>NC_136483.1:85790216-85882716 GCF_053919585.1 Euprymna scolopes
ACTCCAGCATTAATACTATGAGCATCTGATTTCTGCCCAACAATAATTACTCCTATGAACCTATCAGAAAGAAATGATTTAATAATTGAAAAGACATTTCCAACTATACCATAGCTGGAGATCTTGTGAAGTAGACCTTTATGCCATACCCTATGAAAGGCCTTTGATATGCCCAAGAAAGGAAGCCTCCGTCGAGAGATTCGCTAATCCTATGAGAAATAACCGTAAGCACATATGCTTTGGATCTAACAGAACAGAAACCATATTGCGTGTCACTAACAAGGTTGTTTTTGCAGAGGTGTTTGAATACTTCTCTACTTAACACAGATTCAAGTAATTTCCTCATGACGCACAGGTGACTTATTATTCCGTACTGAGAGGGAGATGATCGGTCACTTGCATTCTTAAATACAGGTCATACCAGTGAGATTTTCCAGGGTGTTGGGAAGCAATTCTCCTGAAAACAGCGTTTAAACAGCTTTGTAAGTATGGGAGCTAGTTCTGGTTGAAGCTTTTAGAGCACTATAATTGGAATGTCGTCAGGGCCAGTTACTTTACTGGAATCAAGGTTTTTGGTTAGCTTGGCAACATCACGCACATATATTTGTATGTTGCATAGCGTGTTTTCTGATACAGGAGGAAATACGGGGGTTAACGACCTTGGTTGCATAGGATAGGATTAGCTGCAAAGTTCTTGGCAAAGAGTTTGGCTTTGTCTGATGTTGATGAGATTACCTCAGGCCCATTGATGATAGTTGGGATAAAGCACACACTTCTGCGCAGGATCCTGTTTTCTATTTGCCAAAAAAAGTGGGAACTAAGCCGCTGCTCAGCTACTTTGGACTTGACAGACTGGGCATACAACTCTCTCGCATTCTTCATTACTTTTTCAGTGGTTGCTGGCAGTTCTGAAAGCAGCTTTAGTCTCTATTACGTTGGAAGCAATGGAAAAAGTGATTTCTGTGCGCAATGGCAGTAGCACATTCCGGAGAGAACCACGGCTGGCTGTAAGGTTTTTGCTGGAATTTTTTCGTGGATAGATCTGATATGAATGAACGGAAACTATCCCACTCAGTCATAGATTATCGATATACTGAACGATGGATAAGTCCGTTTGAGGACTTATTACATTTCGTTTTCATTTTAACTGATACAACAGAGTGGTCAGAAGATCTCAGTGGAGACAGAACGAAAGATGAACATAACTCAGGGCAAGTTGTGAGGAAAAGATCTCGGAGACTTGCATATTGACCGTCAGTATCGAGTACACAATCTAAGTGAGGTCATAAGCAATAGAGAAATCGTGACAGGACCTCCCCTCATCATCTGTCTTGTTTGAGTTGGTTAACCCTGCTACATTGTAAACATTGAAGTCTCCACAGACGTGAATGTTAGCCGAAGGATGAGCAGATAGAATGTTGTCAATTTTCTTAGATATGCTCTTAAAGATAGTAACTCTCTATGCTATTGTGAGGTGATAGAGGGCAAATATAAACGCAGTCGTGTGAGCGAGTGCAACCTGGAAGCACATATAGGGTAATTTAAAATCTTCTCGGGAGATGTGCCTACCACGTTGAAAGCCATCTTTAATCTAGGCACATATTCCATGCCCATGGCGATCTTGGGGGGGGGCAGATTTGGATGTTAAGTTAGAGTATCCTTTAATTCTAAACTCTTCTCAGGAAATAGTCGATCCAATGCCAGTTTCGTCTAGGAAAAATAGGTCTGGTTTAGTCTCCTGTAATTGGGTTTCAACCCCTCGAAGCTTGGAACGTCGACCCCTGATGTTGGATATATTTTTTAATCTGCTTGTTTTGTTTAGTAACAGTTTTTTTTGTCCATGCATATATTCATTAAAATCTAGCAAATTGATTTTAAATATATTCTTTTTCCCCTTCCCCGTCTTCCCCTTATCTCATATTCTTTAAAACGTCACGAAAACAACCTGTAGTACAAAGAACAGAATGCATATAACAATTTGCGCGTGTGTGTGTTATGAAACTACTTATGGCAAACGAGCTACAAAGAAACAGTTGTTTCATTGTATCGAATAAACTCATTCGATTCTCTTACCAAATAAATAACAGTTAGTTCAAAATTAAGGTGCCTTTCGTCACTCATGAGATGCATAAATTATACATGTAGACCATATATATCGCATATGTGTTTTTTTTTTCGATTTATAATTATTTTGTTTTGCTGGAGAAAGGGCATTCTACCAGTTCCCGTACATTTACCCGCTATTTCAGACACTGTAACCGAGAGATCTTCTTAATAAGCTAACTGCACGTTTCAATGCAATTGTTTGTATCTGTCTTGCACATGGTTCACCGGGTATGTTAATGACCGATTGCTTCTATAAATGATGGAAATTTTCCTGCGATTCCAGTTTCTTTTCATGTCATACGTAATACCTTAGTACTTAGTTATCTTTATTTACTCGGTCATGTTTAAGCCAGTATCATTAGGAACACTAACATTTACGAAGGTTGCTACTTTCTTCCCCTTGTCTTATATCGCTTTCTAGATAGGTAGTTGTAGAAATTGTATAGTTGTAGTAGAGCATGTATAACTTATTTTCGGCAGTTATTTCTTGGTTTATGTTCCCATGACTGCTACACTTGATATTCAACGTTTTACAGATCGTCCAGTAGAGATGTTTACACATTTCATTATGTCGCGTTGTATAACAGTCGTCCTCAGCAGAACCTTACAACAGAATGTCAGGTGGCTCATGCTTTCTACTTCTTTGTGGCAGAATCATCACTAATGTTATTGCTCATTAAACCTTTGGTCAGCCATTATTATCGATCATAGTATTGCTATCCTCTTTTCAGCCAGGCTTCTTTATCTATATATTCCTGGGAGAACCCCCCCCCCAATATCACATAGATATAAAACTTCATCGTTCAAAATGATATATATTTCAGTTGAATTAAAAGTCGGTCAATTTAGCTCATATGCGTAGATCATCGTATAACGATTTGATCACTGTCTGTCTGACATAATGAACATTTAAATTAAAATGTTTAAAATTCAACGCTATTTCACACGGTTAATGGTAGCCGAATGGATACGGCCTCCGCTAATCGAGCCAGAGATGTCACAGGGTTCGAATCGTTCGACTGGTAGTAATCGTGACACCCTGCACTGAAGAATCCCAAAAGGATGAAACACTAGTGGCTGTAGGTATTTAATTATTATAGTAAAAAAATAATTATATATATATATATATATATATATATATATATATATATATATATATATATATATATATATATATATATATATCATAAAAATTGACTATACTCGTCCTGGAATGTGTATTCTTTTAATTATTAGACTATGAAGGAAGTTCTTGCGGAATTCTTAACTTTGATTTCAAATGATGTCTTTTCAAATAAGTTTCCGTAACAATATCTTTACATTATATATCATGTTAAGAGTGATTTTTTTGTCCTATCTAACTGTTTAAATTACAATCGTTTGGAAACAATTATGTCTTTTTTTCAGAACGTTGAATACAAGATAAAAAAAAGTAAATCCGAACAATTTCTTATTTCAATTCAAGCTAGGTCGAAAAGCCGCTGAAACAGCTCGTGATATCATCGAAGAGTTTGGCCCTGGAACCACTACTGAACACAGAGCATAATGGTGGTTTAAGAAATTTTGTAGTGACAATGAGAGTCTTGAAGATGATGAGTGTAGTGGTCGGCCATCAGATGTTGACAACGTTCAATTAAGAGCCTTAGTCGAAGCCAATCCACCCACAACTGTTCGAGAACTTGCTTCTGAATAAGACATAACGTATACGACGATTTTCAACCACTTGAGAGAGATTGAAAACACACAAAAAAAACTTGATAAATGAGTGCCTTATGAATTGAATGACAACCAAAAGAAACGCCGTTATGAAGTGTCATCTTATTTTCTTTTACGCAACAAGATCGACCCGTTTCTTGTCCGGGTTGTGAATTACGATGAAAAGTAAGATCTTTACAACAACCGGCGATTCTTATCTCACTGGTTAAACGCCGACGAAGCTCCACGACACTTCCTGAAGCAAGAGTTGCATCAAAAGAAGGTCACGCTGACTGTTTGGTGGTCTGCGACTGATCTCATCTATTACGCCTTTTGAATTTCAGTTTCTCATCTATTAGGTCTTTTGAATGCAGGCGAAACTATTACGGCAGAGAAGTATTGTCAATCAGTGGATGAAATGTATCAGAAACTTCGACAACAACACCGACCCTGCAGAAGTTGAACAAATTGGACTACGAAACTCTGCCTTATCCCCATAGTCTCCAGCCCTCTCCCCCACCGACTACCACTTTTTCAAGCATCTCTACAACTTACTGCACAAAAAAATCTAAGCGATATCAAAAACATCTTCAGCGACTTCGTCGCCATCATAACGTAAGATTTTTACATTACTGGCATGAATACACTAGTTTTGTGTTGACAAAGAAATGTGTTGATTCTGATGGTGTTAATTTCGATTAATAAATTTTTGTTTGATTCGAGATATCTTCATCTGATTCAAAAGAAGAACTTTCTTGCCAATCTTATATAAAATATACTTATGGCAAGTGAGATACACAAAAATGCGTGAGTTTCATTGCATTGAAGGAACTCATCAGACTAAAAGTAACTGTTTTAATATACTGCTTAATCTCTTGGGAATTATTGTTTACTTTAAACGTTCATACACATCCTCAACGACTTCTGTTAATGACGTAGATGTGTTAGACTCGTGGTACAATTGGGTAAAAAAAAATGTCGTTACGTTTAACGATTCCCAAACCAAATTTCCATCTTTTCACCACCTACGTTCTTCTTCCCTCTCTTGGTCCCAATTGAAATGAATGGCTCTCGTCTTGGGGAGACACCCTGCTTTTACAAACTTCAAGGAATGATCTTCACTCCTGGCCTAAAATGGAAGACTTACATCAAATCCGTTGCCAAGGCCGCTGGATAAAATGGTTGGGCCATTCTAATTTTACAGAGAGTATTTCACTCTCGACGCAATCCTCTAACAAGCAACAAGAGCCAAATACACCCTAAGATAGAGTACTGTTACCACATCTGGGGAGAAGCTGCTAAGAGTACCAATTCTTAACTTTATGGGGTATAAAACCGTCTTCGAAATCTAATGAGCAAGAATTTTTTCGTCTTACTACACGTCTATCTCTGCTCTAGTTTATTTTCATGGGAGTTGTTCGACCGAGCTTCAATCTATGGTTCCTCCTGCAAAATATTCACAACAAATACTCGTCGAGCTACAACTACTGCGAACAATTTTCCATACTATTTATCTGTTCCTAAAACTAAACGGAAATCCTATGAGCAAAGTTTCTTTCCTTGAACTGCTTGTCCGTTGAAAACATACCGTTGAACTCTTTTCCACTGACTATAATATGGTTGCTTTCAAGTCTAATGTAAATAAGTTTTCGTTGAGGCGTCGCCTTAAATAATTAAACCCTACCCAAGTTCCACTATTACCGATCATTACAGTATTGTTTCACCGTTTATCCGACACCAATTCTCTTATCCTCAAGTGACCTTTCGGCCTTGATAAGCGGTGACTTCCTCCCTATTAAAAAGTTATATATTCTTTATTAATATTTATTTCTTAGTGTGTAAGCATATTCCACAATATTTCTGAAATGAGAGGCAATCAAGAGCATTACTTTCCAGCATTTCGGGATGAGGTGTTGTTATTATCGTTTACTAAAGGAGATTTGGTATACATAATTTTTCATATTTCTATAGATAAATTTATAAAGTCGTGACACTGGACATGCTAATGTTTCGGACAGACGGTGGTTTTACCACAAGTTCTCGTCAGGCGACTTAAAAAAGAACTCGTGGTTTTAATCAACAATCTGTCCGAAACAGTAGCATGTCCAGTATCGCGACCTTATAAATATGTCTGTATAAATATGAAAATCATATCTGGCTCTTCTTTTATTGCGCACTCTTGATAACCTCGTTAGATTTATGAGTTTTCTCCCTTGAATACCTATAACTATATAAATATATATATACATATATATATATATACATATATATATATATATATATATATATATATATATATATATATATATATATATATATACATATATATGCAAATAAATACACGTACGTCTTTATTACAGAGTGGAGGATGTTACCAGGTATTTATATAAGAGGCTCTGTCTGTTGGTCATGCTGAAATAAAAAAAACTGCTAAACACGCAGATGTAACATTAAAAAAAAAAAAAGAATTTATTCGTTCGCCTGTTTTATCCCTTCTGTTATAGTCGCTTCTTTTCCTCGTCGCCTAGTGATTGCTATACAATAGGATTCCTTTCCAGGTAGATAGCGGGCACAAAAGGACGTTCGCTGAGAGTTTTCATAAATGGTTTTATTTGGTAAGAATTTACTTAGGAGAGAGACAGATATATAGATAGATAGATAGATAGATAGAGAGAGAGTGAGAGAAAGCAAGAGAGAGAGAGAGAGAGAGAGAGAGAGAGAGAGAGAGAGAGAGAGAGAGAGTAATATTATTTTAATCATTTACTTCTTAACTTCCTGATTTAACCGACAGGAGTGATGCAAGCGGACAGAAACATTCGCTGAGATTATCAATTTTCTACATCATTGACGGTGTTTCATTCGCACGGTTTCCAACGAAAATAAAGACTGAACTACCTTTGCTTCTCTCATTTTGAAAGACGTTACGCCATACGTCATATCCCTATATCGTTCAATTTTTGTCTATCTGTTGCCCCTAGCCTCAACTTTACGTCACCTATCTTCCATCAACCCTTAAAACAATCCTGTTTTATTACAGATCTCGGTCATCATGCACCCAGTATGACCCTTGGTAATATTCACACTAGCTGACTTAATCACTACTGACGTAGAGTGCTAATATGTAATACAGATTGAATGGACGCATGTTACTTATACTCGTTATTCTTTCTGCATTTTTTATTATTGATTTTGCCTCGAAGAGATCTGCAACTATCGTTTCTTTCCAAAATTGAAGTCCGTATGTCTATACGTCTAGCAACGTAAAATAATTAGCAGACAGACTCATAAAAATTATATATATATATATATATATATATAAGAGAGAGAGATAGATTAGTTCTCCATTTTCTTGCTTTCCGCCACTGATTCTTCTCGTTTCTTCCGAATTTACCAATATTCTGTGTACCGTCGAATCGTTCTTCCCAACCCCTTCATCATCAGGCCGTCTTCCAATTTCCACATCTCTGCAAATTTCGCGCCATATTCTTTTTTATTTTATCGTTGTCTTCTTGCATTCTTCGCGCCATTGCAGATAACAATTTTTTCCCGCGCTTTCATTTCGGCTGAAAAACAAAATGGCGACCAATTTTGTTTTCTCTTTTTCATTCGTCGCTTTTCTTCAGTTTTCCGCCATCTTATTCGACATTTTTGATGATTATTTTTAGTCCCCGCTTTTCTCTTATTTACGCACCTCTCTTTCAATGGCGAATTAATTTTTAGATGCGTCCTCGCATCTTAGCGAGAGATTTTAACCGTCTATAGGTTGGCCGGTCTTTTGTCCAGTTTGTTGGTTTGTCACGCTTCAATTCGTAATAATATTTTCATCACAAAACTCGCAGGATGAGTGGGCGTATTTAATTTAAGATTAATTTAAGCATTCCAATAAGAAGTTCTGTATAAGTTAAGTTTATAATATTCATGTCGGTCTGTCACGAAAGCAATAGAAATTTCTTTGGTCTGCCACGCTTAAGTTTCAAATCATACCTACATTAGCCTGGGTTGATTAAAGCAAAAATATTACTTTCGTTGTTTTGTCACGTTTAAGATAAAAAAATTATTTTCGTTGATCTTTCATATTTAAAATGAAAATATCACCCTCATTTGTCTGTCAGTTTAGAAGTAGAATTTTCATTGATCTACCACGTTTAAATTAGAAATAGCACTTTCGTTAGTCTGTAACCTTTAAATTTAAAATAGCACTTTCAGTGTTGTGGCAGATTTAAGTTTGAAATATCACTTTCATTGGTCGTTTACATTTAAGGTAGAAATATCACTTTCGTTGGTCTGCTAAGTTTTCGATAAAAATAACACTTTCGTTTATCTCTCATGTATAACGTAGACACACTACTTTCGTTGATCCGTCAGACTTAAGTTTAAAATAGTACTCACATTAATCTGTCACGTTCAAGGTAGATATATAACTTTCGTGTGTCAGTCACGATTTAGGTAGAAATATCCCTTTATAGATCTTTCATGTTTAATTGGAAACATTACTTTTGTTGGTCTGTCGACTTTTAGTTAGAAATAGTACTTTCATTGGTCTGTCACGTTTACGATAGGAATAAGAGTTTCGCTGATTTACCACGTTTAGGGTAGAAATATCACTTTCGTTGGTTTGTCACGTTTAAGTTCGAAGTACTACTTTCGTTGGTCTGTCACGTTTGATCAGAAATAATAATTTCGTTGATGTTTTATGTTTAAGGTAGAAATAGCACGTTCGTTGATCTGTCACGCTTTGAATTTGAAATTACACTCACATTGCTCTGTAATGTTTAAGGTACAAAATTTCATATTTGGATTCATGGGACTACTGTTCTCATCTTTAGTGTCATTTTCATAACGTTTCGATCGATGTAAGCTCCAACTTTCTTTAGGCGTATTTTGTTGAACTTCAGAACAATAGTCCAAAGAATCCAAATAATACGAATAATCGATCCTCATCTAAAAACTTCAAAAACGTAGAACTATCTCTTTCGTTGGTTTGTAACGTTTAAATTTATAATGGTAGTATCGTTGGTTTGTAACGTTTAAATTTATAATAGTACTATCGTTGATCTGTTACGCTTAAGTTCGAAATAGCTTTTCCCTTGGTTTGTCATACCTATCTTCGAAATAGCATTTTCGTTAATCTGTCACGTTTCAGTTTGAATTAGCATTTAATTCGCAAATTGCGTATAGTGGATGGACGCATGTTACGTGTGTATAGAAAACATTGCTCATCATCTGTCGGTCTATCACGCATCAATTTAAAATAATATTGTCATCAGTCTGTCACCCAACATTTTCGTTGATCTGAAAGCTTTAAGATTAAAATAGTATTTTCCTTAGTCTTTCAACCTTAAGTTAAAAAATAACTTCAAGATCAAGTAAATTTGTCAAAGGTAAGTTAAGAATATCATTTTCGGTGGTCTGTCACGATTCAGCTTACAAATTACATTTTCATTTTTAAAAACGCACAGATTTAGTGGCCGTTACTTAAAAAAAAACATGTTCGTTCTTTATTCGATTAAGTCTGATATTTCTTCGTTGATATTTTTTTATGATTGTATTGACTGTATTATTATACACTCTTTTCTTCGGGGGCTGTTTTTTTTATTATCAATTTTTTTATTTTTGTCGATTGATATATTTCTCCTCATCTTTATATTTCGGCGATATTTCATTAGTCTTTTTTTTTTTTTAAATTTACTATTGTTTTATCGTCTGTTGTTATTTCCCCAATTCTTCCTCTGCCATTTT
This sequence comes from Euprymna scolopes, assembly GCF_053919585.1. Taxonomy (NCBI): domain Eukaryota; kingdom Metazoa; phylum Mollusca; class Cephalopoda; order Sepiida; family Sepiolidae; genus Euprymna; species Euprymna scolopes. Next base: position 85,799,757 of record NC_136483.1, read on the forward strand.
TATCTCTTTCGGCATCTCATCATAACCTCTCTTTTTTCATTATCCTATTTCTTTCAAACGCTTTCCTTTCCCTTTTCTTTCTTTTCTTTTTCTAACTTATGAATACTTTCTCATTCACATCGCCACTCTCTTTCTTTCACCCTGGCCATTTCGATCTTTCGTTTTTTTTTTTAATCATTACTTCTTACACGTTCTTTTCGTTCTTCTTATTCATGTCCATCTATCTTTTTGTTTCTTGCATTTTGATTCTCCGAAAGCTCACTCTTATTCTTTCTCAAACATAGACATTTCTGAATTTTTCAGATGAGATTGATTATCTGTATTATTTGGATTCTTCGGACTACTGTTCTCATTTTGAATATTATTGTCACAACGTTTCGGTAGATGTCATCTTCGACCTTCTTCAGGCGTATCTTATAGAACTCTGGAATCTTTCTGTTGAACTTAGGAATCTATACGAGATTTCGAATGAAATCCTTTATTTAATCAACGGGGGTAACGTACTCTCGTTCAGCCAGTCATGTCTGATTGTATATTGAAACTTAACTTCCAGAAGAGTGTAAATCTATGATTGACGTTTACCAAGTACTTTATCCAATACGCAACGGGTCCTTGTAGATATTATTATATGAAATTTATGAGTGTTAAACCAAGGTTGTTTGTAGATGTAAAATCCCACGACTTACAATTATATATCACTATTTATTACTGCATATTATTACGATATATATATATATATATATATATATATATATATATATATATATATATATATATATATATATATATTTTTATCTTTGAATATATTTATTACTATATATATATATATATTATCTTTGAATATATTTAACCTGGTAAAATTATATATATAATATAATATTATATATATATATATATATATATATATATATATATATATATATATATTATCATTTTACCAGGTTAAATATATTCAGAAATTAAAAAACAATGAATTTAAGGAGGCAGAACTATCGACTGAAACAATATCACGACTAGTGTAGCCATAGAAAAATGTTTATATAGATAAATAAAAAGTATATATATATATATATATATATATATATATATATATATATATATATATATATATATACTTTTTATTTATCTATATATATATATATATATATATATATATGTATATTTCGGCGTATAAGGCGACCGCCAGAAAAGACTAGGTACAAAATTGGAGCAAATTGTAATAAATCTATTATATATCGGTTGCATAAGACGACTACTAAATCACAAAACCATGCTTATTTAGCCTAGGCTAGAGATTGTAACATCCGGTATCTTATGAAATATTGTTTTTTAAAGATGATTTTTTAACTTTATGGGTCGTCTTATACACCGAAATATTTAGTAACTAGAGACCTCATCAGGCAACAAGGCTTATATTAAAAAGCGGAATTCTTAATTTAAAAAGTCCGCTTTTTAATATAAGCGCTGTTGCTTAGCTCTCTAGTTACTAAATACTAGAAGACAGTCATACTCATGACTGTGTAGTAACAAATTACTACTTATGCAAAGAGAAACTGAAAGTATATATATATATATATATATATATATATATATATATATAAAAGTGAAAGTGTCTGTCTGTCTGTGTACATTTCCGTACGCAATAACTCTGTCAATTTACAGTCTACAGACTCGAAATCTGATATACAGAGTACTGAGATTTAGGAAAATCTTTGTAATCCATTTTCGGCCAGGAATTTTGCTGTTAAGGGGCCAAAGTTTAACGATTTGACCTTTGAGAACTCTAACAAACTCCTCCGAAACTTTTGGGTATAAACACTTGAAATTTTAGATATAGATTCCTTGGACATGGATCTAACTTAATAACTTGATTTGAGCCCAAAACTATAAATTTTAAGGGGTCATAATAGGGGTCAAAGTTAAAAAAATTTGATGTCTGCGGTCTCCACCAAATTACTCAGACAAGTTCTGGTCTAAACATTTGAAATTTTACATAAAGGGTATTCAGAGATAGAGCAAGCTTTTTACTCGGTTTGAGTCGAAAATTTGAGCTACAAATATATAAATGTATGTATGTTTGCATGTCTGCCTAAAACTTTCGACAAAGGCGACGGATTTTCACAAGATCAGTATCGTTTTGAAGCCGACCCTTCAGATGACAAATACCGAAAAATTGGCTAAAAACATTAATTTCTTCACCCTCAACTTGGCATTTTTCTACAGGGAAGGGTCGCTTTTTTCGCCGATATTTTCGAAAGTCATTCCCTCTTTTCGATTGTCTAGCCTTAATTTAAACTTAAGTCACTTCTGGTTTGGCGGTTGTCGTAACAGCAAAGACGTCACGTTTTTTTTCACGTTCTTTTCCTCCTTCGCGGTACGGGTTCGAGCCTGCCTTCCTACCACCACTTTTTTTTTTTGCTCAACACAGACCTCCAAACACCCGGGAAACGCCGGGCAGCCCTGCTAGTATATATATATATATATATATATATATATATATATATATATATATATATATATATATATATATATATATATATAATTACATTGACCGAAACGTTGTGAAAATACCACTCCAGATGAGAACGGTAGTCCAATGATTTTAAATAATGCGTTTTTAAAATTCTTTATATCCCTTTAGTTTTACGAATCTTCTATTAGTGTAGTTTTTTTTTTATCTTATTCATAAATTAATCATTGCCTCTTAATATTTCTTTTCCTTTTCTTTTACATTTTTATTTCTTGCTTTCCTTTTCACTTTATTGTTTCTTTCTTTTTCACCCTTTCCATTATTTTCTTTTCTAGATTTCCTTTATACAAATATATATACATATATTATTTTTATTCCTTCCATTTTCATACTTTATGAGAATTGTCTTTCCTCTCACAGCCTGTTTACTTATATATTAAAAAAAAAATTACTTTTTTCCTTTCGTTTCTTCTTTGTTTAAAAAATATGTCACTAATTCTTTGCTTATTTTGTCATTCGTTCATCCCTTTACTTATTTGTAACGATCTTTTTTTTCTTTGTTTTTTTTTTGTTTTGTACCATCCGTGTTCTTGTACTGTCTGAAGATACTGGCTTCATGGCTTAAAATGCACCAAACATTGATATTATTTTATTTTCCTTTCCCTATGCAGAACTCAATCATGTTCTGCAAAGTCAACAACAACAAAAAATAACAATTATATCCACAAAACAATCAAACCAAACACCATGGATAAATATTTTAAGATATAAAAAACTTGAAGCATAAACACTTTTTTTTCCCAAAATTAATGGGTTAGGCATGAAATAACGTAAAAAAAAAGTGGATATGCTGTAAAAAAAAAAAAAAAATATAGACAAACAGAAAATTTTCTTTGTTCATTGTTTTCTTTCTTTCTTCCTGTCTTTCTTTATCATTCTTTATTCTTTGTTTTTCGTTATCGATTTTTATTTTATTCTTGTTTCAATCTTCTTTCTTGGTCTTCCTTTTTTTAAAATTTTTTTAAATGTTTTTCTTTCTTTCTTTCTTCATATTCTTTCGATGTCACTTTCTTTCGTTTTCATTTTTCCTTTGTTTCTTCGGATATTCTCGTTTTCTTTGTTTCCCTTTCCTTCTTTCACACGCCCCCTCCACCACTTCTCCACACCGGATAAAAAAAAGAAAGAAACAGAAAAAGAAAGGAAAAGAAAAAGAAAGAAAAAGAAAAAGAAAGGAAAAGAAAAAGAAAGAAAAAGAAAAAGAAAGGAAAAGGAAAAGACCGCCTCCATAAATCCTTCTCTTCTTCCAGTCTCTTCCTTTCCTTTTAACCTTTTTTCATTTCCTCTTTTATTGTTTATCTTTTCCTTTGTTAATTATTTACACCAAAGAGAACCCCATCACTCCTCACCGAACCCGCATTTATGTGATTTTTCTTTTTTTGCCCTTACCAATAACCGTCCCCACCCCACTCCAACAACCACCTTACCGTACCCAAACCCTGGAAATAAAATTCTTTCCATTTCCATGCGACATCCCACGGGACACAACAAGCATCACCAGCAGGAGCAGCAGTAGTCCACGTGACAGACTGTGTGCATGTCGAATAGAAACACACAGCCCCTACCTCATCCTTCACTCCGTCTCTCTCTTTTTCTCGTTTTCTAACTCTTTGTGCCCGTGTGTCCGCACACTGTCAGAAAATCCACGCAACCCTGACGCATACGTTTGATGGCGCTTCTCCGTTCGCATACGCGCATGCTTCGTCCAATGTGACCGTATTTTCTCTTTAAAGCCACATGTATTTTATATATATATATATATATATATATATATATATATATATATATATATATATATATATATATATATATATATATTTATTACAATAGAGTCGTCATATATCAAGGTCCGAAAGGCCACTAGAAGATAGGAGTTTATAAATGTACGGTGGTCATTGAGACAGCAGCGCAGTAACCATTAGTGTTGAAAATTGGATAGCATTTGATTATTTTAAGAGGACGGCTCAACAAACACTTGTTTACATTGGACTTATAGACGATCACGTTGTAGTCAGTTGGAAAGCAGGGCAGCTAAACGAGTTCCTCAGGTTGGCAAAGGAAAGTAGCTTTATTCATGGAATTTTCGTGTGCAAATATACGACAATATAAGACATTGTCTGGAAGGCCATAGATTGGTTACATCCATGCACTGACTAAATTTCTTCAGATAACACAAAATTACATATACAGTGTAACCCGGACATGATAGACCCTGATATATGAGAAACCGGATATCCCCGATATAAGAGAGTTCGTTTTGAATGACAGTGAGATGTCGTAAATCAATCAAACAGAGAGAGAGAGAGAGAGAGAGAGAGAGAGAGAGAGAGAGAGAGAGAGAGAGAGAGAACGAAGTTCATAGACTTAATCTTAACCAGTCTAGAAAGATGGTGTGTCCAGTCTGAGTCTGTAGAAAACACCCTCTACCTTATAATTTTGCTTTGTGTGTCTAAGGGTAGTGCTGCCCGTTTTTTTTTACCCACTTTCCTTGTCGTTGCATTTATGTGAACAGCACTTTCACGTTACCCACTCTTCTGTTGAGTCAGAAGTTTGTTTGTTAATTTTGCCACTGAAGACCGTTTGCTTGCGATCATTGCGATTAGTGATATCAGCGTCGGCGTCTCAACGAAAACCTGAGCATTTCTGAACAGTTGGAGCTCATCGACGATGTCAAAAAAACTCAAACTTGCCGCTGCGGCCAAAAAGTACGGAATCGGTTATTCAGCGGCAGCAAAAAATCCCAAGAAAGAAAACGATCTCACATCTTGCATGCAAATGAACGCAAACACTAATCGCAAACGAAAGCACCAATCCCTGCACAAGGACGCTAACGAAGCGCCTACACAATGGTTTACGCAGGCATGTACTCATGGAGCTACCGTCACCAATCACGTCATTAGGCAGAAAGCATCACAACTGGCCGTAAATCTTGAAGTTGATTTTGAACCGAGCAATAGCTGGCTATTGGACTGGAAGCAGGCGAATGACGTTTCGTTGAAAAAATTTCACGGCGAATCAACGTTACGCAGATCATGGTTCTGTCAACAAATGTTTGACAAACGTTTTGCCGAAACTTTTTTCGTGGATATGGTCCCAAAGATGTTTGGAACTGTGATGAAACAGGACTTTTCTACAAAGACATGCCGTCTGGACCTTTTCGATTTGCCGGCGACAAACAGTCAAATATGATTAAATTTCCCAAAGACAGACTCACGATGCTTCAGTTCACAAACATGGACTGTAGTGAAAAGTTGTTGGTACGTCGGCAAAACCTCGCTGCTTTAAAAATGTCAAAACTACCGTTTTCTTACTTCGCTAATCGTAAAGTCTGGATGACCAGTCAGCTGTTTACTGACGCTTGATCGAAAAAATGATTGCTAAAAATCGATAAATTATTGTTTTTGGACAATGCAACTTGTTATCACTTACTGCCGGGTACAAATCTGTCAAACATCAACTTGTCGCTCATGCCAGATAACACGATCAGTCTCATTCAACCTTTGGATCAAGACATCACTCGTTTATTCAAAGCGTATTATCGTTGGGAAATTGTTCGAATGCAGATCGCAGCGATCCTGGCCAAGCAGATCACTGTTTTGAAGGCATTGCACATGATAAAACGAGCACTTTCTGTGGTACAAACCATCAACAATTCAAAATTGATTTAAGAAGGCCGGCTTTGTCATTGAATTATAGGCTGAAGTGGAAGAAATACTAGAAAAAAATGATCAAGTTTCTCCACCATTGGCATGGAGCAAACAGATTTTGACGAATTTACCAGCATCGATGACAGTACACAATGTTATGGAGAACTTACTGACACGGACATCACACGTTGTATGCAATCGAATGATCAAGATTTTGACGAAGATGATGATGTTGAAGACGCAAGTTCTGAAGTTTCTGAAAGTAACAAACCAGTGCCAAATTCTCTGGCTGCATTGAATGCGCTTGAAACGCTGAAACTTTGAAACAAAAAGCAATAATGCTGATAGCTCATTGAAAATGATTTACGAGCCGTATGAAAGCGTTCATATTAATCAGAGAGATTTCTGCCGAATAAAAAATGACTGTCTTTTTAAGAATAAGGAATTTTTGACTGAATTATTTGCGAAAACTGATTGAAAATGTATTTTTGTCTGTGTTTTTTGTGTCTATAACTATTAAATAAACTAGTGTTCTGTACAAAAATAAATAACTAAATAAAGCTTCGTGCAAAGTGTTCCCATACTTATCTAAAGAAAATAGATCAAAGAGGCTTCTTTCTCCGGCCCCGAAACTCGCTTATATCCGGGCTACACTATATATATATATATATATATATATATATATATATATATATATATATATATATATACTAGCAGGCCACCCGGATTGCCCGGTCGTAAAATATGGTAAAATATGATATTTTATTAATGTAGATTTCGCATTTATTATTATCTTATATTGGACCGAATATATATTAATGATTTAAAAAGTTAAAATAAATATCACTCGTGCGCCACTATTAAGAATCGAAACCAAAACATTTAGCTTACGATTTACTTTTTACTTTTACGTTAATGCCTAACCTATGAAGACATGCTTGCTGCAAGGCTAAAAATTAAAACATGAAACAATAGCTATTACGTTACGCATGCATATTGGTAATGCCATCGCTCGACCCTCACCTGGCAGATTCCTTTTTTTTTTAATTTTCACATGCTTGCACCGATTTTCCCCGGCTTTAACCCAAATATAAAGTTTCGCATTGGTTCGAATAACCTATATATTAAGTTTGATGCCTGTAGACCGAAAACGGAATGCGGAGAATGGTAGGCAACTTTTTTAAACAAATATGTATACGCATACGTTAACACACACACACACACACACACACACACACACACACACACACACACATATATATATATACATATATATATATATATATATAGAAAGAGGTTTGTGTTTGCTATAATTTTTTAAGCAAATATTACCCAAGTATAAATCATGTAGAATATCTGCATGAATATAATTACACGCAATAGTTAACTAAAGATGATAATCCCATAAAAAATCTGAAAAAACTAATAGAGAATTAATTAAAATGAATGTTTAAATGAATATGAAAATTAGCTTGATCCCATGCTAATGAATGAAATTTCACGACTAATATATAACAAAGTTGTATTTTAATATGAATATCAATACCCCTCCAAACTCCCAACCAAATGTATTGGGATTTATATATATATATATATATATATATATATATATATATATAGGCCAACCTGTAACAACGTGGGGATTGAATTTCTTTTTCCCAAAAGAACGCATCAAGTTTATCATGTACAAAATTAACATTTAGTTGGTACCATCAGATGGAAATCACATATAACGAGTTAATGAGAAAGAAAATTTCTGTGAAAGCATAAAATCATAGAATTGCCATCCCATTAACGAAACGGCTGTAATTAAGAGATCCAGGATAAAATAAACAAGAATTATATAAAAGGAAAAATGTAAATCTGAATTTCAACAAAATTTTGTACTATATATATATATATATATATATATATATATATATATATATATATATATATATATGTGTGTGTGTGTGTGTGTGTATGTATGTATGTATATATATATATCCACAGTCAAACAAAATCGTACTGCACACGAGCCAGCAAACCGGAAATTGTTAACTTACGAGGGTCGTCTAATAAGTAATGCATTTTTCTATTCTCCTATTTATTTGTTTGATCAAGCTTAAATTTTGTATGTGCAATGATTTTTATCTCTATAAGCTATGTTGCTAATTACAGCTCAACGCTAATTGTAATTTCTGATTTATACTGTATTTGAACCAAGTCAGGTGTGAAATAGAGTCAGTTGAATGTAACGCAGTGATCCAGTTTTTGTATTTCAAAGAACACACACACAACAGGAGACTTGATAAAATGAAATTGACGTATGATAATGATCCCCTATCATATGACATTGGCACTATGAACTTACAGATGGCCGAAAATCCGTGGAAACAGTTGATTATAATGTCAAAATGCATGGGTTAAAAGCGTATTTCAAATGAAGTCTAGGCATAATATAGAAAAATTGAGCTTGGACTTCATATATATATATATATATATATATATATATATATATATATATATATATATATATATATATATATATATATATATTATTTACTATAATCATTATTAAATGCCTACAGACACTAGTGTTTCATCCTTTCAGAAATCATCAGTGCAGCGTGTCACGATTAACACCGGTCGATAGATCCGAACCCGGCAACAGAAGCCATCTCTGGCTTCATTAGCAAAGACCTAATCCATTCGGCCAACCGTTAACCGCGATAAATACTGTTGAAATTTAAACATTTATGTTTAAATGCTTTTTAACCTCGTTCAGGGTGATCTAAGTGATGAAAATTCAAAGTTAAATAAAACTTTATTAAATTATCAGATCAATAAGGAAAATGAAAAAAAATTTTTAGCAATGGCATTTCGAAGCCAAATGCTTATCATCTCAAAAAGAGACAAAACAAGGTTTATATATCCACAAAAAAGGCTGGCTTAAGGACATTATCTTAGAAATATGATAGAGAAAGATTATATGCATACAATAGCAGGAAGTATGTTGAAAATATGGGCAAAAAAGATGGGAGAAATAGAGAAATACACGGCGGCAAGAAGAAAGTCCGCACTTGTAATTAAAAAAAAAAAAACTGCAAATTTAAGCTAAATTTTATGTAACTGTTTAAACAAACTATACCTCATTTGATTGGCCTTTTATTCCTCTATAATTTTACCTGTCCATATTTGACTTTTAATTGAAATATTCTAGTGTTCACGTCAATTTAAAAAAATAACTCCAAATTGAGGAGGCCATAAGAAAGTCCGCACAATGGAAAATTGTTATTTAAATGCAACACAATGCATCAGGAACACAATGAACAAGTTAGTTTTTAGTAGCATAGCCCTTCTGCAATTTGACAGCCTTACATCTTTTGAGAATTCCTTGAATTAGACTGCAGCAATACTCCGGGGAAAGGGCATCCCACTTTTTAATTTTTGTCCAAAGTTCTTCCAAATTTGAAATTTTATCATTACGTAGCTGTTGCTTGATGTAATGTCATACATTTTCGATAGAATTGAGGTCTGGAGATTGTGCAGGCCAACCCATACACGGACTATCATGCTCTTCCAGGAACCTCTTGACATTACCAGCCGTGTGAATGGGAGCATTATCCTGCATAAAGATGGGATTATCATCCAAATTCCGACCAAAGTAGGGTAGAAAATGCTCAGTCAACATATCAATGTATTTGGTCGAATTAATTCAACTTGCAAGCGAACTATAGGCTCTGAACCATTGGTAATAATAATGCCCCACACAAAAAATAAACCTCCACCACCTTGCAGCTTTGAAACTGAGCACCAAGGTTTGAATTCACTGTCTTTCGTTCGACGGACGTACTGCCTACCCTATTGAACTTGCTTTCGTCGCTAAAAAGCACTTTTGACCAATATGAAGAGTCATGATCTTCATTGCATCTGACGAAGTCCAGACGGCGCTTTTGTTCTTTACAGAAATCATTGGCTTGCGTCTTGCAACATATCTTCGCAAATTAAATTCCTTTAATCTGTTCGTGATAGTAGAAAGAGAGCACTTTTTAACAAGATTGCCCTGTTGTTGCATTTGGGGAGCCGTTTCAAATCTGTTTCTTAGGCTGGGGATCTTGATAGTATTATCTTCCCTGTTAGAAATAACTCTTGTGCGACCAGATTTAAGGGCATCACGAACACTACCGGTGTTTTGGTGCTTTTGCATAGTCTTTCGTATCGTTTTCTCATCACATTTCAACCTGCCGCTGATTTATCGAGTGGATAAACCAGAAAGGTAGTGATTAATGAGCTCCTGAAGATCAGTAAGAGAAAGTTGTGGCATATGGACTAAATGATACGTTGTATAACCTGGAGCAGCAACAATTAAGATTAGAGATGCTTTATTGTCTGTTGGTTGATATTTTAAACTGATTTAGGGGCGATAATTGAAACTGGTTTTAAGCGAATTTGTTGCTGCGGACTTTCTTGAGTAAAAATATTTTTTAAAAATCCGGCAAACAATTCTGAAGTCAGAATAAAGATAAAATAAATTCATAATTACGTGTAATAGTTAACTAAAGAAGATCATCTCATGAGAAAACCGAGAAACCTAACTGGGAATTAATTAAAATGAATGTTTAAAAGAATATACAAATTAGCTAGATCTTTTGCTAGTGAATGCAATTCCACGAGCTATATATAACAAAGTTGTATTTTCCTTTTAAATAAATGGAAAAAAGTATAAATATAGATATATAATTTATAACGATACAAATAATCTGTAAGCAAAATAAATATAAGATAAAAATAAATAACCATAAAATTAAAGAATAAAAATATGAAAATGTGACAAGATGGGAGAAATGGAAAGAAAGACAAAATCAAGAAATAGAAGGGAAAATTTATATATATATATATATATATATATATATATATATATATATATATATATATATATATATATATATTAACACCGGTTTGAGGTGTTCAAAAGTCAGAACTAATGACGACAACGAGATTGTTAAATAGTGCTCAATAAAAAGACCAAAATATATTTTTTATTATTTGGGGTAAACAGTTACATATGGTCGCTACATATAGCCATCTGTTTCAGTCAAAGAGACTTCATCGACGCCAAAAAGAAAAATGAAAAATGGGACAGATTAGAAAGAAATTAAAGAAAAATGGAGCTCTTAAAAAAAAGTATAAAAAGTTCATAAAGAGTTTATAATAAATTTCGAACTCTCTAAAAAAGAGGATAGAAAAAAAAGAAAAAAGGGGGATAGAAAAAAAGAAAAAATTAGGACCTATTGGAAGATATTCCAAACTTTTCACAACAGAATGTAAATTTGAAATAAAATTAAAAATGGGTCATAATTTTATTGGGGCTGTGAGTTGTACAGTAGAGTAGTGTTGGAGGGGTTCTACTTATATTGAACGTGTCACGGGAAGAAAAGGACTTTGCATTTGTGTGATTTTACTCCGAGAATTACGTGTCGTTATGCGTTAAGTTAGGGGTGGGGGGATTGACTAATGCAGACATATTCATGCTGAGGCATATATACGTACTAAATATACAAATACCTACATACACGTGCGAAAACGACAGAAACATACACACGTAAATATATACATAAAAGAACATACGCACACGCACACGCACACGCACGAATACAGCTATATGTATAGATACACAGATAATCACATGTATACAAATATACAAATACGTACAAATATATAGGCATACACACATATACAAATATACACACATATATATCCATGCACTTATACATACATATACATATATACACACATACACATATATATAGACATATACAAATACAGATATAGATACCCAAACACACACAAACACACGCACACACATATATACATATATATACACACACATATATATATATACATATACACACATATATATATATAAATAGACATTCACACACATATAAATACATATATATACATCAGCAAATGCATCTATATGAACATCTACATATATACATATATACACAATAAATATACAGACGACCGTCTAGCGAAATAAACCTACGCACAGAGGTACTGTTACACAGACATAAGTATATATTTAGTTGAATAGTATCAGGATATTAAAAATTAAAATGGATTATATTTAAGATAAAATTTTCGATTAAAAACTATTATGAAATTATTAAAAATTATTAAGAAAATTAAATATAAATATGAAAATAAGTAGTTATTAGTATCATCATTATAATGAGTTATAAAAGGTGTTAAATTCTACCAAATTATGTGTTATGTAAAGTATTCATTTTACTAGTTATTAATAAGTTTTAGACCATGGAATTGGGAATCCTATCAGAATAGTAAGTTTTAGACCATGGAATTAGGAATCCTATCAGAATAGTAAGTTTTAGACCATGGAATTGGGAATCATATACGAATAGTAAGTTTTAGACCATGGAATTAGGAATCCTATCAGAATAGTAAGTTTTAGACCATGGAATTGGGAATCATATACGAATAGTAAGTTTTAGACCATGGAATTAGGAATCCTATCAGAATAGTAAGTTTTAGACCATGGAATTGGGAATCATATACGAATAGTAAGTTTTAGACCATGGAATTAGGAATCCTATCAGAATAGTAAGTTTTAGACCATGGAATTGGGAATCATATACGAATAGTAAGTTTTAGACCATGGAATTAGGAATCCTATCAGAATAGTAAGTTTTAGACCATGGAATTGGGAATCATATCAGAATAGTAAGTTTTAGACCATGGAATTGGGAATCCTATCAGAATAGTAAGTTTTAGACCATGGAATTAGGAATCCTATCAGAATAGTAAGTTTTAGACCATGGAATTGGGAATCATATACGAATAGTAAGTTTTAGACCATGGAATTTGGAATCCTATCAGAATAGTAAGTTTTAGACCATGGAATTAGGAATCCTATCAGAATAGTAAGTTTTAGACCATGGAATTGGGAATCATATACGAATAGTAAGTTTTAGACCATGGAATTGGGAATCCTATCAGAATAGTAAGTTTTAGACCATGGAATTGGGAATCCTATCAGAATAGTAAGTTTTAGACCATGGAATTGGGAATCCTATCAGAATAGTAAGTTTTAGACCATGGAATTGGGAATCCTATCAGAATAGTAAGTTTTAGACCATGGAATTGGGAATCCTATCAGAATAGTAAGTTTTAGACCATGGAATTGGGAATCATATCAGAATAGTAAGTTTTAGACCATGGAATTGGGAATCCTATCAGAATAGTAAGTTTTAGACCATGGAATTAGGAATCCTATCAGAATAGTAAGTTTTAGACCATGGAATTGGGAATCATATACGAATATTAAGTTTTAGACCATGGAATTGGGAATCATATACGAATAGTAAGTTTTAGACCATGGAATTGGGAATCCTATCAGAATAGTAAGTTTTAGACCATGGAATTAGGAATCCTATCAGAATAGTAAGTTTTAGACCATGGAATTGGGAATCATATACAAATAGTAAGTTTTAGACCATGGAATTGGGAATCATATACGAATAGTAAGTTTTAGACCATGGAATTGGGAATCCTATCAGAATAGTAAGTTTTAGACCATGGAATTGGGAATCATATACGAATAGTAAGTTTTAGACCATGGAATTGGGAATCATATACGAATAGTAAGTTTTCGACCATGGAATTGGAAATCCTATCAGAATAGTAAGTTTTAGACCATGGAATTAGGAATCCTATCAGAATAGTAAGTTTTAGACCATGGAATTGGGAATCATATACGAATAGTAAGTTTTAGACCATGGAATTGGGAATCCTATCAGAATAGTAAGTTTTAGACCATGGAATTGGGAATCATATACGAATAGTAAGTTTTAGACCATGGAATTAGGAATCCTATCAGAATAGTAAGTTTTAGACCATGGAATTGGGAATCATATACGAATAGTAAGTTTTAGACCATGGAATTAGGAATCCTATCAGAATAGTAAGTTTTAGACCATGGAATTGGGAATCATATACGAATAGTAAGTTTTAGACCATGGAATTAGGAATCCTATCAGAATAGTAAGTTTTAGACCATGGAATTGGGAATCATATCAGAATAGTAAGTTTTAGACCATGTAATTGGGAATCCTATCAGAATAGTAAGTTTTAGACCATGGAATTAGGAATCCTATCAGAATAGTAAGTTTTAGACCATGGAATTGGGAATCATATATGAATAGTAAGTTTTAGACCATGGAATTGGGAATCATATACGAATAGTAAGTTTTAGACCATGGAATTGGGAATCCTATCAGAATAGTAAGTTTTAGACCATGGAATTGGGAATCATATACGAATAGTAAGTTTTAGACCATGGAATTAGGAATCCTATCAGAATAGTAAGTTTTAGACCATGGAATTGGGAATCATATACGAATAGTAAGTTTTAGACCATGGAATTGGGAATCCTATCAGAATAGTAAGTTTTAGACCATGGAATTGGGAATCATATACGGATAGTAAGTTTTAGACCATGGAATTGGGAATCATATACGAATAGTAAGTTTTAGACCATGGAATTGGGAATCCTATCAGAATAGTAAGTTTTAGACCATGGAATTGGGAATCCTATCAGAATAGTAAGTTTTAGACCATGGAATTGGGAATCCTATCAGAATAGTAAGTTTTAGACCATGGAATTAGGAATCCTATCAGAATAGTAAGTTTTAGACCATGGAATTGGGAATCATATCAGAATAGTAAGTTTTAGACCATGGAATTGGGAATCCTATCAGAATAGTAAGTTTTAGACCATGGAATTAGGAATCCTATCAGAATAGTAAGTTTTAGACCATGGAATTGGGAATCATATACGAATAGTAAGTTTTAGACCATGGAATTGCGAATCATATACGAATAGTAAGTTTTAGACCATGGAATTGGGAATCCTATCAGAATAGTAAGTTTTAGACTATGGAATTGGGAATCATATACGAATAGTAAGTTTTAGACCATGGAATTAGGAATCCTATCAGAATAGTAAGTTTTAGACCATGGAATTGGGAATCATATACGAATAGTAAGTTTTAGACCATGGAATTGGGAATCCTATCAGAATAGTAAGTTTTAGACCATGGAATTGGGAATCATATACAAATAGTAAGTTTTAGACCATGGAATTGGGAATCATATACGAATAGTAAGTTTTAGACCATGGAATTGGGAATCCTATCAGAATAGTAAGTTTTAGACCATGGAATTGGGAATCCTATCAGAATAGTAAGTTTTAGACCATGGAATTGGGAATCCTATCAGAATAGTAAGTTTTAGACCATGGAATTGGGAATCCTATCAGAATAGTAAGTTTTAGACCATGGAATTGGGAATCCTATCAGAATAGTAAGTTTTAGACCATGGAATTGGGAATTATATACGAATAGTATGAAGGATAATAAAAAATGTATAGATATAGAGATGCAAAGTAGGTACGGACATAAAGTACGCATACAAAAGAATATACATTTATGCATGTACAGGTATATAATAAGGGGGTAAAGAAGGGGTTAAATAAATATATGGTCATTTCAATACTTTGGACTTAAAGACAACCACATTGTAGTTAGTGTAAAAGCAGTCATCAGGTATCAGGCTCTTTCCTTCATCTAAATTATAGGTAGTAAAATTTAGTTATTCAAGAATTGAAACATACTAAAATACTAAAACGAGGCTGTGACAGCCATTAGCGTATTAAGCGATGCTCTTTGTGTAAAAAAATCGAGCTTAGGTTAATTCACTACCCCCACAGCAGCAGTCAAATGTCGTTTAGGCAGTCAGGTTTCGGTCCTGGCTTGAGTAGTTGCCTGTCTAGCCGCACTGATGAGATGTGATACAGCGAAACAGTACTGTATGTGGATGTCTATATATATACATATATATATATATATATATATATATATATATATATGTATATATATATATATATATATATATATATATATATATTGGGGCTCAGACGACCACTTGCCATATATATATAAATATATATATATGACAAGTGGTCGTCTGAGCTCCAATCTATGGTCCCCCTTCGCCAAACTTTCACGAAAAACATTCGCCTAGGTAAAAACGTTATCAATAATTTACTGCACTCTTTATCTGCGCTAAACCTAAAGGTAGATTCCATGAACAAAGCTCCCTCCTTAGAACTGCATACCTGTGGAACTGTCTTCCGTTTTCCTGCTTTTCAACTAACTACAATGTGGTCGTCTTTAAGTCCAAAGTATTGATGAGTAAGTAATCCAATTTACAAAATTTACACTACTAACAATTACTATGATATTGTCCCATTGACTACTGTAAATCTTTAACCCTTATTCTCGAGTGGCCTCTGGACCTTGATAAGTCGTGACTCCTATGTAATATATATATATATATATATATATATATATATATAAAATAGAGAAAGAAAATTAAAACTGTAAGTTGAACTTTACAATCGAAATTTATTGTTCGACTGAATACTAAAAAAAAACAACAGTTTACAAAGTCCTTATTTCGAGGAGTTTCAAAGAATGCTATTCTTGTTATTCTTCTCATCACAGGACATAAAGAAATCAGCAAATTATATTTATAGCAATGCTAAAATTTGCTAGTTATGGCAATAAGTGAAACTACAATTTATTGTAGTTATAAATTGACAAGAAAAGAAGTGAAAAAATATTGGATATGCAATATATATATATGCCCGGGTGTTTGGATGTGTATGTTGAGAGAAAAAAAAAGTGGTAGTTGGAAGCTAGGCTCGAACCCGTACCGGTACGGAGGAAAAGAACGGAGTAAAACCTAACGTTTATGCTGTTACGACTACCGCCAAACCGGAAGCGACATTTTTTAAATTAAGACTAGACAATCTAAAGGAGAGGATAACTTTAAAAAATATCGGCGAAAAAAGTAACCCCCCTGTAGTTAAGTGCCTAATTTAAGATGAAGATATTAATGTTTTAACCAATTTTTCGATATTTGTCGTATGAAAGGTCGACCTTTAAAATGGTACTGATCTTGGTAAAATCCGTCGCCTCTATTGAAAGTTTAAGGCAGACATGCAAACATACATACATACATACATTTATATATTGGTAACTAAAAATTTTCGACACAAACTGATGAAAAAGCTTTCCCAATCTCTGAATACCCTTATATATAGTACTGGGCAAAATGCGAATTTATTGTGTTGAAGTTGCGTCGAAATTTTCTTGGAGTTTCTGATATTGATTCACTCAGCCGAAAGTACCACTCTACGATAAATATCCGTTCCTCGGTTGTGTAACGACTCATGATGAGTTTGGCAGGGCTACTCTAAATGCCCTGAAAAAAATAGAAGAAAAATATAAAAAATTAATGGAGTTATTAAATTTTATCCGTCAGCTTCTTTTGGGACACCCTGTGTATAGTTATTCAGTATTTACTTTAAGAATTCTCAATACTTGACTAGGGCTTAGTAGAAGTATCTACATGACCATAAGCTACACAGAAATTACTGTGCTTTATTTTCGAGGAAAATTATGCAACTATCTTAAGAATTTACGACAATTTTAAATTCATGTACAAAAATGTCTGGAAACTTATTGAAGTGACCTCTATCTATCTATATCTATCTATCTCTCCCTCCCCCTCTCTCTCTCCATATATATACATACATACATACATACATACATACATATATATGTATATATATATATATATATATATATATACATATATATAAGTGTGTGTGTGTGTGTGTGTGTGAGTGTGTGTGTGTGTGTAATATTAATCCATTAAAATTAGACGAAATGAACTTCCGTTTCAACAATTGGGATGGGATATCATGCTTGTTTGTTTTTAGGAGTTTGACTGCATCTCATGAAAGTAAAGCTTTCGTCACGTGACCGCGACTAATCGACCAATCAGCTAGGAGGAGCTCGATTCAATGCCTCGTCATTACCACGCGATATACCCGTCTCTCATCAGCTGGGCGATAGGATTGGCAAACTGTCTTTTAAGTGGTGAAAACAAACTCGAAGTTAGAAAAGGTCAATAAAATAATTATACACAAAAAAAAAAAAAAAAAAAAATACGTGTGATTTGTTGTCATAGACAAAAGCAAGTGGTTTCTTGTTTCAAACTGGTTTATTAACGGTAAAAACTTGTTGGCAAATTAGTCATAACAAAAAAGCGAATCATTCCTTTCATATTCTCTTGTAAATCTGCAAAACAAGTAAGGTTGGGCGCTGGTATATTCCGTTTCTAAATTGTTTAGAGGAGGATTGATAAGTTGGATTATTTGGAATACTATTCTCATAGGATTATTTGTACAACGTTTCAGCCGATGGAATCAGCGACCTTCAACATGTGTATCTTGTCAAATCCAGAAATCTGCCTGTCGAAATCGGTAATCTGCACACAATTTGGAACGGAACCCTTAATTTAATTTATTTATTTAATCCAAGGCTGACGGAATAAGAGCATGCACTCCCTTCCGTGGATTAAATCAAAGGTTCAGTTCGAAATTTCATGCAGATTATCGAGATCGATAGAAAGAGTCTCGAGTTGGACAAGATACACTTAAAGAAGGTTAACAGTTATATCTCATGTGAATACACTCAAGGCAAAAACATATAGTATTATCTATTATTTTTGATTGGAATCCTTTGAGATGAGTAATATGTGTATTTATTTATTTATTTATTTATTTGCAGGCTGTTATCCTTACATTCATAGTTGTTGTTGTTTCACCAGGTTTTGGCCAATTCATCCTCTGGCCTTCTTCAGGTGATTAACCGCGACGAGACAGGCATGCTGAGTCTCGTAACTTTATTCCCAGTAATTACTGCCTTCCACAGTTGTTGTCTCACAACGTTTTGGCCAACTAAACCTCTGGTCTGCTTTGGGTAGGATTGAAACCGCTATCTTCAGACAATTCACAACTGGAACCGTAGAGATTAAAGCAACAGCAACTATGAAGATTAGGATAAAAATCCGCATATAAATAAATAAATACATGAGAAAAGTACTCCAAATAATTCACGGGTATATATCACCATTACTCCAAATTTATCGTCACGTTGCGTAGATTCATTCCCTTATACTATACTCTCACTTCCATTTAGAAGTCGACATGCTTGTTTTCGGTTCTAAACCAACCAGAAACCAATGTGTGGTATACTTTTTTTTTTTTTTTTTTTTAAATAAAAGGTTTTGTAGAGAAAAGAACATATCGAAATCACCATTTTCGAGTAGAGGTTTCTACATCGCTATTCATCCTGATGCCCTTCTTTGGCATGAAACAAAGTGTCACCAAGTTTTGGCTAAAAGGACAAATGTTTTTACAATTTAAATAAATTTATTTAACAGTTTCCTCAACACAAAATATATCCCGTAAAGAGACATAAAAACTAGAATACAAAATAGGTTGAGTCCACCGACGTATATGTATTATAGAAATGGAATTGAGTCTATGAGTTCAATCTCGTTTAACAAAGCAAAGAGAAGAAGATATATAACGTCGTGTCGCATTGACATTTTGGCGGAAACGGAAGTTGTCTCCTAGTCGTTTAACTTATATGCCCTTCCGTAAGTGAAAGTATTCAAGTGTCACGTGACTGAATATTTTAGATGAGGATTTATAAAGCGTATTATTTGGATTATGCAGAGTACTGTTCTCATCTTCAGTATTATTTTCACAACGTTTACGTCGATGTAACCTACAGGCTTCTTCAGGTGTATCTTGTCGAACTCGGAAATCTTTCTGTCGAAATCTGGACTCTTTCTGTCGCACTCGAGAATCTAGACGGAACCATTGAATTTTACTAAGTACTTTATCCACTACGCAACTGGTTCTTGCACAAGGACTTGTGACATTAGTGATTTGGTAAAATTCAATTAGAAGTTACACACTTCTGGAGGTTGAAAATTCAATCATCAGTGCGAGCGACATTTAAAACACAATTGTGAAATACTTAGGACCTCTACCCAGTCATAGCTCACGGAAACTCGGGAATCGTTCTCTCGAAATCGTGAACTTGCACGGAATTTCTAACAGAACACATTATTTCATCCACGGGGGTAGCATACTGTGATTCCGTTTTTACATTGCTAATAGTAGAAGTAATAAATCAATGACAAGGCCTCGCATCAGGGGAGTGGGTTACTGGAAGTATGTTTGCTTCTGTTTGGCATGTAGAAATGAGAACAAAAACACTAATTCCCAGCCTTAAAAAAGAAGTCACTAATATTTCCTGTATAGAAAGAACAGTTTCGGATTTAGTTAGCACCTGAGACTTTCGTTAACGATCTGAGAGTGATTTAACGTAGTAGTATGAAAAACTGAAAACTGTAAAGTTGTTGAGAGTGACCCGATTTGCATATAAAATTAGCAAAATAGAGAAAACAAGTGTACCCCAAAACACCAATATTGCAAAAAAAAAAAAAAAAAAAAAAACGTTGCAAAAAAAAAAAAAAAAAAAAGAAAAGAAAAAAGAAGACTAACTAACAGCGCGTGAAGACTTTTCGGTGTGAATTCACTCAAGACTATAATAGATTAAACAGAAAAGGGCAGATTGCTCCACTGTGACCAGGAATGGATTACAATGGCTGCCCAATACTAAGGCTTGACAACCTGAATAGAAACTGGAGTCAGAAGAAGATCTCCATCATTCCAATAATTATAGGAGAAGCCGGACTTATGAAAAATTTCAAAAACTACCTGACAATTATACCCGGTGAACCAAGTGCAAGAGAGTTACAAACAATTGCACTTAAAGGAAATGTTTGGAATCTTAAAATAATCTCTCGATTAAAATGTACATGATAGCAGGTGAATTCGGTAAAATGCCCAATCCCCAGCTAGAACAAAACAATAATAAATTAAAATAAACTAAAAACCAAAAAGTTGCACGACAGCTACATACGGCCGGAACAAATCTTCGGCAGAGACATTTTCATAGCAATCACCGTTTTCAACACGCATGCCTATGAAGAACGCGCAATGACACGACGAAAATCAAACCAGTCCAGGATATAGTTCTACAAGTAACCATCACTGCTGCCCATCCTCAGCACGGACTCCGTCTATTCAGACGTAAAACAGTTTCGCCGAGAATGCCGCGAAAAGCCAAATCAGTTTTCTCTTCAGATTTCAGCAGCCTGACTCGTGTCTAAGAGACTCCATCTTTGTGGGACGTTAAATAACCCAACATGACTTTGCACACGTCATGCATGTAGATTCTCAGCATGTAAAGTTACCATATTAAACGAGAATTATTCTTTTTTTTTCAACAATGCTCTTTTGAACTACTGTTTTCATATGTGATGAACACACACACACACACACACACACACACACACACACACACACACAGACACAGACACACATGTCGCTTACGTTGCTTACGACTTTCTTTTCCCCTCAGAAAATAACCACGTGTGTCACTCTGTTCATGAAAATCAGTAATCTTAAACTTCGTACCTTTTCCACGAGACATTTATTAGTAAAGACTGTCTGATGAATACTCGTTACAAAATCCTTAACGTTAAAATGATTTGAATTATTGTTTCTTAAACATGTAAATAAATGTTGTTATTTCATTCCAATACAGCGATTTCGAGTTCTTTGTCAGGTGTCGTTATTTTTTCGAATTTATTCGCGCCTTTTTATTTTATATGGGTGAGGATGTAATTTGGTGAAAGCCTTTTGCAAATCGGAGACCACGTTAAATTTACCTTTAACGATCCCGGTGATAATCTACTACTTTCGACTTCTAGAGATTCCTGGGTCTTAAAAATCGATAGATTCCGATTGCAAATTGGTAATCATGCCGAGTCACATTTGATATCTATAAAGTGAAAACCAAATTAATAACTTTACAGAATGTAAAAGGAAAATAATTTGGTTGGCAAGGAAGAGAGGAGAGAGGAAAGCATTATCTTGTCAGAGAGGAAAAGAGAGTGATTCAGAAAAGGAAGCGAGAGAGAGAGAGAGAGAGAGAGAGAGAGAGAGAGAGAGAGAGGGGGAGACAGACGGAGAGAGGCGTTTAGTTGATTTGTGTTTTGTATTTCGTGACAGTGTCAATTGGGCGAGCACATCATCATTTTGTTCTTTCAGTGCTTCATCAGTTAAATACTATCTCATTCATCGAAATTATTTCGAGAAAACTACACCGTTTTCGTCTTAGTAGAGCAGTTAATATTCAATGTATGTAAATGTACGACGATATATCCACATAAAATTAGTTATCTGTATAGTATCGCTTCTAAACTAATTAACCGATCATTATGAATTTACGAACCCAGCTGCTACTATAAGTGATTGTGGGCAACGTGGTCCATATTTAGTTTAATTTATTTTTTCATGGAAAGAGGCTAAAGAGGGAGTGGAAGCTATGTGGACTACATTTAGTTTAATTTAGTTTCATAGAAAAGGGACAACGAGAGAGAGAGAGAGAGAGAGAGCGAGAGAGAGAGAGAGAGAGTGAGAGAGAGAGTGAGAGAGAGAGTGTGTGTGTGTGTGTGTGTGAAAGCTCTTCTTTAAAATCAAATTAATCAGATTTTTTGAAATTTTAACAATAATTATTAATAAATGTTCCGAAAATTGGAGTTAATTTATGGTATTTTAAAAGAATTTTAGAGGTAATAATGATGGCATAACCTTTCACTTTAATAATTAAAGTTTTTCAGATTTGCATGAAATTTAATCAGTATTTATTAAATACCAATTAAGCAAGATTTCCTTAATTACATATTTTTTATAAAGACCTGTAAATGTGGATAGGTTTGCACATATGTATGCACAAGATTCACTCCTAAACTAATTAATCGATATAAGATATAATAAGCATGCATGGAGAAACGATATTTTTGTTCAAAAGTCGCGGATTTGATTCATTTCACCAATCATTGTTTCAAAACAAAAACGTTGCTACAATTACAGGCCGTTTCGTTCACAGGGAAACAATCAATACTTATATGCTAATCCTGCATCTTTCCCTCATCAAATCATCAGAAAAAAATGAAAGTTCTAATGAAAAATGCATAACGATGCAACAAATGAAATGACGTTATGTATGACGTTTTTGTCAACAAATATGAATGTGACGTCACCCCCCCCACACACACATATATATTGAGAGAGAGAACGCACCGTTTTTAGCAATATTATAAGTTCCAAACCTCAGCAGCGACCGATCAGAATTTAACAAATGAAGGATACTGATGTCACATTTACTTTTAAGGTCGCACATTAAAGGGGTCATCCATTATCCAGAGCCTATTTTTGGTACTTTTTTTACAGCTATAAAATGTTTCGGTAAAGGTGCAGTATCTTTCCACCCTTAAAAAAAATCCTTTAAAATTACCACTTTACAGGTTTTCGAGGGTGCTGAAAACGGAAATAACGTTTAAAATTCCAAGAAACGAGTAGTTTTCAAGATATGAAGAAATAATAGTTCAAAAAGTGCGCGATCATTTTTGCGTATTAATTTAACATAAAATGAACACCCACTTTACAACCTCATGTTTAGGGGTTCTGTTATATTTTTTTAGGGGTGGTGTTTATTGTAGCCTTGTAGACCAACACAACACCTACCTTAAAAAACTTGTTTTCTATAGATTTTCGGTGTGATGAAAACATATCGAATTTAAATTTTCCACAAATAAGTAATGTTCCGGGTATTAAGAAAAAAAAAAAGAAAAAAAAGAAAAAAAAAAGAAAAAGAAAAAACAAATGCGCGCTTACGCGTACAACAATAGCTACCACTTATAACATAAAGAATTACATTGCTTAATATTTGCAGAAAATTTCAATGCGATATTCGTTTTCTCACACCCGAAAATCTATAGAAAACAAGATTTTAAGATAGGTTTTGTGTTGGTCTACCAGGCCACAATTAACAAATAAACACCATCCATAAAAATAACAGACGCCCCCCCCCCGACCGTTAAAAAAAGTGGCTATGAAGTGGTTGTTTATTTTACGTTAAATTAATATACAAAAGTCAGCCCCCTACTTTTTAAAACTATAATTTCTTCATATCTTGAAAGTTACTCGTTTCCTGTTATTTTTGTTTTCAACACCCTCGAAAACCTATAATAGTGGTAATTTTAAAAGATTTTTTGAGGGTGGAAAGATACTGCAATATTTCTATAATGTTTTCATAGTTTTGCATATGAATTACAAAATATCTGATATTTCATTTATAAAGTAAATTTCACAATATATATTTATATATGTTATATATATTCATAATCGTACCCTATTTCCAAAAGAGGGGAGATATAACATATGAGAAATATTTGGAATCAAGTCTCCTTTTGCTGTTATTTCAGATCATTTGAAACTATAGCAGTAAGTTTGTGTCTCCCATCCATCAAGGCAGAGGTTTCAGGGGATATATATATATATATAATTTATTTATACAACTATTGATGACTACATATGTGCATACATGTTTTTTTTTTACAAGGTGGTCACCACTTATCAAGGCCCGGAGCCACTCAGGGATAAGGGTTATTGTAAGTACAGTACGTTAGTGTGGAGATTTAATAAAGAGTCTACTTAAGGGAGCGGTTCATCAGGAATTTGTTTACGTTGGACTTGAAGACATCCAGGTTGTAGTCAGGTGGGAAGCAGGCAGACGGAACAGAGTTCCACAGGCGTGCAGTTCTAAGAAAGAAGTTTTGTTCATGGAATCTACGTTTTGATTTAGGCATAGATAAAGAGTGGGGAAAGTTTTTGACAATGGATTCAGCTAGACGTGTGTTTTTCGTAAAAGATTGGCAAGGGGGGGGGGACAAGAGATTGGAGTTCAGACGAGCACCTGCCATGGAAATAACGATAAAACAAAGATAGGCTTACGTTTTCAGGCCAAGAATTTTCCTCGAAAACTGAAACTCAAGATACAAAAATATTTACTTATATCATTTACAAAATTAGAATCTTGTCATAGAATAGGGGTGACATTGGTCCGGGGGAGGATAAGCAAGGCCTCTGATCAATCCATTTATTTCAGGCTTTTATTTCTTCTCATCTTAACTTCGGTATCGACAATTTTTATCTTTATTCTTTTTTATGACCTAAAAATTAAGTATCTACCCTTTGGTTTAAGGTTGTAAATTACTTAAGAATCAGACAATATGTCGCCTATAGCCAACGGTCAAACTTTAAGTGCTTAGGAATTCCCAACGGCCGCCCAGTATGCAATGTATGCTCTAAGAAGATTCTAATTTTGTAAGTGATATAAAAAAATGTTTTTGTATCTTGAGTTTCAGTTTTCCAGGGAAATTCTTGGTCTGAAGACGTAGTTTCCCTAATAACGGGTGATTACAGAAACATGTATGCAATATGTAGCCATCAATGTTAGTATAAATAAATTTAATATACCTGCTCTGTTTACTCATTGAGCACTTTTTGGTAGACACATGTTTTTTCAGTGGATGTACTTCTAGAAAACTAAACTCTACTGCTATAATATATATATATATATATATATATATATATATATATACACACACATTTATATATATATACACACTTATATATACATACATATATATACATTTATATATATATACACACTTATATATATATACACTTATATATATATATATATATATATATATATATATATATATATACTAGCACATTAATGCCTGGCGTTGCCCGGGTGTTGAGCAAAAATAAAAAAGCGGTCAATCTTTTAAAACTTTGACCCCTATTATGACCCCTTAACATTTATTTTTTGGGGCTCTAATCAAATTATTAAGTTAGATCCATGTCCAAGGAACCTATATCTAAAATTTCAAGTGTGTAGACGCCAAATTGTCGGAGAAGTTTGGTAAAGTTCTCAAAGGTCAAATCGTTGGATTTTGATCCCTTAACAGCCAAATTTCTGGCCGAAAATCGATCACAAACATTTTCCCAAATCTCAGTACACTCTATATCAAATGTCGGAGCTGTAGACTAGAAATACACATAGTTATTGCGTAGGGAAATGTACACAGACACACAGACAGTCAGACAGACAGACGCACAGACACGTTCACTTTTATAGATATACTAGCATGGGTGCCCGGCGTTGCCCGGGTATTTGGAGGTGTATGTTGAGCAAGAAAAAAAAGCGATTAATTTTTAACTTCGACCTCTATTATGACCCAAAAAGGGTGTAGACCCAAAATTGTCGGAGGAGTTTGGTAGAGTTTTCAAAGGTCAAATCTTTGAACTTTGACTCCTTAACAGCGAAATTTCTGGTCCAAAACTGATCACATCGATTTTCCCAAATCTCAGTACCCTGTATCTCAAATTTTCAGTCTGTAGACTAAAAATTGACACAGTTATTGCGTAGGGAAATGTACACACACACACACACACACACACACACACACACACACACACACACACACAGACACTTTCACTTTTATAGGTATAATAGATAGATAGATAGATAGATAGATAGATAAACTAGCAGTTCCCCCCGGCTTTGCTCGGGCCCTATGTACTGTTTATAAGGTTATGTGCATATGTATATAATAAAAATTGTGAATATGTAAAGTAATGCCTTTCTTTATAATAATCTTCCTTAGCTACCATAAAGAAAAGGCAGACAGACATTTCTACTTATATATATATATATATATATATATATATATATATATATATACATAGATTGGATGCAATATGTAGTAATGATTTAGAAAGTATTAAAAAAAGACTCATGCGCCACCACCGAGAATCGAAACCAAAACGTTCAGCTCACGATTTATTTTGCCTCTGCCGCCAATGTCTCGGCTATGGAAACATGTTTACCGTAAGGCTAAAAATTAAAACATGAATTATAGATATTATGTCATGCATTCGTAATGCCGGCGTTCGACCTTCGACTGGCCAATTTAATTTTTTTTCAACTTTCACACTTTTGCACCGATTTTTCCGGACTAAAACCCTAATATAAAGTTTTGCATGAATTCAAATACCTTCTACATGAAGTTTCATGTCTGTAGATAAAAAACTGTAGGAGAAGTTTGTTCAACAAAAATATATACGTATACATAAATATATATGGAAACAATTTTGTGTTTACTATAAAGTTTTTACACAAATATTATGCAAGTATAAATCATGTAGAATACTTGCATGAATATAATTACACGTAATAGTTAACTAAAGATGATTATTCCATTAGAAAACCGAAGCAACTAATAGGGAATTAATTAAAGTGAATGTTTAAAAGAATATGCAAATTAGCTAGATCTTGTTCTAGTGAATGCAATTCCATAACCCATATATAAGAAAATTGTATTTTCAAATAAGTAGAAAATAGGGTTTTTAATATGAATATCAATACACACAAAAGAAAACCGCATTTCTAAGAGTATAGATAGTTAGATGTATATATATATACTTTCACTACACCGATGAAGACTGAAGGATCGGTCGAAAATGATGTACCTGTAAAAAAAGTTTAAAATTTTTTTTCATAATATTATTTTGTATTCCTGCACGTCACAAAGTGAAAACGAATAAAGAAAAGTTATAAGCTTTTATACTGTTTGTATTCTTTTTTTTTATACATTTCCATTCATATATATATATATATATATATATATATATATATATATATATATATATATATATATATATATATATATATATATATAAACGACAATTCCTGGTTAATAAAATGTGTCTATTTTTAAACCGTTTCTTTGAGTACAATAGTATGTTTAAATTGAGTAAAGTAAATAAGATATCTTTAAATATAATACATGCTGTCATTATAAAATACCAGGAAGTAGTTTTATTGAATGTATAAAAGAGGGAAAATTAGTTTTCCCAGTAACAAACAATTATATATCATATAAATGCATCTACACATCCTGTTAAGCTCATACAGGTTTCTACTTTTCTACACAACTGAAGAATGTTGTCACGCGCTGTTTTTCTTCTATCAGCCTTTGTGTTACCTCAGGGTTTCCCCATGCGTTTATAAGCTCATACAGACGTCGTAGTTGGGATACCCGTGTTTCACGATCCTCTCCCTCCCACCAAAAAAAAAAACAAAACAAAAAAAAACAAACAAACAAACAAAAAACATCCAAAACGCTGATGTGTTATTTTTTTTTTTAATGTAAATAACTTTTACCATTAATAATCCAAGAATGGTAGAGATACAAAGGCTTCGAGAGAAAGCGAGAGAGATAGAGAGAAAGAGAGAGAGAGAGATAGAGAAAGAGGGGGAGGAGAGAGAGGAAAATGAAAGAAAGGAGGGGGGGTGAATATATTGATACAAAGACTTCAAGATAGATTGGTACAAAAGCTTCAAGCTGTATATATATATATATATATATATATATATATATATATATATATATATATATATATATATAAATATATATATATATATTTATACTTCGAGATAGATAAATAGATAGATAGAGGGTGTCGGATTTCACCTAGCTATCTTATCTGACCTATTATCGGCACCAGCGATTTAGAAGCGTCCATTCTACTTGAAATGTCGCCGGGAAGAAACAAATATATCTTCTCCGAAGTCACGTGATTTAGTCAACTCCCGTTTCTGGACTCCTAGGTGTAACTTTCTGTTCAGAGTTACAACCGGTTAACAGAGTTCTAGTGAAAATTGAGAAGTCAACATGATCCGTCATTCTCTGACTAACTCCGCGCCTGTATTTGGCGAACAAATGCATGGCAGGCACGTAAACGCCAATAAATTAAGGTAAAAAAAAGTTCATCAAACAGACAACATTAAACAAACAACAATTTTCTTATGGTGTTCAATAATTAAGGCATCTGACTCAATTCAAATACCAGTAGAACAAGGAATCTTGGCAGCTCTAGAGTCATCTTTTGTAGAACACTCAAAATCGATTGCCTAACCACGACGTGATTACGAAAATCAAAGCTAAATGATCTGGGAAGAGGTAAAAGTCAAATGTTCAAAGTCAGGAAAATAGGGACCATGGATAAGGATTTTGTAGCTATACGCTTGTGTTTATAATCTGACGACATACGCGTTGTGTGGATTGTAGCATTGGGGTTTTTTTTACAAAGTAATCGCAACTTATCAGGGCTCAGAAGCTACTCGAGAATAAGGGTCAAAGAGTGTACAGTAGACAAAGGGACAATACCATAGCAATCGTTAGAAGTGTAAATTTGGGAAATTGGGTTACTTAAGAGGAACGGCTCATCAAGAACTTGCTTAAGTTGAACTTGAAGACGACCATACTGTAGTCAGCTGGAAAGCAGACAAAAGGAAGAGAGTTCCACAGGTGTGCAGTTCTAAGAAAGAAGCTCTGTTCATGAAAAGCACGTTTAGGTCTAGGCACAGATAAAGAGTGGGGGAAACTATTGATAGTGTTTTTAGCTAGACAGTGTTTCTCGTGAAAGTTTGGCGAAGGGGATTATAGATTGGAGCTCAGACGAGCACTTGCCACGAGAATAACGATAAAGCAGAGACAGGCTCGCAACGTTTGTTCTGTGAGAAAGAGGGTGCAGGAAAGAGAAAAGTGCATCCCCAATAGTCTACGAAGTTTATCTTGAACTTTGTTAAGGCAGGATAAGGTATTTCTAGCAGATCCTGCCCAGATGTGGCAACAATACTCCATCCTTGGACATACCTGGCTCTTATATAGGTAGAGAATTGCATCAGCAGGTAGATATCTACTGGATCGATAGAAGGATCTCACCATTTTTCGAGTGACCCTGGCAACGGATTTCATGTACGTTTTCTATTTAAGATCAGGAGTAAAGATAAGAAGATTGTCAAAATATAGAGCCTCCCAGGACGAGAACCATTCATTACAATGGATGCCAGATGGGGGTCAGAGCGTTGATGATGTAAAGATAGAAGCTTGGTTTTAGATAAATTAAAAGTAACCGGCCACTTTTTTCCCCATTGTACCACATGCTCCAAATCAGAGGTGAGAGAATCGGAGAGAACTTAGTCGTGTACAGTCTTATATGTGCTACCATAGGTAGTAGTGTCATCAGCAGAAATGTCTACGAATGATGTAAGGATGTGATTTGGAAGATCATTAATGTAGATCAGGAAAAGAGTTGGGCCCAGGATGGACCCCTGGGGGACTCCAGTATTAATACTGTGAGCTTCTGATTTCTGCCCATCAACCACTACTATTATGGACCTTATCAGAGAGAAATGATTTAATAATTGAAAAGACACTTCCAGCTATACCATAGCTGGAGATCTTGTGAAGTAAGCGTTTATGCAATACCCTATCAAAGGCCTTTGAAATGTCAAGAGCAATTGCCCCAGAAAGGAAGTCTCCAAGGAGAGATTCACTAATTCTATGAGATATAACCGTAAGCACGTCTGCTGTAAATCTAGCAGAACGGAAACCATATTGCATGTCTCCGAAGAAGGTTATTTTTGCTGAGGTGGTTGACTACTTCTCTATTTAACACAGTTTCAGTAATTTACTCATGACGCACATGAGACTTATTGGTCTGTACTGAGAGGGAGATGACCGCTCACCCGAATTCTTAAATACGGGGCATACTGATGAGGTTTTTCAGCGTGTTGTGAAACAATTATCCTTGACAACGCTCAAACAACTTTGTAAGTATGGGAGCTAGTGCTGGTTGAAGCTTTTTCAGCACTATACTTGGAATGCCGTCAGGGCCAGTTGCTTTACTGGAATCAAGCTTTTTGATTATCTTGGCAACATCACGCACAAATATTTGTATGTTGCATAGCGTGTTTTCTGATACAGGAAGAAATATGGGGGGTGGTATTGGCCGTATGAGGTAGATTTAGCTGCAAAGATCTTGGCAAAGAGTCTGGCTTTGTCTGATGCTGACGAGATTACCTCAGGTCCATTGATGATAATTGGGATAGAGCACACACTTCTGTTCAGAATCTTGTTTGCTATTTGTCAAAACAAGTGGGAACTAAGCCGTTGCTCAGCTACTTTGAACTTGACGGACTCAGCATACAACTCTTGCGTTCTTATTACTTTTTTACAGCGGTTGCTGACAGTCTTGCAAGCGGCTTTAGTCTCAGTACATCTGTTACGTTGAAAGCAATGGAAAAAGTTATTTATGTGCACAATAGAAGCAGCACATTCTGGAGAGAACCATGGCTGGCTGTTAGGTTATTGCTGGAATTTTTTCGAGAGCATGAAAAGGTCTATACTTGCAATTACCCATTCCGTAAGATTTGATAATATAAAGGACACAATCTTTGTAAACATGGAATGCAGAG
The DNA here is from genome assembly GCF_053919585.1 of Euprymna scolopes. NCBI lineage: Eukaryota > Metazoa > Mollusca > Cephalopoda > Sepiida > Sepiolidae > Euprymna > Euprymna scolopes. The sequence goes on from NC_136483.1 coordinate 85,831,169, forward strand.
GAAGACCTGATATAAATGTACGGAAGTAATCCCAGTCAGCCATAGAGTATCGATATACTGCACGATGGAGAGGTACATCTTAGGACCATTATATTTTGTTTTTATTTTAACTGATACAACAGAGTGGTCAGAAAATCCTAGTGGAGACAGAACGGAAGATGAATATAGCTCAGGGCAAATTGTGAGGAAAAGATCTGGGAGATTTGCATACTGACCATCAGTATCGAGTACACGGGTAGGTTCGTGAACAATCTGAGTGAGGTCATAAGCAATAGAGAAATCGTGACAGGACCTCCCTTCATCATCTGTCTTGTTTGAAGGCTGAGCAGATATGATATGAATAGTCGATCCAATGCCAGTTTCGCTTAAGAATAATAGGTCTGGTTTAGTCTTCTGTAATTGGGTTTCAAACCCAGGAAGATTGGAACATAGACCCCTTATGTTGGCGAACGAGATATGGTAGTGGGGGTCTACATTGGAAGTTGAAGATCCGGGCTTAATCGTGGGTTTTTTTCATGATAGGGTTTTGAGATTTGTGGAATAAGTCGACAAACTTGCTTAGAGCAGGGCAAAGAGAGAAAATTAGAGAGAAAAAGAAAGGAAGGCATATATATTTTTTGTAGCACATGATAAGGTAAAGCCGTAACAATTACCCACTTATATGGCATCGATAAGCCCCACTAGAAGCTACTGCATGGTCTGCATCCATTGCATCCATACTGCATCCATTCACCAAATGGTAATACAACAGCCCCAGTACTTTGCACCTGCTGATAGGACAGCCTCCTTAGTGGTTAATCCAAGATTCTGGTCCCTGACTATCTGGCCGATAATGTCAGCTCATGTAAAATGTTTACCTCCAACACCCTTAGTGACATCGCCACAAAGATAGACATAGAAACAGAACATTTCCGACATCTCTGGCAACTGTTCACGCAAAATACTGCCAACCTAGAATACAGCTTCTTCTTCTCCCTTTGTCAGAAAAATCACTCATTAAAAAATGAGGACTGCGGGACAAATAGGGAGAAGCGAGAGTAACAGGAGCTGCCGATAACGCATCCAAAATGCATTGTCTACTCTTCATTAAAAAATTATGATTATATTAAGCATTGTACTTAATATAAGTCTAATTGGCATGTTTACGGGAAAGTATGGTGATAGATTTCCATCTCACTAACTGAAATTAAATAGAATTATCGAATCTATTTATGCTATATTTAAAATCAACTTGCTAGATATAATGGGTACATGCATGGACGAGTAAAACTGTTACTGAATAAAACAATCAAATAAAAAATATATAAATTGAAAAACTACAATAAATATAAATAATAATAAAACAGACTACATATCACAAATGACTTTGCTGAGCTTGCACCGTCTCTTAGTTTATATAGATTCTCTTAATTTTTTCAAAAGTGAAGCAAAATAGGATCCTGTAATTGCGGTACCCTTTGCTAGGAACCATCACTACTGCGTCCTAATCTAAAAAAGACTGTGAGTATGACCTCCCCTCGCCAGTTGAGGGCAGCACTTTTGCCTTCTCTGGAGGTGGTGAGACCAAGTGCTTCCACTACATTGACTGAAATTTGATCTCTGGATTATAATAATGTATCCAGGTTTCATCCTGTGTAATTAGTCCCTTGAAAAATTTTACTCATCCTCTCGGTACATCTCCAAGTTCATTCTCGTGCATTCAATGTGTTCTCGTTTCTAGGAAGATGTCAGCAACCTGGGAATCCATCTGGTATACATATGCATGTGCTAATGGTCATGAATGATCCACAGACCCTGTATTAATCTTTAACAGTTCCCTGGTCGTAAGATAAACTTGGTCACCCAAAATTTTCAAATAATCTTTGCTGTTTATGCTTCCATGCAAGGAGGCTATAGGATCAGCCGATTTATCTTCATGCTTAACAGTTTGAAAAAGGCAGTCTGTATTGGATGCTACTTTTTGCAGTCTCCAAACATACACACGGTCAGAGGTTAGGAATAAAAAGGATATTTCATCGAAGAGAATGCCATTCTTCCACTGAGGCTCTGAGGACCAATTTTTGATGTTTCTACAATACTCTAAACGTTTTACAACATTCTTATTCGAAATCTGTTGTTTCTGATATCAGTTTTCTCATAAAATCCAACCTTGTTAGTCTTTCAACGAATAGTTTTGTTGAAACGAAATTATCGACATTATTGTTAAGCCCTGCTGAAATTTTAGGTGCCCTGATTTTGTGCTCGTTGTTTACAACCATGACAAGGGCTCTATGATCTCGTTTAGACAGCTTTGTCTTTCTTCAAGAATTTTGTTTAGAAGATAACTAATGGGAGGAGGGGCACCCAGTGTTGCTCGGTTGTAAAATCCACTTAAAAAAATGTGACAGCTTAAATATGATATTTGAATTTATCCAGAAAAAAAAAAACAATTGTAACCTGGGTGCCAGCAGGCAGAATAGAAACCAAAAGTAAAAGTTGTAAGCAAAAAAAAAAAAAAAAAAAATGGAAATAGATAAATAGATTGACAGACAGACAGACAGACACAGTGAGTTTTGTCGAGAAATAATAAATAGAAGAAATGAAGTTCCGTATAAGCCGAGTATATTTAGGGAGGTACGTGCACTTTCATTTGATAAACAAAAGATACGGTAGAAAACATGCAAGGTAAAAAAAAAATGCAAAAAGAACGTGATTGTTGGGCAATTTAAAGAAATTTGAATTCGTTTAAAAATAGGATAGAAGAAAGTTTAAAATGAAAATTCTGTACCTTAATTTGAATAAAAAACACGGTTAAAAACACGAAAATGGAATCGCTGTTTCCAACGTGATTGTTCGGCAGTTTAAATACCGCATCGGATTTTTTCTATTTTCGATACTTATCGAATGAATTAGTGTACAAAACATATCTAAGAACACTGCCAGACATATAAATTAGATTTGTGTGAAATTGTAAAAGATAGGCTCAGCCGTTTCGGAACCTACGAGGAAGGAGCTCTCACATACGCACCCAAAGTGACTTGTATATAATAATAGTATATATATATATATATATATATATATATATATATATATATATATATATATATATATATATATATATTCTATTATAATCTTAACACATATATATATATATATATATATATATATATGTTAAGATTTCGTTCCTTGGAAGCGCTGGTACAATTTGAATTAAATAAGATACGTATTATATACGTTTGAAGACAAAACAACGCACTGTTACAAAATAAACAGATATTTATTTTGTTTCAAATTTATGTTCAGTTCATATTAAGTTCATAAATATATTTCGAAGACAACCTTCATCTTCAGTGTGTCTTTTTTTTGCCATGTTGTTGTTGGAGCAGAGAATTAACGTGAATCTCGCGTGACCAAACGCACCGCTCCGAGACTTAAAAAACTACCGTAGAAATAACAAACGGCTAATTCTCTGCTCCAAAAACCTGGGGTCTACTGTCTGCTTTATCTTGTGGCAATTATTTGCACCGACTTAGATTAGCAGTAGTTCTAAAAAGTGTGGATAATTCTACACAAGTACACTGTGATGATTTTGGAGAACCTCATATGTCGGAATATATATATATATATATATATATATATATATATATATATATATATATATATGTATATATATATGTATATATATATGTGTGTGTGTGTGTGTTATTAGAGAGGGGGCGAAAGAGAGGGAGAGAGAGAGAGAGGAAGTGGAAGTGTCTTTTAGACAAGTGAATGCTTTGTGAAGTCATAACGAGGTCGTCTGTTATCTTCGTCTATATAATGGCATCTCTGTAATTTTTTTCCTTCTTCTTCATCGTCATTCCAATTATCGACCCGATAACCATCGAAAAAGTACAACATGATTTTTTTTTTACAAAGACAGACTTTCTGCATCACATTAGCTGTGACAACAACAACAACAACAACAACAGCAATGGCTACAACGAAAAAACATTACGAAAAAAAAAAAAAACGGGAACAGATATTCACAACATACGTCCATTCAATCTGCATGTTTAGCATTGTAACATGTTAGACTAATGGTATAGACAAATCCCCCGATGATGAAATATGGTTGCATACAAACATTTATTTCAGTACAGATAGAGTGGCACCTCCCCCCTTGTGTTTTATTTTACGTCAGTTGAAGTTCTCAGAAATCAAGGGGCCCACTACCTGGGGCTAACACTTGAACTCTAGATGAGAATGTTCCATTAAACGTTTTTTATCTCTCAAACATTGAGTTAATAAAGAAATTGAGAACATAATTTTCTTCTCTCGAATTAACCATTTTCATATGTTGTAGTATATCTTTCGTTTTGGTGTCTTTGTCTTACTGTATTTCAGGACAAGAATTTATCTAGTCTGGTGGAGTATGCAGCTTCGTGTTATTACTTTAAGTAACATCATTTGAAGAAGGTGCACCATTCTTCGTAAAAGCTAATGTAAGTTAACCATAGTGATGGGATCTTATTTGGGCAGCGAATACTATGTGATTTTTAATATTTGGTCAGGGTTTACTTCTAGGGAAAGTATCCTCATGCCAGGTTGTTCTGACAAACCCTTGCACATAGAGACCTTAGACACTCGAGGATAGCGTCTAGTAGACATTCAAGTTCTCTCCACTAGGCATTCAAGTTCTCTCTTTATCCGAAGAAGAACTGTTATGTGTGTAAACGTGTTGAAAATAAAAACCAAGTTCACAACAGAAGTTCGAATACCTCAAATAAGTATCGTTGCTACATCTATGTTGGTGCATCTACCACTAGTCTCTCACTCTTAGACAGGGCCCCAAAAAAGTCTCAAATCCACACGTTCTGCCAAGTTCCAACTTCTGTCTCATTGCAGCAATGTCGCGTCCTTGTGTCTGTTTTACAAGCACTTTAATGGAATCTTCTTTGATGAACTCATAGCACCTGTGCCCCTTCGACGAGCATACCCCTCAGTAATCCAAGGCGCAAAATCCCACCCATTCACTGTTGAGGTCCGTGTATGATGGAAAGCCTTCTACTCTAAAAGTTTTTTTCCCCGATAGGCTTTGGAATTTCCTCCATGTTTCCTGCTACACTAACTGTACTAAACTGCAGCAGCTTAAATGTAATGTAAACAGACATCTCGCTGATCAACTCCCCACAATCTACTATTAGACATGAATACAATTACTCTTTACATTTCAAGTGCCAATATACCTTGTTTGGGACGAAAAAGAGTTAATAAATGTATTAAAATGAGATGGACAAAGCATCAATAGAAATACAAGAATGTATTTACCCCCCCACACTCCTTAAAACCTCATATGCTTGATTAAATATAAAATTAACATTCTTTCTTTTTCCGTTTCATTGAGTAAAGATTACTTCCACCATTTTTTTTTATCACCTATGTAAACATTTTTATGGTCGTCGTTTAGTCTTTCGACTGAACCATGGATGTAATTCACGTTTTGAGGCCAGCTGTTTTCGTGATACTACTATCGGTCGGGTAGATGGAATCGTTATTGAAGTATAATAAAGTAGACGAACTCTCTAATTTAAAATTGAAAAACAAAATTATTGCGACAAATGCAGCTATCACTTGAAATATAAATCATTCCAGGTTTAATGTATTCATTAATGAGTTACCAATGAAATCTTTATGCACACGTGCTCGGCTTTTACGCGCTACTCGCTTTTTTTATGGCCGTTGTTTCGTCTAGTGTTCGTTACATAATTAGGTTCACCTTCCTCCTTTCTTCTTGTCGTGATTCGTCATCAGTGTTGCTAGACGAATAAACCTTCTTTGGTGCGGGAAAGACCCAAAGGAGATATTCGTTGAGTTTTCTACAGGGTTTTATTAAGCGAGAATAAATTTAGAAGAAAAGACAGCAAGAGGGACAAATGCTATTTTAATAATAATTATTTACTTCTTAATCTTAGCTTTCTAAGTGAGTGACGCAGACAGACAGACATTGTAGTCATATGTGCCTTAGATTTTTCTACATTATGTCCGTGTCTCATTCGCATTGTTTCCCATAAATAGGTAACTGAAAAACTTAGTTACTTATACTTAGTATATATATAAGTGCAATATACAAATTTTCAGCAGAATTAAAATACTGTTTTTTATCAATGGAATACTACTAAGTAATATATAAATATATGTGCTGAAGGCAGTTGATATAGTAAGGTATATACACATTAAAACTTTATTTATGATATAAACCTATATATATATATATATATATATATATATACATATATATATATGTAACAATTTTGCTATATTCCAAAGTCCAAGGTAAGATTCATTACAGGTTACAAAGAATATATCTATATATATATATATATATATATATATATATATATATATATATATATATATATATATATATACATACATACATACATACACACACACACACACACACACACATATATATATATATATATATATATATATATATATATATATATATATATATATATATATAGTTAAGGTATACTTAAGCAGCAAGCCTTATTTTATATACGTTTCATTAAAAACGACAAAGATAGCATCAAGTGTTATCTAAAATACAGTTCGTATACTCCTCACATAGAGGTTTTCTAGAGGCGAACACAATGCATGTATTGTTCGATATTTATCTCTCTTCGAGCGATCTTGCCTAACACTGTAACCATTATCAATTTAGTTTTGCTCAGCAATGAATCGCATTTACTGTTCAACTTACAATCACGACCAGGACGTGTTGGAATGGGGGTGTTGTTAAGGGTAGAACGCTTACTTATAATTAATAAAACTTCACTAATGTCAAGTCTATTTGTACGGTTGCATTTAAAGGCAATAATTCGTGTTATTCACGAAAACGTTCCTAATGTGCGATAGGGATGTTTTATGTATATCTAAGTGGTACAGAATATCAGTATTGTTTTAATGAAATGTTTAGTAAAACGATCGGACTTTCTAGTAATTATCATAGTAGCTATTGACCCAATTTGGACTCATGTATATTTATATTTCTCTTAGTCTGTATGTCTGTCTGTATGTATGTATATCTGTTCGTTTTATTTTTTTCTCGGATACTACTAAGCCAAGGTGTTTGAAATTTTGTATGGGTCTTTGCTTTGATAAGGTGTAGCGAACTAAGTATTATAGTATACGTTTGATGTGCAGATGTGGATTAATAGGGATTAGTAGATAATAATAGCGAGTAGTCACAAGAATACTATATATTTTTACAAGGGAATTACCACTTATCAAAGCCCAGAGGCCACTCGAGGATAAGGGTTAAAGACTGTACAGTGGTCAAAAGGACAATATCATAGTAACCGTTAGAAGTGTAAATTTGGTGAATTCAATTATTTAAGGGGAACCGCTCATCAAGAACTTGTTTACATTGGACTTGAAGACGGCAATATTGTAGTCAGCTGGAAAACGAGCAAATGGAAGAGAGTTCCACAGGTGTGCAGTTCTAAGAAAGAAGCTTTGGTTATGAAATCTACATTTAGGTTTAGGCACAGATAAAAAGTGGGGGAAATTATTAGAAGTTTTCTCGGAAACTACTGTACCGATGTGTCTGAAAGTTTTATGTTCCTTTGTTAATATAATGTTCAGCGAACCAGGTATTATGGTATACATTTGATGCACAGTTATGGATAAATAGGAATTATTATTTAATGCAAAAATCTGTATAAAAATAACCACATTCAACTATCAATTTGAAAGTACTCCTTCGAAGTTAACGGACTCTAACAATTTACAGTTTTTAGAAAACTAATAAAAGTCTAATTTTTAATGTAATTCATGAAAGTTAATCAACGGAGAATTAAATTTCTGAAGTACATTTTTGTTATTTTATTAATAAAATAAATAGAGAAATGTTGTTTTTTTTTTTTAAATAATTTAGAAAATCTCCGGGTGACCCAAACAAATATCAACCGACGCACCTCTTTCTTGACAGTGTGATGATTTTTGCTGTGATGACCCGCTTCAGTTTAGAAATAGTCACAGTTTGTTTTGATGAGCGGTGTTTTCATCCGGTGTGTGTGAATACTATTCGGGCTCGTGCCTCCTACCAATGAGACGACCAATAAAGTGCCCCTAGACCTATTCCAACGAGTCCTTTAAAGTATGGGGAGTTCCCACATCCTTTTAAAACCAAAGTTGATCCTGCGCATCGCCGCTTTGTCTGTCCCTTTTATTTATGATTGTCTCATGGATAGCTCTGAAACTTTTTGGTCTTTCGTTCTCATCAAATCTGTCTTCAGGTTCATATATTGGACCCATTGTTCTTTCAGTTTCTCGTTGCATCGGTTTTCTCTATCATACTAAACACTTTCTCACACCTAAGGCAATTAATTCTCTATCTCTGATGATGATGTTCGTCCATCGCTTGCGAAGATGACCGTGATAATGCAATTGTTCAGTGGGTCCGAAGATAGCTTGCTAGACTAATTCAAGCTCTAAAGTATTTCCCGCATTTTGGACACCTGCGAGATAATTCTGTATCAGAAGTGATAACTGCTTTGTCTTTTCTAATGTAACGTTTTCTCTTGCGTTCTTCATTGCGTGCGAATTCAGCCCCTTTTTGTAAGTTGCAGCACGCCAGGAATATCTGTCTTGGATTAGTATTTCCCATCAGTTAGAATACAACTGTTTGAGGAAGACTTTCAGATTGTCCTTGAACCGTTACCACTGTCCTCTTGCAGGTCTTTTTCCTTTGAACAGTTCACCGACAATTCATTCTAGTGGAGTACTACTGTTATATTCGAATTAGTGAATCTAGTTTCATTGGAGGGTTCTTGATAAAGTACAGAGACATATTTGTAAGGTGAGTGGCCCAACCCTTTCTCCTTGTCTGCAGCCTCTCTCGCGCAAACGTGATGTTGCTAGTCTCAGTCTTTTTTATAAATATTATCATGGCATATTGTCTTTAAAATTGTCGGATCTATTCTCTGCTTCTTTTGTTCAAGCTCGTTTGACTCATTGGTCTAATGGTCTTTATCAATTCACTGTTTTGATACCCCATTGCAATAAACAACTATAAGCACGTAGGCCACTCTTGCTGTTGACTGTTTTCCTCCTACCTATAACTTTGACAGCAGACATATCCCATCTTTGTGATAATTATCTTTTGTTCTTGTTAGCTCCTTTCATCAAATGACTTCACGGATTTTCTGGAGCGATTTCCACACACTCATACACACAACTAAATGGCAATTAGGTAGTGTCTAGTATTGATCAACTTAGTATTGATCAACTGACTGAAACTTGGTCGGCAACTCAGGAGATAGATTACAATTTACTTCGATTTATTCAGACTCGGAATCCTGCACGGATTTTCGAACGGAACCTTTATTTAATCTACGGTGGTTAGCATGCTCTCGTTCTGTCAGCCACGACTAGATAAAAATAATAATTAATTCGCAATTGTATTCTGAGGAGTGAACTATCAACTTATAGACGAGTGTAATTTACAACTGAATTTTGCCAACACTTTATCCACTACGCCACAAGTCCTTGCTAGCAAAGATGAAGGTCCAGTAGAAATATACCTAAGTTAGACAAGATACACCTGAAGAAGGTCAGAGGGTACACTGAACAAAACGCTATGAAAATAACACTTAATATAAGAACAGTAGTCCGAAGAATCCAAATAATACAAATAATCAATCCTCCTCTCAAAAATTAAAAAAAAAAAATAAGATGAAGTTTATTTGTATCAAATATAGTCTACGTGTGTCGCGGTGTGCCAGCTAACTACTCCCATGTTTTTAAATAAAAATACGCCGTCAGCTGAAACATGATGCTCGTGGAAATACGCCATGACCACCACATACTACCATTTCCAGTGCTTACTGACGTCCAACTATCTATACAGGTGCCCACTTACGTCCAGTTGCCCGTACCAGTTCCCACTGACGTCCAGCTACCTGTACAAGTGTCCACTGACGTCCAATAATCCATATTAGTCCAGTTACCCGTACCCGTTCCCACTGATGTCCATCTACCCGTACCAGTTACCACTGACGTACCAGTCCCATTGACGTCCCGCTACCCGTATAAGTGCCCACTGACGTCCAATAATCCGTATTATACTATTAGTCCCACTGATGTCCAGCTACCCGTACCAGTTCCCACTGACGTCTGACTACTATTAATTCTAGATCATCCCCCATCTATACACTGGGAACAATCTGAGGCAGGCAATCCTACCTCAGGAACCCAAGAATCTCAACCTCGCGAGACGCCCGTCATCACTCTAGCTGATCCTGAATCCATGGCTGTAAAGTTTACCATTTATTTCTTGGTAAAAATAAAACACAGTAAACATCGTCTTTAATTGAACATCTGTGTTTGTCATCCTTCTTTGCTATTGCCGTTACTTCTTTGCTATTGCCGTTACTTCTTTGCTATTGCCGTGTGTCTACTTTACTAGTGGTACGGTCGATTAACATTTTCACACCCCTCGACCCTCTGCAACATGTGTTCGCAGCTATGTTTATACCACCGTAATTACGTAACAAAGAAAACTGGAAGAATACTTTCTTATATAAATGAACAATCTGGTCTAACCGGAGATATTAGTTGGACTGAAAAAAGGTCTGTGAATTTTATTATCGGCGGCATTTGTTTATGTGTGTGTGGGGGGGATTACTTTGTATTAATTTAGCAAGAGTTAATCTGTCTCTCTATTTCATCTTGAAGAAATATCAATCGCTAATGGAAATCTGGTATTTTATGAATTATATTACACAAGAAAATCTACGTTGACTAAAACATAGAAAAAGTCGAATTAGTGAAGTTTGAGCAAAACAAACAAAGAAAATTGGAAAGATTAAGAAAGGAATTAGTACGAAATTAGGAAAAAACATAAATGAAAAGAAGGATTAGTCTCAGAAAAAGAAAATTAATAATAATAATAATAATAATAATAATAATAATAATAATAATAATAATAATAATAGGAGGAGGAAGAAGAATAAAGAGTTACTTTTGCAGTTTAGAGATCAGGGTTTTAGACAGTATTTTCGAGTTGAATTCAATTTTTACGGTATATTTTGTTTCTTAAATTGTTAGGTGAAAGAACACAATAGTAAATAAAATCACCACATCTTAAAGTATGGGTTTCTAAATAATAACGTTTATATCTGTAAACTGCTACAGTACCGATAATAATCAAAATGAAAGTAATAATAATAATAATAATAATAATAAGAAGAAGAAGAAGAAGAAGAAAAGAAGAAGAAGAAAAGAGAAAGAAGAAAAAGGCAAAAAAAGGAAAAGAATTATTATATAAATGAGAAAAAAATGAAACAAAAGAAAAAAAAAATCAGTATAAAAAATGAGAGGAAGAAGAAAAAAAGGAAGAAAGAGATTACACTAACAAATGAAAATAGAAAACCAAAGAAAAGAACTTTTCAAAAATATTACAAAATTAAACATAAAATTAAAAAGAATAAAGACAAAAAATAAAAAAGAATGGAACATTTTTCTTCGTAAAAAAATAATAAAAAAAAAAAGATTGCAAGGGGGGGGGGTAGAACTATGTAGAATCTTTGTTGACAAAAACTGAATGTTCTGCATTTTTCGGATTTTTTCCATTAGATGACTCCATTTTTTTTTCTTTCTTCTCCTGCCATTTTCTATTCCCGCCTTTTTCCATTTCCCGCTTAAGGACACGTTGGATTCTTGGCATCAGAATGATATTCTGCCTTGGAATTGCGGAGAATTCGTGAGTGACGGGGAAAGGAACTCGACAATAAGTGGTGGGGCGGGAATAGTGGCGTTTTAAGTACACACACACACACACACACACACACACACACACACACATTCATACCACCATATCCTGGTTACTTCAACCACTATCGTCGCTGTACCCCCCCCCCCTCCGCCTAGTGTACTTCTTTCTCCAATCCCACACCTGGATACGCATCAAACAATCCACGTAAACAAGCAGTCGGTGCAATATACACAATACAATATTAATTTTTTTTATTATTAAAGATCCACATCCACTTAATATGCCTTATGCCATACAAAGCTTAGTTTGAAAATTATTTTGTATTCTTTCTCTCACCATATATATATATATATATATATATATATATATATATATATATATATATATATATAATCTTTTGATATCGTTATTTTGATGTTAATGATATATTAAAATAGTATTAGTACTTGCCGGATATAGCCCTTATACGTATTTCTCTAAGTAGATTATCGTTATTTCTTTATAGCCTATAATCTGTTTTTGCTATATAATCTTTGAATATTCTTACTTCAGTAGTTACATGGATTTAAATTTTCCATTTTATGTGTGATCTTGGAGCTGATCACAAGACTTATTTAAAAAATTTTTTGTATCGTGTCTAAAAAATTCGTATACTGATTATTTGTTAAATTCTTGTAGACAATGATTTTTCAATAACGCATATTACCTTTATATATATATATATATATGTATATACTACTTCATTTACTCACATAAATTAATATACGAAAGTATAGTTTTATGTGTAAACATTAAGTATTTACTTCAACAGTGCTCAATACGTAGGTAGAGCTAGTTAGTAAGTTATAAAATATACATGGCGATTAAGCTACACTGATTCATCCACTCTAAGATTCTTCAGGCTTAAAATGATTAGATGAAACGCAGAATATTCAGTGTTGCTTAATCGCCATATATATATATATATATATATATATATATATATATATATATATATATATATATATATTAATTTGAAAACCCGAGTTAAGAGTAAACTCTTAACTCGGGTTTTCCAATTAATATATATATATATATAGGGAACGACCTCTCACACATATTAAGACAAAGTTCCTTTTATATAATTATAGAAAGAATATATATAGTCATCCACATAAAGTACTGTTTCGCTGTATCACAGCTCATCAGTGCGGCTAGACAGGCAACTATCTCAAGCGAGGATCGAAACCCGACCGCCTGTCCAGGTTTTGAAACATTACACCAATCAGTATATATATATATATATATATATATATATATATATATGTTTTATGTTCATACACAATATATTACTGATATCTTTGGTCAAATGATTTGAACCGTCGCCCCGAATAACTCCAATCCAACAGCTCTCACTATTCGGCCACCGTGCCAGTTATATCTGAAGGTTGATAGAAATAAATTATTGACGGACATAGTAAATACAAGAAATGGTTTGATCTCTACCTATTGCTTAATGAGAAACTTAGTATATTTCTCTCAAAGTGCTCGACTTAAACGAAACTTTATTGATAAATATTTATTACGCACAAATTTGTTTTCACTAACAATCCTCGATTGGCCTTCGGGACAAGATCAAAGTGTAGTATTTGTTCTTCAAATGCTGCACTTCAATTTCTTGTTCTCTGTCAGTGGAGGAGAAATCCTTCACAACTGAGACAATTTTTATTTTTGTTCCTTTTCTCCACGTTAAAAAACGACCCTGGTATCTAACTCTGTCCCGTGGGGAGGCATTGTAAATAGGAACAATCCTCGATATGACACATATAACTGTATCGCCAGTCGAACAATTTGATTAATACGAGAGGCGTTGATTTTCAAATGTTTATTTAATTTCAGCTCACTGAGTGATCCAACGTGTATCTATATATCTATAAAAGTGAAAGTGTCTGTCTGTCTGTGTGTGTCTGTTTGTGTACATTTCCCTACACAATAACTCTGTCAATTTTCAGTCTACAGACTCGAAATTTGATATACAGGGTATGGAAATTTGGGAAAATCGTTGTAAGTCATTTCCGGCACGAAAGCCATTTCCGGCACGAAAGGGGCCGAAGTTCAACGATTTAACCTTTGAGAACTCTACCAAACTCCTCCGCCAATTTTGGGTATAAACAATTTAAATTTTAGATATAGGTTCCTTGGACATGGATCTAACTTACTAACTTGATTGGAGCTCAAAACCATAAATGTTAAGGGTCAAAGTTTTAAAAAATTGATCTCTGCGGTCTCTACCAAATTACTCAGACATTTTCGGGTCTAAACATTTGAAAGTTTACATAAAGGATATTCAGAGATAGAGCAAGCTGTTTAATCGGTTTGGGTCGAAAATTTGAGCTATTAATATATAAATGTATGCATGTATGTATGTATGTATGTTCGCATTCTGCCTAAAACTTTCGACAGAGGCGACGGATTTTCACAAGATCAGTATCGTTTTGAAGCTCGACCCTTCAGACGACAAATACCGAAAAATTAGCTAAAAACATTAATTTCTTCACCCTCAACTGGGCATTTTTCTACAGAAAGGGATCGCTTTTTTCACCGATATTTTCGAAAGTCGTCCTCTCTTTTCGATAGTCTAGCCTTAATTTAACTTACGGTTTGACGGTGGTCGTAACAGCAAAGACGTCACGCTTTTTACGTTCTTTTCCTCCTTCACGGTACGGGGTCGAGCCTGCCTTCCTACTACCACTTTTTGTTTTGCTCAACACACACCTCCAAATACCCGGGCAACGCCGTGTATGCTAGTATATATATATATATATATATATATATATATATATATATATATATATATATATATATATATATATATATATATATATATATATATCAGAAGTACCCGTCATTGACTGGGTAAAAAAGCGTCTTCAAAACATGGACTCTGATTTATGAAAGTATTAAAGGTTATGAAATGGGGATATAGCTTCAAGATTTGGGGTATCAAAGCCAAAGCTACACCTTCAAACGAACATAGGGTGCAGTAGTGGAACTCATTATTGACACAACCGTTTGAACACTAATTAAGTATCCCCATTATAAGTAACCCCCATGGGGCCCCACCTTCGTTGGTATGAGTGAGCGATGTAACCTGTAATAAATTTCCCTCTCATAGTGGGGTTATTATGGCAAGTTCGGTAGCCCTACATCAAACGATGTAAGCGTACATAGGGTTCCCATTTATAAGTGACACCCCTTGGTAGGGCTTAGCGATGTAACCCATCCAAACTTTCCCCTCATCCCATAGTGGGTTATCCTGCCATACTTGGTAACTCTGCAAGTGTAAATCAAACGGTGTGAGAGTGCACAAGATTTGCAGTTATAAGTGACACCCCTGGAACTTCACCCCCGTTGGCGGGGGTGAGTAGTGTTTTCTTTATGTGGGTTATTCTGGCAAATTTGGTAGCTTTACGTGAAACAGTGTGAGCGTGAATAGAGTTTCCCCTCTAGGGCCCCGTTCCCATTGCTGGGAGATGACTTAAGCGTATCCAAGTTTGCTCCTTGATACCTCTTCTATTATTGTATATGGTCAGTTTTAATATAATAGTAAACCATATATGAGCCTATTCGTGTACAGACAGATAAAGACACAGACGTTGAACTTTACTATATAAACATATGTATTTTCTATAATCCTATACATTTAGGCGTTTTGTGTATTGACATTCATAGTAAAAACACTTTTTTCTATTTATTTAAAAAGAAAATACAACTTTGTTATACATGGGTCGTGGAATTGCATTCATTTGCGAAAGCTCTAGAATCGAAACCAAAATATTTAGCTTGCTAGTGGTATTTGCTGCTATCGGGGATAAGTCCGCAAGCATATTAAAACTTGACAAAATAACGCAGATAATCTTTTAAATGTATATTTGCATAAGCGTATGGCGTACACATCACGAAGAATTGCCCCTGCGAAGTTGCAATTTTGGAATTTTTACCGCTTACCAGCTATTTTTTCCGGCTAAAAACCAAATCAATTTTATTCCACAGATCCGAATATTTTATATATCACGTTTCAAGTCTATAGACCAAAAATTGACAGATTAATTTGGCAGCGACCGTCTCAAAGTCAGACAGACAAACACACGTACATACAGACAGACAGACAAACAAATACATTTATACATATATATTTATACTAATAGGCTACCCGGCGTTGCCCGGTCGTAAAATACGTTTAAATATGATATTTTAGTTGATGCAGCTTTCGTATTTATGATTATAGAGCAAATTCTCGATTGATTATTATCTTTTACCCAATCTATAGTTGTGATTTTATAAATAAAAAAAAAATCCCAGCATATATTTGGGTATCATCAGCTAAAATCAAAGCCAAAACATTCAACCCTGTAGCGGCAATAATTACTATGTGAGCGAATGATACATACATATTAAAACTAAACAAAATAAAACAGTTAAACGTTTAAATGTATATTTGCGCACGCGTAGAGCATACACATCACGTTGAACTACGCTTGTCAAATGGAAAATTTTTGTTTTTGATCCCTTAGTATCTATTTTTTTCTACCAAAAAACAAATCAATTTTGTTCCACATGTCTGAATCCCCATATATCATTTTTCAACTATGTAACCCCAAAATTGACAGAGTAGTTTGGTAGGAACCGTTCCACAGACAGAAAAACAGATATATAGCAATTTACTTTAAATATAACTTAAACTGATATGCAATTATGCACAATGTAGAAGGTATTGCACAAATAGAACGGTGCGTAATAGTGAAATGAAACCAATCACCCAATAAGAAAATAAACAAACAAACAAACGAAAAAAAAAAGAAAAAGAAAAGTGAATTAATTAAACTTCGTTTTTAAAGATATATGCAAAGAAATTATTTGTTTAAAGTCGCTGATATATTCACGACTTAATATGCAAGGGAGTTGTATTCACTTTTAAAATAGAATATTGTGCTTTATGAGGGGCGTGCAATAAGTAATGTCCCTGACCAATTTCCAATTGTCTGATCAAGCTGAAATTTTGCATGTGCAATGATTTATATCTCTACGGGTTATGTGGCAAATTACAGCTCTGAACGAATTATGGTTTCTGTTTTACAGGTGTTTGAACTGAGTCAGGTGTTAAATGGAGCCTGTTGAATGTCGAGCAGTGATCCGGTTTTTGTATTTGAAAGGACGCACACCACATGAGACTTTTGATGAAATGAAAGAAACTTATGGTGATAATGCCCCATCATGTGACCTTGTAAAATGGTGGCATCGTGAATTCAAACATGGCCCGAAGTCTGTGGAAACAGCTCCCAGACCTGGTCGCCTCCTTCTGCCATTGATGAGGCATCTGCCGTCAAGTTGAGGCTGCCATTTTGGAAGATCGGCGCATTACTATTCGCCAAGTAGCACAAGATGTCAAGATTAGTACAGGGTCTGTGGAAACTATCATTTATGACCATTTGCATATGCATAAAGTGTCTGCCAGATGGATTCCCAGGTTGCTCACACCATTCCAAAAGCGAGAACGCGTCGAGTACTCGAGCATGAATTTGGAGATGTGCCAAGAAGATGAGTCAGTTTTTCAAAAGACTGATTACACAGGATGAAACCTGGGTCCATCGCTATGAGCCAGAGACCAAAGCCCAGTTAATGCAGTGGAAGCACTTGGACTCACCACCTCCAAAGAATGTAAGAGTGCAGCCCTCCGCTGGCAAGATCATGCTCACAGTCTTCTGGGACCAGGGCGGAGTAGTGATGAGATTTCCTGGCAAATGGTACCATGATTACAAGATCCTATTATGCTTCACTTTTGAGGAAATTAAGGGAAGCTATCAAAATCAAGAGGCGGGGAAAGATCAGCAAAGGTACCCTCCTCCTGCAGGACAACGCTCCGGTCCACAACTCGCATGTCGCCAGATCGGAAGCACGGGCGTGTGGTTATGAAATCCTTCCCCATCCTCCCTACTCTCCTGACTTTGCACCCTCTGACTTTCACCTCTTCCCAGTCATGAAGTTGTTTTTGAAAGGAAAGCGTTTCCCAGATGATGCAACCTTGATTTCTGAAGTCACGTCGTGGTTGGAGAACCAACCTGGGGTGTTCTACAAAAACGGTCTCCAGAGCTGCATCAAACGATAGGAGAAATGCATAACTCTGGGTGGTATCTATGTAGAGAAAGACTAATAACTGTGCCAAGTTTCGTTGTTCTACTTTTGTGGGAAGTGGATCAGGGGCATTGCTTATCGCACGCCCCTCTTAATATCAATGCCATTGCGACACATAACTAAAGTTCCCCAAAGAGATTTAATATTTTTAACGATTCCTTCTGCTGGCAAAAAGAAGGTTTTTGAATCGCGATAAAGACAGATTCCAAACTTTTAAAATGATTTTTAGAATCCGCTCTATGAAGTACCTAAAACCACTCTACTTTATACTGATTGGCACAACAAGGATTCTCAATCAAATGCTGGCTAATAGCAGAGTCTAAATCTGCAGAGGAAAGGAGACTCAGAGATCCTACCCTACCGTCTCTAATCTTGGATGGAACCTGCTGTTTTATACGAGTCTGCAAATGCAACGAAGTCCGCCCCACATCACCAGCATCACACTGACATTTAAATTGATAAATAATATTACTATTTTGAGTGTAAGGCAAACTATCCTTGTAAAAAGAAGGAAAAGCGGGTCTAGTAGTATATACCAAACGCAAGGAAACAAAGTAGAAGCAATTCATAATACTTCTAACATTTTTTTTTAGTTAATTTTGCACAATTATCCACTTTCTATGTTCATTTTAAATTAACAAGGCATTTCAAAGGCCGGAATATTTTAGGGGACCTAAAATCTGTAACCTTTTTGTTAATGCAATTATTAAGATCTTCTGGATCACCGTTATTAATGAAAATTTTCCTGATTTTATCCAATTCGGAGTCTAGTTTACTATGTGAACAAATCATGGGCGTTTTATGTACCAGCGCATGGATTCACGATTTAGGTACAAAAGAAGACCAATTCACATATGGACCAGTAAAAGTCCGCTTCCTGTAAATTGTAGTAAGAGAGCCACGCCTTGAACGTTAAAAAAGAACATCCAAAAAAGGAAAAGTGTTATCTTTCTGACTTTTTATAGTGAAGAGAATTCAACCTATTGAAAAATGTTGACGCTTCATTGTGCGATGCGAACATGGCAACATTGTCGTGAACACACACACACATATATTTATACCTATCTATCTTTCTCACTCTCTCTCTCTATATATAATTATTTTTTTACTATAATAATTAAATACCTACAGACACTAGTGTTCCATCCTTTCGGAAATCTTCAGTGCAGGGTGTCACGATTAACATCAGTCAACAGATTCGAACTCGGTAACACGAGCCATCTCTGGCTCGATTAGCAAAGACCGTATCCATTCGGCTACCATTAACCGCGTGCAATAACGTTGAGTTTAAACATTTGGGTTTGTATTACTATTCACATAGATTCGAAAAAGTTGTCAAAAAACAAATATGTAACAAATAAATGTTATCAAAGGCAAGATAAGTTACTTTTCTACCTAACTGGATATATTTCTCGTGTTTTTATTCAATGTAACATGTTTATTCAGCTCGAAAAGCATACAGTGTTTACCGATGTATTGGAAATTCAAAATGGCGCCTGACTCTCTCTTTAACACGGTAAGTTCAGGAAAAGATGTTATAAATAATAAGCTAGACAAAATACTGTTAGAAATTTGCTCAATATATGTTACCGTGACATAAGTTGACATATGTTCGGTGTTTTTTTAATAGTATTTTGTCTAGTTTATTATTTATAACACCTTTTCCCAAACTTAGCATGTTAAAGAGAGTGTCGGGCGCCATTTTGAATTTTCCAATACATCAGTAAATACTGCATGTTTTTCGAGCTGAATAAACATGTTACATTGAATAAAAGCACAAAAAAATGTATCCAGTTTGGTAGAAAAGTAACTTATCTTACCTTTGATAATATTTATTTGTTATATATTTGTTTTTTGACAACTTTTTCGAATCTATGTGTACAGTAATACAAACCCAAACATTTTAATTTTAAATGTTCTTTACGCCAGTAAGACAGTGATATGCTGATCGATGCATATATATATATATATATATATATATATATATATATATATATATATGCATATATATATATATATATATGTATATATATATATATATATATATATATAATATCATGTGCGCGTGCGTGTGTTTACAACTCTCCTACAGCCCAAACCATTATATATATTTCAAGGTTAATGTCAAAGGCCACGATCATAGTCCATGTATATATAGTCTCCTATAGCCTACATTACTGGACCGACAATGACAAAACTTAGCATGATAATGGTACACACCATTTTCTAAGGTGAACGTCAAGGTCATAGCTTATGTATACATACTCTCCTGCAGCCCGCACTGAACCGATCATGACCAAACCTGGCATAATGATGGTCCTACCATTTTTTAAGGTCAAGATCAAATGTTAAGTTAGGGACTTTGCTGTGTGCTCAGGGACCAACGAAGCGGGTACCTGAGCACACAGCAAAGTCCCGTGCGAAATATATTTGTTAGTATATAATAACACATCCATAAGTAAAAGTTAAGTTCACAAGTCAAAAAATCATGTAAACTTAAAGCGAATATAAATATCAATATTTATATAGTAATCCCAACCAAATAAAAAAAGCTTAATACAACCAGAATAGGAAATAGAGAAATATAATGCAGTTTTCAATTTATGCTTCACTAGAGTAATTATTTGCTTATAGCTTTCCTCTGGCGAAGAGAACGCATTCTTTGAAACTCCGCAGATTAAGGAATTCTTAATATTTCTTTTTGAGTATCCTGCTGAACAATACATTTTGGTAAATTGTAATTTACAATCTTTAATTGTTTATATATATATATATATATATATATATATATATATATGACATATTTCATTAAATAAAATAGACGTTTTTTGTCTATTAATTATATTTTTCAATGCTTTCCAAATAACAGTCTTCACTTCTGGCGGGAACTGGCTGATGTTATCACAATGTTTATCATAATTCCGAGTACTCTCCAAAACCTTCTGGTTTTGAACAATTTATAAAGTTTTTTTTGATAGACATAGAATTTATAGACAAAAAAAACGTCTATTTTATTTAATGAAATATGCCATAGAGAAAAATGCTGCCTATATATATATATATATATATATATATATATATATATATATATATATATATATATTTCATATATATATATATATATATATATATATATATATCGTGTGTGTGTTTACATAACTGTATTTCTTTGCATCAATCTTGTGAAAGATGCTTAAAATAATAATGTAATGGTTGCTCTAGTACTTGAACACTGATAGTTGGCACCGAACGATATAAAATCCGGTGTCTATTTTGCCGCTAAGTAAGGCTGATTATTTAGTAGGGAACTTGGATGGCACGAGTAAAAGATGGCGGAGTGGGTTGGGGTTAGAGAAGGTGTAGAGAATGGCTGTTGTGGATTGGATGGAAAAGAAACCAGGAAAGATGAAAAGGTTCGACCGGATTCCGGAAAGAAAGGGAAAAATTAATTGGAAAGCTCAGTCTGCGCGCTTCTATCTTTCGATATTTCAAATCTTTTTTTTTCTCCCTCTCTCTATCTCTCTCACTCTCTCTCTCTCTCTCACACACACACACGCACACACACATATTTATATTTATTTATTTACATTTAAAAGAGTTTATTTGATTCCCCAAGAAAGCAAAATGTTACACAAGGTCGTTTTTAATGTGGGAGAAAACCAACTCCCCCAAAAGGGTACTCTGGGCGTAGGAAAAAAACAAAAAAACAAAAAGAAATTGCCTTAGTACAGAAAGTTTTTCCCTTTATTGACTTAAGTGTAGCATTAGAACAGATACCACACTTTGATCTTAACCCGAAGGCCAGATACTTTTACTGTTTTTCTCAGTCTACCTGAACGTCTTTTCTTGGAGATTACTGGACCGATCTGGTTGAAATTCTGTACATGCCTTTGTTATAACAAGATGCAGTGAACTAAGTATTATGGTATCCGTTTGATGGGCAATAGAAATTAATAAGGATTAATAATCTATGTAAAAATGAGCAACAAATTTAACAATATTAAGCCATCAATTTTCTATTCTAAGTCAGCGAGTTATACATTCTGCCCCTTTTAACGTGCTAAAAAAACTAGTGTATATATGTATATATATATATATATATATATATATATATATATATATATATATATATATATAACTACTTAATTTACTCACATAAAATTAATATACAAAAGTATAAATTTATGCGTAAACTTTAAGTATTTACTTCAAAAGTGCTCAATACGGAGGTAGAGCTAGTTAGTAAGTTATAAAATATATATGGCGATTAAGCTACACTGAATATTCCGGTTTCATCCACTCTAGGACTCTTCAGGCTTAGGCGCATAAGCCTGCAGAGTCCTAGAGTGAATGAAACGCGGAGTATTCAGTGTAGCTTAATCGCCATATATATTTTATAAGTTACTATATATATACATATATATAATCTTATAAATTTGTTTTTTGTATGTATATTTATATTAAAAACCCTTTTTTCTATTTATTTAAAAAGAAAATACAACTTTACCATGCGTTGATCGTGGAATTGCATTTATCTGCCAAAGATCTAGCTAATATGCATATTCTTTTAAAGATTCATTTTAATAATTACTGTTAGTATTTTCGGTTTTGTTATAGGATGATCATCTTTAGTTAACTATTACGTGTAATTATATTCCTGCAGATATTCTACATGATTTATACTTGCGTAATATTTGTGTAAAAAGGTTATAGTAAACACAAACCTCTTTTTATATATGCATTTATGTATACGTATATACATTTGTTTAAAAAATTTCGCCTACCAAACTCCTTTGTAAGTTTTTGGTCTACAGACATGGAACTTAATATATATATATATATATAGGGTATTCGAACCCATGCGAAAATTTATATTTGGAAAAAATAAAAAGAAAGAGGAAATCTATTCACCTAGGCGACGATCTTAATTTGTTTGTTTGCGTGTGTGTAGGTGAAGGTATAGATATGTTTGTGTATGTGTGTGTATGTGTGTGTGTGTGTGTGCGTGTGTGTATGTGTGTGATTGCGAACCTTTTAGCATAAAAACAATAAAAACGTACATCTGTCGTTAACGGACTGGAGCAGTCAGTTACTAGTTCCCATTTCTCTATAGGGAATCAGTAATGGGAGATATATATATATATATATATATATATATATATATATATATATATATATATATATATATAGAGAGAGAGAGAGAGAGAGAGAGAGGTAGAGAGAGGGGTGGATCAACATCTACCGTTTTCTAACTCTTTCCTTAAATTCAAATTATATAACAAATATTTTAGAAGTAATAAAAATAGAAGGAATTATAAAAGAAAGGTTTAATTGTTCTTTATTTTTTATTATATAAATTTGCTGAATTACTATGAATACTATTTTGCATGCACGAAAAAATACTAATAAAATTACGAATGAATAACGATATTAATCCGTTATGAACTGTATGAAAATAGTTATATAAATAAGGCTTTCAATGTTTCGTCATTCATGTCTACGATGCATGCAGTATTTCAGACTACTTTGCGTTATTATCGATTTAAATAACACTAAAACATTAATTATAGAAGAGATAAATAAATAGCTTATTCATTTTGATAATAAGCTTCAATTTTTACCTGGAAGTCACCACATTTCAGGATCTGAAGTTTGGCAAGGAGGGGGACCATAGATTTGAGCTCAGAGGAGCACTTGCTAAGAATCAAAGGTGTGTGGTCGCATTTTTCGTTTTTATTTAATTTAGCGAGATTCTGTTTAGCTACGCTAAGGAGCCATATACGATGAAACATGCGTACATATATATATATATATGCGTGTGTGTATATATACATATATATATATATACATATATATATATATACATATATACATATATATATATATATAATTATTACTAATACGTACAGACTAATTATTACTAATGCGTACTAGTCTTTCATCCTTTTGGGAATCGTCAGTGCAAGGAGTCACGATTACCGCCGGTCAAGAAATTCGAGTCGAGACACGAAGCCATCTTTGACACCATTAGTAAGGAACAAACGCCTCTGCCAGCGTAAACATTTATATCAAGCGTAAATATAATTCAGGGTCAAAAGAGATCAAGTGAATTATAAATCTCAGGCGTCCTTGCTTGCTTGATTGAATCTTGTAAATTTTGGTTTCGGTTTCAATCTAGTTGATGGCGTCCAAATCATATTTTTTTTACTATATATTGGGTACAATAAATATAATATGAAATAATCAATAGAAAATTGACTCTCTGATAATGAATACTAAATATGCGTGAATTAAAATATCATATTTAAGTGTATTTTATAACCGGGCAACGCCGGGCGCTCCCTGCTTGTATATTTATAAAGTTAGTTATCTTTGTATGTTTTATATAACTGTATGCACTCAATTCATTCTTAAACTAATTAACCAACTATTAAGCATGTTAAAACAGGGCTGCTTTGCAGAACAATTACAAATGTGGGTTATATTTATTTTGATTTGCTTTTATGCAAATAAAAAATAAAGGATGAATGCCTTTTTCCTGAAAATTCGAATTTTGTGAAATTTTAACAAGTTTTATTGCATATTCCCCAAATTTCAGTTTCTTTGGAGTTCTTTAAAGGTATATATAGGCATAGACTCGCATTTTAGAATTCAATTACTTCAAATGTGCATTGAAACTGACCCATAGTCATTAGAATAAGCAAGATACCCTTAATTTTCTTTCCTTTTTAAGACCCATTAAAGTTTAGACATTTAAAAAATGAGAATAAGGTTTCTAGACATAAGGTTTTGCAGCATTATACCTTGACATTACTCTTGCTAAGGCAGTTATGTTCGGGGAAATTATTTTACCCGTCCTTATATATTGTTCTAGTTTTTATATGCAAGCAAAACAGAATAAACGTGTAATCTGTGATTGCAGGTATTGCCCTTTGCGTATGAAGCAATACGAAGTGAGAAAGCATAAGGTAGGAGTGCGAGGATGGGGGAAGGTCACGTGACCTTCCCGTCCGATTTATTGATTGCAGATAAATCGATTTTCTTCATTTCGAGAAAATCGTGTTTTCGAAGTAAAAGGGGCTGGGGGAGGGTAGGCCTCTTTCCCAGATCTCTGGAAAAACGTTCATTGCAACATGGAAAAAGAAGCGCATGCGCGCTCATATGCAGCCATTTTTAATAGGACGATTCACGTGCACGGGGAGACATCAAGCAAGGTAATCAGACAATGCCGGAATTTCTGATTCTAATTGATGACTTTTTTGTTTTTAGCTTATAATAATATATACTAGGGGCGTTCAATAAGTAAGGCTTCAAACCCAATATCGGTTGTCTGATCTAGTTTAAATTTTGCATGTGCAATTACTTATATATCTATGGATCATATGGCTTATTGCAGCTCCGAAATAATTGTGGTTTCTGATGTAGATTTGTTTGAACGGAGTCGTGTGTAAAATAGAACCTGTTGAGTGTAACGCAGTGATCAGGTTTTCGTATTTGAAAGGATGCACACCACAGGAAACTTTTGAAATTAACGTATGGTAATTATTCCCCATCATATGACCTTGTAAAACGCTGGCATCATGAATTACACGTGGCTGGAAATCTGGTCGTCTCGCTTCTGCCATTTATGAGACATCTGCCAGTCAAGTTGAGGCTGCAATTTTAGAAGATCGGTGCGTGGCTTCGCTAAATAACCAAATAGGTTAATATTAGTACGGGGTCTATGGAAACTATCACTCCTTGCCATTTACGTATGCATAAGATGGATTCATGGGTTGCTGACACCTTTTCAGATCAAGAACGCATCTAGTACACGAGGATGAGTTTGGAGATGTGTTAAGCAGATAGGTCAAAGTTTCTCAAAGGCCACAGGATGAAACATGAGTCTCTCACTATTATCCATAGACTAAAACCCAGTCAATACAGTCGAAGCACTGGAACTCGCCAACTTTAAAGAAGACAACGGCGCGGCCCTCTGCTGGCAAGGTCGTGCTCACTTGGGGCGAGAATGGAGTAGTGGTGACAAATTTTCTTGTAAAGCCTACAATAATCAAAGGAGCCTAATATGCTTTACATTTGAGAAAAGTAAAAGAGGCTATCAACATCAAGAAAACAATGCGTATGTCGCCAGATGAAATGCCCAAAGCTTTCCTATTATCCTGACCTTCCACACTCTGACTACCAACGCTTTCTAGCCATGGAAATGCTTTTTTTTTTTGAAAACAAAACGTTTGATTTCCAAAGTCACTTCGTGGTTGGAGGACTAACCTAGGATATTCTACAAAAAAGGTTTCCAGAGTTGCATCAAACGATGGGGAAAATGCGAAACTTTCTGTAGAAAAAGACTAATAATTGTGCCAACTCTTTACTAAAAATTAATAACTTTATTTATAATTGAGCACTATTATATAAACACTGTAAAGGTTTTCTGGATTTTTACGCTGAATACAAATCTTACCTAGATACCATATATATGTATGTATATAAATATATATATGATGCTGATTGCAACGTCTTGTCAAATAAGTACCACTCCCTCAGACACTGAAAGTCCACGAGCCCAAAAATGACTTTTTTTTTAGTCCTACCGGTGAATTCACACGCTCAAGCAGACATGACACTGAAGACGGTCATTGGTATATATATATATATATATATATATATATATATATATATATATATATATATATATATATATATATATATATATATACGCATATATACATATATACACATGCATACACATACACACATATACACATGCAAATCTATAAACAAACACACATATATACATATATACACAATACATAATACATATACATACATACACACATACATACATACATACACACATACACATACATACACACATGCATACATACACATACACACACATATATACACACATATACAAATACAAACACACATATACATATATATACATATATATACGCATACATATATGTACGCATATATGCACATATATATGCATACACATACATTTACCTACATATACATACACATACATATATATATGCATTTATACACATACATATATATATATATATACACACATACACATACATATACATATACAGACAAACATATATACATATATACATACAAACACACATAAACATATATACACACATACATATATACATATACACATAGATATACATACATATATACACGTATACATATACACATAGATATACATACATATAATGTATATATATAAACACATCCATACACATATGCATGCATACATACACACATACATACATACATTGATACATATAATTATGACAGATCAATTATTACATGCTTCCATCATTTGAGGCCTACACGTGTCACAACCTTTCAATCGCCACAGGACTATTTTTTTTTATAGACAAATGCCTGAGGGAGTATCTATACAAGGATGATGTCACAGAATTTTAGGTTTGTACGAAAGCTAAATCTCTCTCTCTCTCTCTCTCTCTCTCTCTCTTTCTCTCGGTTCAAGATGTTGATATCCAGCAACAAGCAAGAGCAAGATAGCCAGCAACAAGTCAAACTGCAGACCAGCTTATTGCGGATACTTGTCTCCCGCTTTATGTTTTTTTTAAATAAGAGATTTGCTTTTCCTAGAGGGGTTGCCTTCACCATGGCTTACAGGGGCCCTCTCCACCTCACATACACATGGAAATAAGCATATGCATGCACACGTACATGTATAGATACAGATGTACACTAACATACATATGCAAACATATACACATAGAGGCACACATATACGCATATACATACATATGCATATACACACATACACATACATGTAAAATACACATGAAGGAACATTCCAAAAATCCTCAATGAACAGGACGACGATAATGGTGATGGGTACGATTAAATGAATGTAACATGAATAAAAAAAAAGAAAAACAATCCATTACAAACAATTTGTAGAAGAGACAGTCACTCGTTGAAGTGTTTGTGCAACTTTACAAACAAATAGACGTAGGAATCAGACGAAAACAAAAATCCAACTGATCAGTTTTAAAGACGCCTGGACTTTTTTGTTTTTGTCTGATTCCTACGTCCATTTATTTTTAAAATGATGTGTGAAATGTGTCATCATCATCATTATCTACAACAGAAGTGTGAGTCTTTTTATATGAAAAAAAAATCCAGGCGTCTTTAAGACTGATCAGCAGAAGTTTTTGTTTTCGTCTGATTCCTACGTCCATATATATATATATATATATATATATATATATATATATATATATATATATATATATATATATATATATATTGAGTAAGATGATTGATAATGCATAATTAAAAATTAAAATTCAAAGTTAAAAATCGGTTTCATAAGGAAGAACAAACAAATCAATAAATTGTACAATCGTTACAGAAACGATGTTTTATTTGAGATAGACAATAAGTCTTGGACAATAATTTTATCATAGTTTTTTGAAACAAAGTCTCCTCATCAGCGAAAATGTTGGGTGTTTTTATTTTTAAAGACATCAACAATAAAACTAGCATTTTTAGGTAAGGCAGATGTATCTTTTAATGGTTCGCTTCTAAAAGTCGTAAATATCATCGTCAAAGCATTCATTTGGATGGTAAATGTAGTTTATGAATGCTTGAAAAATTTTTCAATGCAAAAAATTATGACAAATTTGGTATTCGACAAGGAATACAAAAATTTTAAGCTTTTATTCGCGTGCAAGCGACTCTATAAGTCACTTCGTCCGTCGGTCGGTCGGTCGGTCGGTCTGCCCGTAACACTTTTGTGCTTGGCCTTTTTGGTTAAGATCAAAGGTCTGTTGTTAATAATGCTGTTCTGAGCTTTTTAAGATTTTCTTGGCCTTTTGGTTGAATTAAAATTTTAAATAAAAAAAGTCAAGTACCATAGTTCAGTTGTGCTCTAAAAATAAACATTGATTAAGAACGTCGCTCCTCGTCTTATCAAAGAAGCTACTGTTGATTTTTTTTTTTACCCCGGGCCCTTCTGCTTATGTGGTCATAAAACTTATCAAATGAACTTGTGATGTTAGGCTGTATCAGAGTATTAACTTTGTATCAGAATGGAACTGTTCTTCTTTTAAACGAGTGTTTTTTTTTTCGATTATCGATTTTCGATATTTATCAAGGAGTTTCCGATAGAAGATCTATCAAAAGACACCTCCAGAAACGTAAAGTATATTTGTGTGAAATTAAAAAAAAATCAGCGCAGCCGTTTCGGAGTTCATAGGTAACTCTCTCTCTCTATCCCCCCCTCTCTCTCTCTCTCACACACACACACACATAAACACATACACACAGACAAATTGCCTTTTATATATAAGTAGAGATATTACCATCGAAACGAATTACTGTTATTTCAATCAATAATACATGTTAACTCTTGGATTACGATGCTATTTTTACACACACGATGGGTGTGAATGTTTTGCATCACATAAAATCAAGTCTAGGGTCTTTAAAAAAGAATTTTTATCAAAAAAAAAAAAAAAATACAAACATTCAAACATGAGTATCAAGCATGGGTTTCATTCATTGATTAATGCAGTTATGGCAAAGAAGAATTCCATAGTCCTTGATGACACCATTGTTGCATTTGTTTGTAATAGTAAAAATTAGATGTTAAAAAATTAACAGCCAGCGTAACCTAATGGTTAATATTTTGATATACAGTATATGTAATACAGATGTTCAAAACGGACGCGTCCTCTATAGCATCTGAGCTAACAGATTGACTAACTGTTGGCATGGACTGTTACATACCTTCTAAAATATTCCAACACCGAATAGCAAGCCTTGGTACATCTCTAAATGTGTTGCTGTAATTGCACACTAAAATCATTATTTCAATTGCATTCAATGAAATATATTTTCTGAAATTAAAGCCACCTTTAGGATTGCCAGCAACCACTGCAAAAGAGTTATAGAAAACACAGGAGAATCTTTTGGTCAGTTCGTAAAGTCTAGTTGAGCGAAGGCTTGACTCCCACAAGTTTGACAAGCCAAACTCTCAACTAAGATCCTTGCATCAAGCTACACTCTCTGTGTAAGCATTAAAACAAAATGGCAAGTTTACTTTAATGCTTCCCAAAACAAACTTTTATCTTTTCACCACCTATACTCTGATTACCACTTGGTCCTAATTGAAATGAACGGCTCTTGTCTTGAAGACACACCTTGCTTTGATAAACATCTTGGACTGACCTTCATTGCTGACCTGAAATGAAAGACATCGAATCCATTGCACAAGCTGTTGGAAATTCTACACCATTTTATCGCCCAGAAAATATCCCACGCTCGACGCAATTCTCTACTCATCGTGTTCGTCCTTCGAAGTCGAAGATGACCATGAGATCAGTGAGTAGAAGTATTGTTTTTGTGCTTCCGGAGATGACTTGTAAGGCTGATTCGGGCATGGAAGGCTCTCCCACAAGTTGGACAGTGGTGAGCAGGTGTTGTGGGGACAGCGCTCGTTGCTCTGGCCTTGCCGGTTGCACGCTTCTGTACTGCTTTGAGGGCCCTTCTCTCTTCAACTTTTTCAGCTCCTTTGTTGATGAGGTGACGCCAGTGAGGTCTGTCTGATGCAAGCGGTTTCCAGCACTCGGTACTGATGTTGAAGTCTTTGAGGAAGACTTTGAGGTTGTCCTTAAAGCGTTTTCTTGGTGCTCCGACTGAACGCTTGCCTTGGCACAGCTCGCCATACAGGAGTTGTTTTGGATTCTTTCATCTGGCATGCGGGAGACGTGACCTGCCCATCTCAATTGGGTCTTTCGAACGGTAGTAGTTATGCTGGGAAGATTAGCACTTTTCAGGACCTCTGTATCAGGGACTTTGTCTTGCCATCTAATATGGAAGAGATTTCGGAGACATCTCAGGTGGAAGTGGTTCAACGTTTTTTCGTGCCTTCTGTAGGCAGTCCAGGTTTCTGAGTCATAGAGCAATATTGTGAGGACAACTGCTTTGTAAACCTTCACCTTGGTGTCAATGCTGATTCCTCTCCTTTCCCAGACTTTGCTTCTGAGTCTCCCGAATGCGCTGCTTGCATTGGCGATTCTGTTGTTGATTTCGAGATTGATTGTGGCTGTCCGAGATAGAGTGCTGCCCAAATAGGCGAAGGTCTCAACCGCTTCAAGGTTCTGTGCCTTGGCTGAGATACTTAGCTCATGATACAGATTTCTGGGAGCTGGTTGGAGCATAACTTCGGTCTTCTTGGTGCTAATTGTGAAACCGAAGTTGTTACAGGCTGCGGAGAATTTGTTCATCTGGTCTTGCATTTCTCTCTCATTGCTGGCATTGAGGTCACAGTCATCAGCAAAAAGAAAGTCACTCAGCACTGCTTCCTTCACCTTTATCACAGCCTGCAGTCTCCTTGGGTTAAACAGCTTTCCATCTGTTCTGAATTTAATGTTGATGCCTGGTGACTAGTCGCTGAAAGCATCAAATAGCATTTCTACTCATACAAGAACCAAATACATCCTTAAATGGAGTACATTTATCAAATCTAAGGAAGAGTACTCTTTCCTGTCTTGATAGGGTCTAACGCCGTCTTCGAAATCTAGTTGGCGATGGCCGTTTCGCCTCCCTATTTCCAATTTATCTACCGTTATTTTCATGACATGTGGTCGACTAAGGTTCCTCTGCAAAACATTAGCAACAAATACTCGTCTAGCTAGTAGTTTTTAGTTTTTTCCTTTATTTTATGTTCAGGAGGATATAATGCCTCGGAGAAGAGAAATATACGTATTATTCGGTTTGTTTCAAGTGTGTTAGCCTCTAGTCTTAAGCGGGAAATTTAAAGGAATTTAAAGACACTTTCAAGTTTTCAAATTTCTCATTAAAATTTTATTCAAAATAAGTATCTTCTAAGGTGTGTGACCGTATTTTACTTATATATATATATATATATATATATATATATATATATATATATATATAGGGTGTCCACAAAATTTGGCTGAATTATGTAGCCAAAGGTTGTGGACACCCTGTAGATTATGTAGCCAGACTTTGTGCTTTGTGGACACCCTGTATATATATATATATATATATATATATATATATATATATATATATATATATATATATATACATGTGTGTGTGTGTGTGTTCATAAAAGAATATGCTTATTCAATTATATTTTATTTATACCAATCCTTTTATTTATGAAGCTCGATGTACGTTAACTGTAACAACAGAGTATATACAAAAAAGCGACAAAAGTCTACATTCACAATACCAAGACGTTGTTCATCTTACCGCTTATTTGTTTCAACATGTTAAAATGTAAAATTCTTGACGGCATCTGTTTCGTAGCATAGAAACAAACATATAATTATTCCAGTTTGGAATATTTTCCGCCCTGACTCGACAGGAAAATAAAACCTTTTTCATTTTAAAAGAAAAGAAAAAATTTTTGGGTATGATTACTAACACCCGAAAAAATCCGAAGTGTATTTGCATCTTTATGCTTTATAATATTTACGCAATTATATATATATATATATATATATATATATATATATATATATATATATATATATATATCAAGCAATCTATATAAAATTTCATTCTAAAATTAAATTGGTGTACGTGTGAATTCAACACAAAGAGTTGATACGCCAACAAAACAGATAAACACATCTGCACAATTCAAATCTTGGTTTATTTTTGAAAAGAAACCCAATCCGTTAAAAATGCAGGAAAATAAAAATATCTCGTAAAATGAAAAGTTTACTCGTTGAGAATAGAATAGAAACCGCCCCCCCCCCTTCTCGGGAAGTTAGAAGAGAAACGACAAGAGTTGCGCTGGGCTTCATTCCAAAAATGCTATTGGCCAGAAACGAATCATATTTGGCCAATGTCCATGGACGAGCGATTTGGGCCAAATGGACCCTGATAAATTTTCAAATGTTTCCTCTTCTAACAAACTGACGCCATCGAACAGAGTATATATATATATATATATATATATATATATATATATATATATATATATATATATATATATATATATATATATATATATATATACCAGCTGCATATACCCGGTGTTGCTAGGTTTAAACATATTTGCGGGCGGGGAGTTCAATTACATGATATTTATGATACAACCGAATATCCAAACGTTTTATTATTTTCCTAAAAGTGGACCACATATTGTATTTATGGAAGCATAAAACCCCCATTTCCGTTTATAAAATCTAGACGGGAAATAACTTTCACAGTGTAAAGGGGAAATAACTCTCACAGCTTAAATAAATAGCCTTACTTTTGTTTTTTAAGGTAGCTGGTGTTATCGGCTAATCAATGAACATATATCAAATTAAATATAAATTAAAATAAATGCATCCACTTTGAATAATATTTCTAAATATAACAAATAATCGTATTCCTACAAACACTTAACAACATAGAGCTAATTATTAAAATAGATTTTCTTTAATGTAATATGCAAATGGGGTTACTTTTTGAATGTAGATTTCCTTTATATAAATAGTATATATATATATATATATATATCATGCATGAATAAAAGTGTGTAAACGTTATTTTTCAGTATGAAAATTATTTTTTTTACTCACGTTCACCCCTTACGAGACATATCGCCATTTGGACGCAAGGAGCTACTATTTTGGACCAGGCCTAGGAAAGATTAACAAT
The DNA here is from genome assembly GCF_053919585.1 of Euprymna scolopes. Classification (NCBI taxonomy): domain Eukaryota; kingdom Metazoa; phylum Mollusca; class Cephalopoda; order Sepiida; family Sepiolidae; genus Euprymna; species Euprymna scolopes. The sequence goes on from NC_136483.1 coordinate 85,864,764, forward strand.
ATGTTGGTTAACGTTACATTTAAACTTCTACATATAAGTACAATCAGGGAAACAGGTATCAGGAGGGAATTCCAAAGTGTAGCTATTCGAGAAAAGGAACCACTAGAGTAGAAAACTTTTTTGGCATTTACGGACCTTAACAGTGAAGGGGTGAGATTTTATTGCTAAGTGGGTTTGTCGGGATATGTACGTTGAGGGGGCACACGTACAACGAGTTCATCAGAACACATTCCATTAAAATATTTGTAAAATAGGCACAGAGATGCAACATTACGACGATGGGACAACAATACTCCATGCATGGGCGAATGGTGGCCTTGAGAGGTACAGGATACTCTCAGGTGTGAGTAGTCTTCTAGCTCGCTAGAAGGAACCCACCTTATTTACAGAAGCCTTCGCAATGTTCTCAGTGTATTTGTTCCAGCTCATATTGCACGTGAATGTTAGGCTGAGGAGTTTAAGGAAAGAATTCTCCGGTAGGGTGTTATTTGTCATGAATATCGGTGCTTGGTGGGACGTAATTGTTATAGGAGAGCAGTTTGGCCTTACTAGGATTAAATGTTAACATAATTTGTGGCTTTTATATAACAGAGCGCGGTCGCGCGTCTGGCTGCTCTATGCAAATGCCGAGCAGTGTGCAAAGCGACGTCACGGTAACAGAAAAAAAGACTATGAAAAGAACCTGTGCACAGACCGACGAGAACGTTACAGAAGACAATCACGTTAGAGATGTGAGTGACGTCATATCCGTAACAAGAAGTCATGCATAAAGGTATTAAAACCTAAAACAGAAGTTGCGATTGAGTCTACAACGTGTTGGGGCACGATTGTTAACGGGTGTGTAAACGAGTGTGTTACGTTACATTTGTATATATTAATCAAATTGTGAACAACAGACAGAAATACGACTTTATTATCATACACACACATACACACACATACATATATATATATCCTATAAATTTGGGAGTTTTGTGTATTAATATTCATATTAAAAACCCTTTTCTATTTATTTAAAAAAACAACTTTGTTATATATGTGTCGTGGAATTGCATTCACTAGCAAAAGATCTTGCTAATTTGTATATTCTTTTAAACATTAATTTTAATTTATTCCCTATTAGTTTTTTCAGTTTTCTTATGGAATGATAACATTTAGTTAAGCATTACATGTAATTATATTCATACAAATATTCTACATGATTTATACTTGCATAATATTTGCGTAAAAAGGTTATACTAAACACAGACCTCTTTCTATATATATTTATGTATGCATATATATATTTGTTTAAATAAATTTGCCTACCAAACTTCTCTGTCAATTTTTGGTGTACAGACATAAAACTTAATATATAAGGTATTCCAACCTATGCAAAACTTTATATTTGGGTTTTAGCCGGGGAAAATAGGTGTAAAAGTGTGAAAATTAAAAAAAAAATGTAATTTGGCAGGTGATGGTCGAACGACGGCATTACGAATATGAATGCGTAACGTATTAGCTATTGATTCATGTTTAAACTTTTTAGCCTTGCAGCAAACATGTCTTCACAGCTCAGGCATTGACATCAAAGGAAAAAATAAATCCTAAGTTAAACGTTTTGGTTTTGATTCTCGGTGATAGCACACGGGTCATTTTTTTTTTTTACTTCTTAAATCATTTACTATATATTGGGTCGACTATGATATAATAATAAATACGAAATCTGCATTAATCAAAATATCATATTTAAGCGTATTTTACGACCGAGCAATGCCGAGTGAGCCTGCTAGTATATATATATATATATATATATATATATATATATATATATATATATATATATATTGTTGTTGTTCAAAGGTATGTATACTTTGATTTCTGAATAGCTATTCGTTTTAAAATGTATCTTTTAACAAAAATACTATCATTACTTGAATTTATCTTCCTTTTCGCCAGGTTTACAAACATCCTGGTTGTATTGGAAAACACCCTACCGCTTGAGAACAATTATAGGGCGACTACAAGTTGCTACAAAACTAGTTCACTCGCCTGCAAATGCGAAGAGGTGGAACATGCGATGTAACGCTGGCCCGTCTGGCCACAACTTGCCAAACCAGAGCAGCTTCAAAGACATTGCAGAATACAATTGTGCAAATGGACTGTGTGAAAAAAAAATGTGGAAAACTGTTGTATGACAACATTTTTTTTTGCGTTTTAACCCCAAACAAAGCACAGTAGCGATTTGATGTAGGGGGTAACTATCTGGGACATAATTTCAGGAATAGTATGTATGGGACTGAGCAGCAAGATATCTATTTACATTAAACTTGAACTTATGCATGTCAGTACAGATGGGGAAGCAGAAACCCGGAAAGGGAATTCCAAAGTCTGGCAATTCTGGGAAAGAAACTATTAAAGTAGAAAGCTTTCTGGCATCTGGAGGGCTGTACTATATTGGGGTGGGATTTTTCTGCTTGTCGGATTTGTCGGGGGTATTTACGTCGAAGGGATACAAGGGTTTGTAGTTATGTCAGAGCTTATACCATTAAAATACTTGTAAAACAGGTAGTGAGGTGCAACATTTTGTCGATAGGACAGGGCTGACAGTTCGAGACCTATTAGGTTGGCGACTCTCTTTTGAACCCTGTCCAGGAGCGAATAGTGGCCTTGTAGAGGTATAGGCTACTTTCAGGTATAAGTAATTTTCTAGAACGGAAGAAAGAGCTCACTTCTCTCTCAGCAGCCACGGTAATGCCCTGGATGTATCTCTTCCAACTCATGTTTCCTTTGAACGTGAAGCCGTGGATTTTCAACAGAGGTACTTCAGGTAATGCATCGTAAGCCATAATTATTTGTAGTTGAGAAGGTTTCTTGTAATTATTAAAACAAACAAGCTTAGTCGTGGCTGCATTGAATGTGGCCATCCATTTTTGTCTACATTCCACTACAGACTGGGAGTCTTCGTCTAGGGTTTCTACCATTGCCTTAAATATTTGTTCATTTATTTGCCTTTCGTGCCTGTTATAGAGCGTGGTGTCGTCAACAGATATACCCATCTCAGAGACAATTTTATTAGGGAGGTAATTTATAAATATCAGGAATAATAAAGGTCCAAGTATAGATCCCTGATGTACACCCGACTTTATATATTGCTTTGACGTACAGTCATCGAGAACAACTTGGATCTTTCTCTTATTTAAGAATGATTTAATTATGTTAAGTATTTGTCCAGTAATACCATATGATCTAATTTTGAGGAGAAAACCTTCATGCCATACCCTGTCAAAAGCCTTAGATATATTTAGAACTACTACCTTACCGTCCCCTGTCTTATCCAGTGCGTTCAGAGATTACAGTTAGAATATATGCAGTAGATCGGGCTTACCTAAATCCATATTGTTGGTCGGACAGAAGTTGAGCAACTGTAAGGTGTCGGACAATAGCTTGATTAATCTGGACTCAAATATTTTGGGAAGAGGCTAATGGGTCGATAATTTAATAGGTCAGTTATTTCACCAGAATTTTTGTAAATATAAACTGGTACCACAGAAGCAGTTTTCCAGCAATCAGAAAAGCAAGATTTGTCAAGGCATTTGGAGAAAACTGGATCAACTTCAGCAGATCATTTTTTTAAAATTGTACAACCTGGATAAGATCAGGTTCACATGTATTTGAGGTGTTGAGCACTCTTTAATAAACACAGGGGACATCTAGGAAACCAAACTAGACAACCATCATATATATATATATATATATATATATATATATATATATATATATATATATTTAGTAATGTGATTGATAATTTAAAATTCAAATTAGAATTAAATTAAAAATCCGTTTCATAAGAAGGAACAACAACAAAATCAATAATTTGTACGATCGTTTCGGAAAACAATGTTTTTTTTTGTGGTAGACATTTTTTTGTGGTTTACATATAGTATTAAAAAAAAAGACAGAGTTTCCTCATCAGCAAAAGTATTCAGAAAGGTTTTTAATATATGTAAAAGACACCATAAATAAACCTAGCATTAAAAGTAAGGCAAATGTAACTGGAAAAAATTAAAATAAAGGTATGTATTTACTTGATAAGAAAATTAATATGGGTTAAAGATAGAAATAAAATAGAATAAAATTATAAATCTGAATTTGGTTTAAATATAATATTATAATAATATATTTCTAATAAAATTCATAGACACACACACACACACATATATATATATGCATATATATATATGCATACATACACACATATATATATATATATATATATATACAAATATATATAATTATTTTCCTTTTAATTCTTCGCCTTTTGAAATCAGCAACTAAGGTCAAAGCATTTATATGGATGTTTATTGTAGCTTTTCAACTTATGAAATGATAAATTTTCAAAAAGGAGGCTAATGGAATATTTTATGTCGGTTAGCATACGTTTGATTAAAACGCTAAATTTAAAACTGAAGAAAGAAAGGGGAAGATAATCTTATTTCTTTAATTAAACAATGCAAGGGAGATAATTAGTGTTTAACTTAATTTATCATTAAGGAATAATAAATTAAGCAAACAATATATTATAATCTATTTTGAAATTATTGAATTCAATATTTGATTATTTATTTATTTATTGAAATTAAAAATTATATCATAGGTTAAGGTTAAGAATATATTTTAATAATATATGATAATGGTCGATATATCAGATCAATTAATAATAACAATAATATTGATGATCAAAAATTTTTATTAATAAGCATGTCAAGTTATAGTTTAATTTTAATATTGAATATTAATAAACAACATTTTTAATGATTTAAGGTGGTTTATATTTATTAAATTTAAACCAACGTTTATGACTGCATGCGAAAATAAGTTCTTCTCTTGAATTTAATAGGATGGTTCTATTTTTTATATCTCCATATTTTAAAATTTTAAGGGTCTCTTTTGTACAAAGTGCACAGAATTTATCTCCTGGCTTGTATGCTTTGTAAGATCCTATTATTTGCCATTTCAAATTGAAAGAAATATTGTTATCTTTGAGTCGCCAAATATGCTTGGATAGGGTAGTTTGGTTTAACAGGGAGTGATTTTTAAATGAATATTTGTGCGTTGAAATTCTATGTTTTATTAACCCAGATGTGGAACCAAAATATATTGCCTCTTGTTTAGTGTAATTATTTTCCGGTAGATTAGGTGTTAGATCATTATATGGTGGGTTGGTCTGTATTTGATTGGTAGATTGGTTAAAGTTGGTGTCATTATTTAATAGGATGGTTAACTATTATTATTATTATTATTATTATTATTAACTACTATATATATATATATATACATATATATATATATATAGTACATGGATTTAATGAATTTGTTTAAAATTAAAAGAATGGGCTTGTGGTAATATATGGGAAAACAGTGCATTTTTACATAATATATTTATCTTCAATTTAAAACTTTAGAAAACTGAATAATGATATATATATATATATATATATATATATATATATATATATATATATATATATATATATATATGTTATTCAATGATCAAAATCATTTTTGCTTAATTCTGATATTTTCGTTCCCCATAGAACTAGATTTGGTGTTTTTTTTTCTTTATTTTGTTGATATTAATTAGTGGAATCGGCCACTTATATAGAGAGAAAGGCACATGTCCGGTATTGTTAAAAGTTGGTATAAGTCTGAATTGATGTGGGTTGTGTGGTTAGCGCGAATTTTGGATAGAGATAATTGGTAAAATCTTTGAAAATATTTTTTCACAAGTTTAATTTGAAAATCTTGGAGACCGAATAATGTTATATAATTTTTATTTCATGAATACAATCATGTTTTCCTTTATTCTGAGTCTGTTTTTTTTTATTAAAACAAAATATTCTATAGATCAAGTTTATTTTTGGTGTTTTTTCTTCATTTTGTTGAAATGGAAATTGTTAGCGATCCTATTGCTTTTATCAATCAAATACCAAATCCGAAGATATCGTATCGATATTACGGTTATTTTGAAACGCTTATAAGTTGCATTAGTTTTAAAAGGCTCTTCTTGTTTTTGAATTTCTTTTGTTCATGTAAAGTTACAAATACCTTTTATAATATCTTTACGCAAGTACTTCTGTTGTCAGGTATTATTGTAGGGAAAAAAGTAACAAAAAAAAGAAGGAACCAATCATAAACAATTAAAAACAACAAATGAAATCCGCATTGTTTCGGTGAGACGTGGTACAAACAAAGTGACATTTATTTAAAGTAATTTTCAATAAAATCTTAGTTTTTAATCACAACGTGAAAAAACATACTATTTCCAATGAATGAGAACTTCTCGAGAATAAGAGTTTATAGGTTTGTCAGGTGGCCGATGAGACAACATCATGTGGATTAAAAAAACAAAAAATTATATATATCCCAAACAAGGCACAGTGCGACTTTGATAAAAGAGAACACTAATTTTGACCAAATTTATAGGGATACTATGTAGGGAGTTGGGCAGCGAGATGTCTATTCACATTACACTTGAACTTTTGCATGTCAGGAAAGTGAGGACCCAGTAGGAAATCCCAAAGCCTAACTGTTCGAAGGAAGAAACTATTTGAGTAGAAGACTTTTCGGCATCTGGAGATCTCTACAGTGTAAGGGATGAATGTTGCTGCTTATCGGGTTTATCGGGGGTATCCACGTCGTTGGGGCACAAGAACTTTAAATTCATACTAGTACATTCCATTAAAATACTTGTAAAACAGGAGCAGAGATGCAACATTTCAACGATGGGACAGAGGTTGGAGTTTGATTGCTAGTGCGGGACCCATAAACTTGGCGACACGTTTTTTAACACTTTCTAGAAGCGAGAGGCTAGTGGTAGATACAACAGCCCAGATGTGGCAACAATACTCCATGCATGGACAAATAGTGCTATTGTAAAGGTGCAGATTACTTCTAGGTGTCAGTAACTTTCTAGCACTGTAGAGAGAAATCCTACCTTCTTCGCAGCAGCGTCGAAACTAGGCAGAATCACATTTCGACAAAAATTTGTTAACACTGGACTTGACTTGAAACCAACCATGTCGTAGTCGGCTGGAAAACGGTTCCGCGGTATTGTGTTCCACATATGGGTAATTACTGTCAACGTGGAAACAACACTTAACTCATCCTTTTCAATTAATTCCTGTTTTATTTTATTAGCGGGCTATGCTCGGCTTTTCCCGTCGTAAAATACGATTAAATATATTTTAAATGTAACATAATATGAACAGACATCTCGTTCATTCCCTCACATAGCCCCTTGTAGACATAGTTCTAAATAGTAGCACATCACGTCCAAGTAGAATATACTTTGCCAATAGTAAAAAAAAATTAAACAGGCACATGTTTCTTGTAACACAATATACATGTATATAATACTAATCGCAATATACTGTGTTTGCTAAAGTGTAATCTTTTTGGCATAGCTGAGGTGTTCGTGAGCAGTCGGAGATACATTCTTGTCAATCAGTCAGACTGTTTGCTATTGGGCTGAGGCATAGTTCTGTTCAGTTTTAGAAGCTTTACTTTCCCAGGCTTTGACTTTTCTTTTTAACTGCTAATCGTCTGAAACACTCTTACTGAGGAATCCTGACGGGGCTGCCCAGGCATATTTTTTTTGGTCAGAGTGTGCTTATTCTAGTGCACTAGGTTTTCAAAACCACACCTGGCTCTGTGTCTTAACTTTCTGAAAATAAGGTAAATTTACTCTCTGTCAATGCAAGAATTATCTCCCTTGATCCGAGAAGAAACAGCTGATGTAAGTATTTTTTGTTTGAATGTCAACAAAATAAAAAAAAAACCTTCTCGGAAGAAGACATTTTTAGATGTCGAAAGTCTCAGCTTATATAAAAAAATGATAATAAGTGATTCTATTTATTTTAAATTGCAACTTTTTTTGGTTTTCAATTTTTGTTTTAAATATTCTATATTTTGATGTTAATTTTTTTTAAGTGTCCGATTGACATTTACGAAAAATGTAAGATTTTTCTCCATTACTTTTGATGAAACGAATAAATTATATAGCTAGAAAATTGGGTATTATAGAATAATAATAATAATAATAATAATAATAATAATAATAATAATAATAATAATAATAATAATAAGAATAAGAATAAGAATAAGAATGGTAATATGGAGGTTGAGGTCTTTCATTTCTAAAAACATTGGCGGTTGCTCCTTCTAACTTACGTGTATTAACGTGCGATCCTACGAGCGCTGGGTACTCCTGTTACGACTTAGAATTACTATTGAAATGTCTCGATAGTCGAGCTGGCTTAAAACAGTATTTGCCTAATAAACAGACGAAATCAGGTGAAAATAGAGGCCATATCGGTAGGGTGTAGAGATAGTGAGGGTAGCGAATTGGTTGTGACGGGGTGGAAGGAGATGAATTCAAGGAAGCAAAGAAGGGGATCTTTTTTATTTCTTCTTTAGATGCGTCCTCGGTCGCTTTGTCTGTCACGCTTAGGTCTGTGATTCAGCGTTATACGTACAGTTTGAATGCACACATCTTAAGAAATTCTCGTTCTAGTTTTTTCTTCTCTCTTTTAATGACGATAAGGTGCCGGTGATGGCGGTATTAGCAGTGTCGTTGGGGTTGGGGGAGAATAGGTGCTGAGGATAGAGTCTATGGGAATGTTGGTGAAGATAGTCTGACAGCGCAAGACGGAAGGTGAGGCTGATGGAATGAAGGGGTGGAGCGATGGTCGACGGTCCTCGCCATTAAAAAGAAAAAAAAAAAAGGCGTGCAGACACAAGGTCGTGTTGTAACGTGTCTAAATATAGAGATCTTTATACCCTGTTATTCACCTTCCCCCTCTTTCCATCTTCTTTAAGCCCCCCTCTCTCTTTTATTATATATTTCTCTCTATATTTCTATATGATCACGCACTCGCTCTTTCCCTTCTCTCTCCTCTCTTTCTTTCTGTTTTCACCGTGTCTTTCTCTATCCTCTCTCATTCTCTTTCTCGCTATATTCCCCCCTCTCTCTCTTTGCTCCACTATCTTTTCCAGCTCACTTTCTCTTCTTTTCCATCTCTCTTTTCTTTCTCCCTTTCCCTCTCTCATTATCTGTTCCCTCTCTCCTCCTCTCTTTTATCATTTCTCGATCTTTTTTTTTATCCTTCCCTATTGAAATCCCCAATTTTCGAGAATAAAATCTCTTCGCCAGGAGAGAAAAGAAACATTTGCAATTGTTCGGCGATGATTTTCTTTGCCATATATATATATATATATATATATATATATATATATATATATATATATATATATATATATATATATATATATATATATCACTTACTCTTGTTCACCCCAACAAGGTATATTGACACTTGGGCGTAGGGGGTTACTATTTACGACTATGTTTACATGGGCTTATCTGAAGAGGTAAGCTCGATGTTTGTCCACGTTGTGTTTAAACTTCTGAACGTTAGTATATCAGGAAAGCAGGAAACAGGGAGGGAATTCCAAAGAATTTTCTTCTTGTTTCCCAAAATTCAGAGGCTATCACAACAGGTTTTTCGGCATCTAAGGACCTCTAGAGTGAAGTATCTTGCTGTTTGTCGAGTAATTCGAAGGTATGCACGTCGAGAGAGTACAAGTGCAATGAGTTCCTCGAAGCACATTTCAGTAAAGCACTTTTAAAACACGCAGAATGATCAATATTACGGCGATCAGACAGGGGCTAGGACTTGATAGACAGTGCGGGATCTATTAAACTGGAGACTCATTTTGGACACTGCCTAAGAGTGAGAGATTAGTGGTAGATGCAACAGCCCAGATGTGACAACAATAGTCCATGCCTGGGCGAATTTTTGGCTTTGTAGAAATGCAGGATACTCGCAGGTGTGAGTAATTTTCTAGCACGATAGAGGGGAGCTAACTTTAAAGCAGCCTTGCCACTATGCTTTTTTATTATGGAGACATATAAACTCTTTTGGGTTATTCAATGGTGAACTGCAATAACTAATGTTAACTACTTATTGGATATGATACAAACTAGCGTATAATTTAACTATAGTGTTGCATTACGGGCGAATCTTCGCCACGTAAACAGACGGCCACGCACGTCGTCTCTGAAATGTAACATCTCGTAATAGTAGCTGGGTGTAAAGATGGTTTGGTTCTCATTAACATTGAAGCAATCTATTTTTGCTGTTGTTACACAACAACAGAAATACTTGCGTTTGTTTCTCTCGTTGTCGTAGATCTTTATTGCATTTCCACCCCAAACCAGGCGCAGTGCAATTTTGGTGTAGCGAGCTACTGTTACAAGGAAAGGTTGTCCCCTTTCCATGTAAATAAGAAAGAGTATTAGGTGAAAATGAGATTAGGATAAACCGAGACTCAAATCTCCAAAGTTAAGGTTTGGAATGTTAGAATTTAGTCTATTGATAAATTCTATTAGAAATAGTTAGATATTGTTTATATCGTAGAAAGAATTGAATGTTCATTCTATTTGGAATCGGAATTTTAAAAAGGTCTGCCAAAAATAATGAACAATACAAATTAAAAATATATTGTTAAAAATAGGTTAGAGTCATATGTTGAGAGTTATTTTGTTGTCAAAAGCGTGTGCATAGCCACGTGAATTGGTCACGTTTGGAAAACACACTTCTGACGTCATAACGAAGGGAGATTCTTAATATAGGAGCTAAGAATTAGTTAGTCAGGGTTACAGAGCCGGGAGGGAGTTGAAGGGTTGAGAGCGGTTGAATTAGTTTGAGTTGGAGTCAGAGTCATTTGGAAGCGAAGGAAAGAAATTAAACTATGTAGATCCTAAATTTGCATTCCTGGCGTTCATTCGACCGGTCCAATGAATAAAGAATCGTCATTGGGTTTTTGTAAATGTTGTCATGTGTCATGTTTCAACACTCAAAGGGTAATGTGTTAATCATCTGATAAATAACTTTGTGTAACCCTTACGAGATTATGTATCTCCCCTCCTCTGTGTCAAGAACTTGTATACATTTCCAGTTAGTATATATATATGAAGCCCCAAGTATCCCAGAACTGTAATATATATAAATGTCTTCTCTCCCTTATCACTGTCGTTGTGTCTGTTATATGTATTGTCCCAATATGAATTCCCCCGTCATATCCCTCAATAGGAGTCTCCTGCTATTCAACACTACTATCTGGGACATAAATTGCAGGGATACTATGTAGGGAGTTGAGCAACAAGATGTCTGTTTACATTACACTTGAACTTCTGCATGTCAGCACAGTCGGGGAAGCAAGAACCCGGAAGGCAGAATTCCGAAGTCTAGCAGTTCTGGGGAAGAAACTATTAGAGTAGAAGGCTTTCCGGCATTTTGGGGATTTCTTCGGTGTAAGGGTGGGATTTCGCTGCTTGTCGGGTTTGTCAGGGGTATTTACGTCGAAGCGATACAAGGGCATGCAGTTCGTCGGAGCATATACCATTAAAATAATTGTAAAACAGGCATTGGGATGCAACATTTCGTCGATGGAACAGAGCTGACAGTTCCGGACCTATTAGGTTGGTGACTCTCTTTTGAATCTTATCCAGGAGTGAGAGACTAGTAGCAGATGCACCAGCCCAAATGTGACAACAATGCTCTATACCTGGGCGAATGGTGGCCTTGTAGAGTGTAATTTTCTAGCACGGTAGAGAGAGCCTACTTTCCTCGCAGCACCCGCAACAGTGCACTCGATGTATCTGTTCCAACTAATGTAACGTTAAGCCGAGGAGTTTGAACGAACTACTTGCAGATAATGTATCATTAGCTATAGCTATTAGCGGTTGAGAAGGATTTTGTAATTATTAAAGGAAAGAAGCTTAGTCTAAGCAGCATTGACTATTACCATCCATTTTTGTTCCCATTCCACTACCTAGTTATGTTTGTAGTTATGTGTGTAGTTATGTGTGTAGTTATGTATGTAGTTATCTATGAAGTTATGTATATAGTTATGTATGAAGTTATGTATGTAGTTATGTATGAAGTTATGTATGTAGTTATCTATGAAGTTATGTATGTAGTTATGTATGTAGTTATGTGTGTAGTTATGTATGTAGTTATGTATGAAGTTATGTATGAAGTTATGTGTGTAGTTATCTATGAAGTTATGTGTGTAGTTATGTGTGTAGTTATGTGTGTAGTTATGTATGAAGTTATCTATGAAGTTATGTGTGTAGTTATGTATGAAGTTATGTATGAAGTTATCTATGAAGTTATGTGTGCAGTTATGTATGAAGTTATGTATGTAGTTATGTATGTAGTTATCTATGAAGTTATGTATATAGTTATGTATGAAGTTATGTATGTAGTTATGTATGTTGTTATGTTTGTAGTTATGTATGAAGATATGTGTGTAGGTATCTATGAAGTTATGTATGTAGTTATGTATGAAGTTATGTATGTACTTATGTATGAAGTTATGTGTGTAGTTGTGTATGAAGTTATGTATGTAGTTATGTATGAAGTTATGTGTGTAGTTATGTATGATGTTATGTATGTAGTTATGTATTAAGTTATGTGTGTACGGATGTGTAACTTTTTCTTTCGTAGTTATGAAAACAGAAATACATACCATTGCTCTGGGTTCTCGTAATAGTCCAGTCAATATAACGCCAAAATACCGCAACCACAATCATCAAAGTGGCTAAATATAGCGATATATATATATATATATATATATATATATATATATATATATATATATATATATATATATATATAGGAGACACCACTTATCAAGGGGCCACTCGAGGATAAGGGTTAAGATAAGGTTTCAGGATAAAATATGAATTCAGTCAACGAAGAAAATTGACTATTAATTAAACAAGGTTTTAACGGTGAAGAGACTATAGTGATTCGAAAAAAAAAAGAGGCCGAAGTACTGAAAAAATTGTGAAAGTCCAGGTTGAAATAAGAACACTTGTTCACAAAACGTGTCGGGTAAACTACATAAAACAAGGACATTGCTATTGCTTCCAGCAAGGGTGATACTGTTCGATCAGTAAAAAGGAGCGCTGATCTTTCTCTGAGGCAATATGACAGTAGAACACATTGCTTATTCTGTGGATCTGTTATATTGAAAAAAGAGCCAAAACGAATGAGTGAAAAAAGGATTATCCATGTGAAGACAGATGCAATTATATATCGGTCCATTGCAAAGCCACAGGGGGTGAGTGGTTCACTGCTGTTCAAAGCCGGATCGAATATTTTGGTGGTGATCTTCATGACACAGATAGTTTTTACCACATCATCAACTTCTGTACAATGTGGAATATTTCAAAACAATTCACTTCAGCTGAATTCAGCAAACGACAGAAATGATGAAGCAAAGGACACAGATAAGGATGAGACATTCGAGCGTGTTTGTGAGTTCCCAGAGGAAAACAATATCAGACCTTATCACTGAAATGAGAGAATACGTGCATGGTAGTAAATCCACGGCGAGCAGAAATCAATACCTCAAAGAAAAGCTGCTAAGTCGATATGGGAACACTATATTCGTGATTGACGGTCGTAGTGGCATCAAAACATTCTGACATTTAGATGAATAAAACCTCTGACATTCTTCGTGAATACTACAATTCACCTCGGGGGGAGGGACGATGAGGAAGCACAGAAACGAGAAATTCTCCAAACCGCAGCAAAACTCATCAACATTGAAATCAATACAAAAGTTGAGTCAGTGGAGGATATGTATCCAACAACTGCAAAACTGAAACTAGCAGCGGCATTAGATTTTGTCCCAGCCAGTTTACGGTTCTTGCTGCCATAGCTGTTTGTTGGGAAGAACACACCCAGAAAAATTGCTGGCATCGAACAAGCAGTCGTTCAAACAGTGCGCGGAACAACTATTATTGCCCCTCTACAGCTTGGTGTCGCGGTGCAAATACACCACTTGTATAAATCACAATTCTTGATTGATAGTTTTTCAACCATTATAACATTGGATGGAAAGCGAACATTCCAAGGGATGGGAATGATTGCAGCTATTACACCAGGGAAGCGAGATAGTCATAGTATATGACGACAAAAAACGCCTAACTTGAAACTTCTCGAAATGACGAAGATCGATATTAAAGATTATCGCTTTTCAAAGCATGCCAATCGTTGCTTAGAATTTATGTCGGTTCCATACACACCTGATATCTGTGATCGCAAAGTTTACATTTTTTTGGGAAGAGTATGCCCAATTGGCAAGGCATAATGCACCTGCTGCATAAGGACTACACATATCTGGGAAAATCTTCAGTAAAATTTCTTCTAATAATAGACATGACCCCGGGAGATAAAACATGTATTCTGTCCACCCTAGATTACCTATGCAGTCTATCATCAAAACACAACATGCCGACTATTATAACTTTTGATCAACCGCTATTTTGGAAGCCGCCTGAAATCGTGAACGCTGTTACAATTAGGGGTGTGGTACTGTTGCTTGGCACCTTCCATACTTTCATGAATGCGTTGGATGCTATTTGGATTTTGATGGATGACACTGGACTCAAGATCATCAAAACAGTATATGGTGAAAATGCCATGATACACATGATCAGCGGAAAGTCAGTGGAAGGAGCATTTCGTGGCCACCTGCTAGTGGATCAGTGTCTCACACGTCAGAGTACTGCCAAAATCATGGAGGATGAATCAGATTTTCAGGACCAAGTGGAGGAACTTGAACGATTGTACATATTGATGGAGACTGACGAGTGTGATTTATATTCATTAATAGAATCGCATTGCATAGACAGTGTTCACAACACTTTAATTGAGAAAAAGGATGACCTGGCAAGGACCTTAAAACCACCAAAATATGGATAAATTATCAGCACATGCTAAGTATAGCTAGGGCACTTGTTTCAGCTGATCGAATGGGGTCTTGGGAGATGCGTCTCAGTGCTGTCTCAGCTTGCCTGCCAATATTCGCGGCAGCTGCCTATCCGAATTATCTGAAGTCGGTCCATTTGTATCTCCAAAAGATGTATGCATTGAAAGACGACAAACCTAAAGTACATCAGAAGTTCCACTCTGGGTTTTACATAATCCGACGCGGAAGCCAATACTATGCTGGTCTTGGCTCCGATCGGCTTGGAGTGCAAGGATCCCGAACGTCTGAGGGATGGAGCACGGGTATTAGGATTGGACGTTTGCGGGAAAGACGGTACCTTATGATGGAGGCGTGGCAGTGAGATTCCAAACATCCCTGATGTTATTACGCGGCGGACTATTTTTTCCTTGTGTGGGAAACTTATTGGTCACTTACCAGCGCGTGGCTGGCTCCGAGCAGCTGTGGGCGTCATCAAACGCAGGGCAAGTTTAGTAACTACAGGTTGGGATGATGTATCTGATGATGCTCTTCTAACTCTGAAGACGACAGAAACCCTAGAGAGAGTTAACAAGGAGGACCCTGCCCGTGGAGAATGGTGTGTCGATGGGGACACTGTGAATGTGTGGGTTGACGCTTGTTCTTTGGCATTGGCAGTGTTATTGGAGCAATGTGGAAATGTAATTGAAGACGCGTGCTGGCTGCGACCCGTGAATGATGCTCAACACATCAACCTGGCGGAACTGGATGCTGTTGTGAAGGGTTTGAATCTGGCACTGCAATGGCAGTCAAAGAAGTTACACTTGTACACGGATTCTCTCTGCGTCTACCAGTGGGTGTCCGACACTCTTTCGGGACGAACGAGAGTCCGCACTAAGGCAGCCAGTGAGATGTTAATCCGGCGGAGGCTAAACACCCTGAAGAGCCTGGTATCAGAGTATGACCTGTCGGTGAGTGTAACGCTTGTGGCATCACACTGTAATCGTGCAGACCAACTAACCCGAGTGCCTCACAAATGGTATGAAGCTGTGAAGACAGGCGTGGAGTTCGCTGCTCGATCTTGCGCAGTTGGCGCGATTAGCTCATGCCAAATACAAAGAATTCATGTGCAGAGTGGACATCCAGGTATCAAAAGAACTTTGTATTTTGCGAGGCGTGTGGACCCGGCAGTGACAAGGGCGGATGTCAGGCAGATCATCAAGCACTGTGAGGCATAACAGTCTATCGATCCTGCATCTGAGCAATGGCAGAAGGGGCGATTGGAAGTTGAGCAAGTGTGGCAACGATTAGCGATGGATATTACCCATTACAGTGGTAAGCCCTTTCTAACCCTTATCGACTGTGGACCCACTCGTTTTGCGGTGTGGCGGCAAATGACCAGGCAGGACTCATCGAATGTTGTCCGCCAACTGTCATCTATCTTTTCTGAGCGAGGTGCGCCGGAAGAGATATTGACGGACAATTATGCTGCTTTTTGTAGCCACCAAGTTCGGCAGTTGTTGAATGAGTGGGGTGTCCGACTACGACTGCGATGTGCTCATGTGCCATCAGGGAATGGCATTGCTGAGAGGAGCCATCGCAACATCAAGAGAATTGCTGCCAGAAAGCAATGCACCATTACGGAGGCCACGTATTGGTATAACATCACACCAAAGGATGGGAAGACACTAACAAGAACACCGGCCAATGCCATACACAAATAGCGTGTTAGGATAAAGGGCATTGACACTGTCCAAACAATCGACGAGGAGAGTCAAGACAAATACAAGGTAGGGGATCCAGTTTGGGTTAGACCCCCTGGAAACCGGTGCACCACCAAGTTCAAGCGAGGACGAATATCTGGAGTGGTCAGCCAGCAGTCGGTCCTTGTTGATGGGACCCCACGCCATGTGCGCGATATTTGCCCAGCTAGTGAAGTACATCCCACAACTACAGAGAGCGATGAATCATCAGATGATGAGCTGCTGATGAGTGAGGTCACTGAGCAAGAGAGTGGTAGTTGTAGTTCGTCTGATCAGGCAGGATCAGAACCAGAACCAGAACCACACCCAGAACCAGAACCAGAACCTGAATCCGAGATTGTAAATACCACCCTTCGCAGAAGCCAACGAACTAAGAGGCCACCCCCGGAGTGCACTCTATGTGATCATCAGATCAGGGGGGAGTGTAGTACTTACCAACAAAACAAACGCCCACTTGTTTGTGCCTTGTATAGGCATGCAGGACAACAAAACTTGGTTTTTTATAAGCGGGAGTCTCGAGATTGTCAGGAATCTACAGGCGCATGCGCAAGAGAAGGGATTGAGATAGTGGCATAAAAGGCAGGTCGAGTGAGAAGGTTGTTGTTGTTGTTGTCATTGGATGTTACAGTGACGCGTGCGTTAGCAGGTGATTAAGAGGCTGTTTTTTTTGTGTGTCAAGTCGCGCACCTCGGTGAAGATCATATAAGTCGTGCACCTCGGTGAAGGTGAAGGTCATAACTAATGCGCTCACACAAAAGTCAAAGCGTGTGAATGGAATGTCCCAGCACCAGTGAACAGTTTGGGCCATGTCATCCACTGTGTCATCTTTTTACAACATTACCATGCAAGATCTGATCGAAACAAGTTATGTAACAAATGCATAACCTAACGAGTTGTCTGCTTCTCGGTTAAAAAGAGGTTTGATAGATTTTGAAAAACTTGCGGAAAAACTAATATTTTTTCATAGTTTTGTGTTTTCTTTACAGTATTCTTTTCTTTATCGTATACAGTACAAGCATAATAAGCAATAATTATCCTCTCCCCAGTTTGCCCTAAGGTAACTATTGAAAAAGAAAAAAAATATCAATAACCCACGTATGTATGATTTTCTATCTGCAACTTAATCCCTTCATTACGTAATTATTTATTTCTTACGTTACTTTTTTGACACGTTAACTTAATGACTTAATTTTAATTTCAGGGTAGAAAAGATTACGCAAAAACAACCTCGGAATATTAAGTTGATGTTGCTAAAATGCATCTCCTAAAACCTAGTTAACCCTGTCTTTATTATCCGTTTTTCTGCCTAACACGTTTTAAAATCCTATTGAAAGTCACAGATCTCTCTAACCCTCATACTAGTGAAGACACCACAACTTAAAGTG
>NC_136483.1:85887716-85942716 GCF_053919585.1 Euprymna scolopes
CAGAAAGATTGTGAGTTGGGTCTGACTTCGAGGATCTCAGAATAATATTATATATTAGATACATGTGAAGATATTCTAAAATAAATTCTCCTGAATTATGTCTATAGCAGAATGATTGAATCTAAATTCGTGGACTAGTGCCAAATGCGTTTTCTAACCGAAAGAAATAAAGGCCACGCCCAATAATACCATCGTAGGCACAAGTTTGGCTACTTTCTACACGTACATTCTTCAAGAAGTTTTTATTTTTTTTATTTTTGGTTATACTCTTTTTGTGATTATATAAAACCTGCATTAAAAAAAACGGCTAAAATTGATTAAAGCTCTCTTAAAACGGTTAAAATGATACCAAATGTTTAAAAACGGGCAACAGCCGTAATTCAAAACAAGTTTAGTCAAGTAAGGAAATAATAGGAAACATTGCTGACCGAAACATTTATTGAATTGAATTAAAAATAAATAATATACTAGCAGGACTCGTGGAAATTCCACAGGGGACCCATTCATATGTAATATATCGATGTTCGAATTCTGTAGATGTTCAGTGATTTTTTTTTAACTCCAAAAGTTCAAGAGCAACGAAGACGGGAGTGGTGCCATTGAAACGAACAACCTTTGTGCTCCAGAATTTATTTTCCTACATAATCACCACAATTCCCAATGCATTTTTGCCAGCGATGAACAATGGCTGTGCATGGGCGTCCGGAGCGGGCTTTGCCATACGGAGGCCATTCCAAAAGTAAAGCCTTCTATATTTTTTTAACCCCAAAACTTTAAGAGCTTCGAATAGAGGAGTAGTACCGTTAAAACGAGTGACCTTTGTGTTCCGGAATTTATTTTTCTACAGAGTCACCCCCATTTTCAATGCACTTATTCCAGGAATTCAATGACACATCGCTGCTTCTGACGCACGTCAATGACAACGGTTGCTTTCATAGAGTCTACCACCGTCTATATACGCAACAAAGAGATGAAACTTTCAAATCATGAATGCGTAAGTCAAGCCATCTTTACAATGCAATTCGCAGTAGCGTCTGATTCATTCGGTAGGAATAAAAAATAGGAGGCATTACTTTTAGAACAGAATTCATAGATAAATATATAACATTTACTGGCTTATGTGTGTGTTGTGAAGTTTGGCCCCGATTTGTTCCCAAAATTATCGATCAGCGAACTTTGCCTCATTCAAAACAAGGCAAAAATAAACATTCGCAGAAACATGCTGATTCTAAATATACCATAGGTCTTGATTAGAAACCAACCCTTGATAATCAATGAGTGGCCAGGAAGGCGCACACATACAGACGTCTTTGTTTTATATATAGATAACAGTTTTTTTTCTTTTGAGAAGCGCTGCATGTAAAATGCTAAGTTGTTCTTGTTTAGGGTTTGTGGAACTGGTAAAGAATTCAACCTTTCCATGAGAGACACAGTTTTTTTTTCTTCTAGTGAAAACAAACACGAAAGTGGGCCAACGCATTGCGAGGAATTTGAGATATGCTTTCTGCGAAAAGATGGATGGAAGTCTATTTAAAGATATTCTACCTTGGGTGCCACAGTCCATCAAGGGATACGAGATTACTGAATGAATCAGGCCAGATATTTTATATATATATATATATATATATATATATATATATATATATATATATATATATATATATATACTAGCAAAAGTACCCGTCGTTGACTGGGTTCAAAAACAGCCTACAGAAAATGGACTCTGATTTATGAAAGTATGATGGGTTATGAAAAGGAAGGGTTGTAAATTTGGGTTGAATTTGGGGGTATCAAAAGCAAAGCAAAATATGATGAAAGTAAAAATAAAAAAGATAAACCCCATAATTTATTATACCATACCTGTTCACACTGAAACACTTATCACAATATTAAAATCTATATTAAAAAACCCTGTTAAGCTTTGTGATATATTTCCATTCTATGGAGGTCAGGTGCGAACGAACACCCCATAATTTTATTATATCATATTTCTTCAAACAGAAACATAATTATCAAAGTATACTTACGCAGATAGATATGAAAAGTCTTTATTAAAGTTTGTGCCTATTTCCATTCTAAGGATGACAGGCGCGAACGCAGACCCCACAATTTTATTATATCATCCCCATTTAAGTTAAACATACTTATCAAAGTATTCTTATGTACATCTATATCAAAAACACTTGTAAATGATTTTTTCAATTTTTCAATTTTTTATTTCCATACTTTGTGGATCAGGCGCGAACGCAGACCCAACAATTTTAATGAACCACCGTTCTGCCAGAACAAACATACCCATTCCTGTGTCTCGATACATCTTCTATCATTATATGCAATCAGTTTTTTTAAATAGTCAACCACATAGGAGCCTATTCGTGACCACACACACACACACACACACACACACACACACACACACACACACACACACACATACATTCTTTATACTCTCTCTCTCTCTCTCTCTCTCTCTCTCTCTCTCTCTATATATATATATATATATATATATATATATATATATAGTAGGCAGTGTGGAATTCCCCGGTCGTAAAATACGCTTAAATATGACATTTTGATTAATGCAGATTTCGTATTTATTATTATATTATATTAGACCCAATATATAGTAATGATTTATAAAGTTAAAAAAAATTATGACTCGTGCGCCACCACCGAGAATTGAAACCAAAACGTTTAGCTTACGATTTACTTTTTCCTTTTACGTTAATGCCTGACCTATGAAAATATGTTTGCTGCAAGGCTAAAAATTAAAACATGAACCAATAGTTATTATTTTCGGAATGCTGTCGTTCGACCTTTAACTGGCAGATTCCACTTTTTTATTTGTCACAAGTTTGCACCGATTTTCCGCGGCAAAAGCACAAACATAAAGTTTCGCATGGGGTTGAATACCCTATATATTAAGTGGTGTGTAGCACAAAAACTGACAGAGGAGTTTGGTAGGCAAAATGTTTTCAACAAATATAAATACGCATACATTATTATATACAGAAAGAGGTTTGTGTTTACTATAACGTTTTACATAAATATTACGCAAGTATAAATCATGTAGAATATCTGCATGAATATAACTACACGTAAGTAAAGATGACCATCCCATAAGAAAACCGAAAAAACTAATAGGGAATTAATTAAAATGAATGTTTAAAAGAATATGCAAATTACCTAGATCTTTTGCAGATGAATGCAATTTCACGACGCATATATTATCAAGTTGCATTGCCTTGTATAAATATAGGGTAATACAACTTGTATAAATAGAAAAAGGGGGTTTATAATGAATATCAGTACACACAAAAAAAACAAGTTTATAAAGTATATATATATATATATATATATATATATATATATATATATATATATATATATATATATAGTAATGTGCAGGGAAAATGAGATCAGTGATTAAAACAGCCGTTTTCAAAAGATGTCGACACATTCGATAAGAAAAGTATGGCACACCCAAAAGGCCGGATTTCCTGAACATTCGGAAACCGCCAGTATCAATGATTAATCAGATTGCTTTTATAAACGTAATTGAGCCCGATGTGTTGATTCTTCCTGAACTATATATATATATATATATATATATATATATATATATAGTAAGTTATAAAAATATATATGGCAATTAAGCTACACAGAATATTCCGCGTTTCATCCACGTTAGATTGACACACAGATTCCCGCCAGATCACCGAAGTTAAGCAACGTTGGGCCAGGCCTGTACCAGATGCGTGACTACTTGGGAAGGCTAGGCGCTCTATGTAGCGCAATAAGTCGTAGGAATTTCCAGGTTGGTACTTGGAATCGCATTAATTCACTGGGAGCGATGCACCCCTAGTCTTCGTTAAGACATGCATCTAGGAGAAAATAACTCTGATGTAAAAACCTGTGTTGCATGGTGTGCTTTGTCTTGATGCAGTCATCTGCACCAACAAGGATTAGCAAAAAGTGTGGTTGGTTCTACACAAAGCCTTTACCACTATAAACAAATCATCTGTGTGGATTTCCGAACAACTTAGTTGTTATGGCGGAACCTCATACGTCGAAATCGACGGGAGAGCCCATCAGTTGTGTTATTTTCTTAAGGGTTTTCATGTATATTCTAATTGTTTAATTGTTTTATGTAAAAAATGCCTCGTCTCTAAAACTTTAGCACAATTCGTTCTCGAATAAATGTTCTCACATGGTAGAAACATTTGCTTAGTAGTTCTTGGATGTATGCAGTTTGAAACTAACAGTTTTGCTGGGGGCATGTTGAGTAATTCTCACCGCTACTCGCTGAGTAGTACATCCCACTTTATCATCTTCACACGTACAGTAAAAATTGTGAATAATCGAAATTTTATGAATTGTGAGAAATGCAGTAATGAAGTTAAAGATAAATTGCGATTTCGTTGCATCAGGAGACAACAGAAGCAATCTAGTCAACAAGATATGACTTCAAGAGCTGCCATTGTTTTCAGAATAATATGTACTAGCGGGACCTGTGGAAATTCCACAGCGGACTCTTTCACATGTAATTTTGTGGCTGTTTAGCGTAAATGGAGACTTCCTATATTATTGTAGCTTTTTTGTTAAAATTGCAAAAGTACTTATCTAAGTTAGCAGGAACGCCCGGTGTAGCCCGGTAATAAAATGCGCTTAAATATGATATTTAATTAATGCATATTTCGTATGCATTATTATAGAGTCAATTTTCTGTCGAATCATATATTAGCAAGTTGTGATTTCAAAAATAAAAAATACATCCATGTGACTTAGGTGCATCAGCTGGAATCGAAACCAAGGCTAAAACTTATAAAGAATTCTTGGTAAAATTATTTATTACAGGAAATGGAAGGTGATAACAATTAAACGACAGTCACTTAAAAGAAAAAAAGATGTAAGCGTGACACATGAAGTAACACACACGCTATCGTATTAATATATAGATAAATCAACTCGACTCCTATCATAAATAACTTGACACATTTACTTGTGTCACTAATGGGCAGTGGTAAAACCTGACAAAATAATTAGAATTTCACCAATTGATTATTAAAGCGGACATTGTTCTGTTGCGATGTAGTTTAAAAGATTGAACGAGGCGGCTGTTGTGTAGTGGATATCGACTCAGACTGATGACTTATCGTACCGCATATGAATTCTTTTGGATACATAGCACTATTTTCTTTATGATTTTTTTAAATCGAAATCGCTACTGACAAAAAAGTCGCTTGATATAATGAAAAAACAAACGAACAAACAAACAAACGAACAAAAACGAATGACGTTTAACGCAAAAACAGGAAATGCCTAACGATCTGTCTTAGAAAGAACCAAGTCTATAGGTAGACAGAAAACGGTTATCAGGGTTCCACAAGTTCTTGGAGAAGTCTATTGGAAGGTAAATAAACAGGATGTTAAATAAAATCTTGGGCACATTTTTTGACATTGAATATCTCGAGAACTATTAAGAATAAGAATTTGAAAAGAAATGAAGAAAAAAAGTCAATAGCCTACTTATACAGACTAGTTTCGTGTAAATTACCGGGGATTATTTGCTGTTAGTTTGTGTCAGTTTTTTTTCTTCTCATTCATCGTCAATATATTACTAATGTATATTTACTTACCATGAATGTTGCTATATTTTAACGAAAAGAGATTAAAGGCACCTTTATTTTTTTTAAACAATTTTCTTAGATGCACCACAGAAAAACATTTTTGAAACATAAACAGACAACTTCCTTAATCACTTTGAAATAAAAATAACAAGAAAAGACAACGACACCAGTACTAAGTTCAGTTAGAAGCAAGATATATGCATTTCTTTTAATCAAATAGATACGACATAATCACGTTAACACACCAGTACTCATTACATCAGCTAACGTTGATCCTCGTCAATACCAGATGGATGACCATTCCAAAACATTAGGCGTATGTGTATGTGTGTATGTCACCTTTCCTGACTGGGATATACATACGGCTCGGAATCGCATGTGAATTTGCTGTTCCGATAAAATACTTCTCTCTATGGAAGCCGGATGTCCGTCTTAAGCGAATAGCACACCAGGTATTAACGAATTTACTACTTATTTAACAAATTATTTTGCTACACATATATCAATAAACACATGCGAATTACTCTTTACCTCTCGCGTAGCGTTGTTATATTATCGGTGGCCCTGTCTTGAATAGCAATTACATTAGCTTTAACCTTGACAAGTGTCTAGCTAAGTGCGAATCAAAGTGACACGAAGTTTGGGAAATAAACCAGTTTTCATGGAATATAACCGTAAGAGACGACTTTAAAGAGTTTAAATAGAGCAGTAGAGTAAGAAAAAAAAAACACAAAAAAACAAAGGGACGAGAGTCGACATAAGGTATTATGGATATCGACATTGACAAAGAAACGAATGTTTCAACGCAGTTTATCTATGGAAGTTGTGCAGTACAGATCGCCAAAATGTTGTAATATCTGAAAGGAAAACTTTGATAATCGTCGAGAGCGAAATGCCCACCTATTTATCCTTAATAAGATAGTTAACTGATTAGTTGAAAGAATACTAGTCTCTGTCTCTTTAATGTGTGAACTATATCCATGCAAAATGAATTTTAAACTAAAATTCCCAACGATTTT
This sequence comes from Euprymna scolopes, assembly GCF_053919585.1. NCBI lineage: Eukaryota > Metazoa > Mollusca > Cephalopoda > Sepiida > Sepiolidae > Euprymna > Euprymna scolopes. Next base: position 85,894,366 of record NC_136483.1, read on the forward strand.
CTTACTCTCATTTTATGTACACGTTTAAAAAGAGTTGTATTTATTTAGTTCCAGTGATGACGAATGACAGCCATCGGTCGAAGAAGACGAAAGAATTAATGCAGCAATTACTAGAAATAGCAACGAAAAAGAACACGGACCCACACATTACACACAAAGTACTCCCCCCCCCCAAAAGGAAAGAAATTTGATTCAGCTTTTTCAGTTCGAATAAAAGGCATTTATTCATGGTACTTTCCAACAACGCATTGAATCTTTGTTTTAAAACTCTATTAGTTCGTCATGTAGTTAAAAAATCCTGCTGTTTCGACATGTCTCTCACGTCGCCACGATTACACATACATTTTTTAGTCTTCGCCACGTGTTGCCTTTATTTTTTCTTTTTATTTCCTTTCTCTTCCTCAGTTGTGACGCCAGCTCGCGCATCGTCTTGGTTATTTGCATACGCGCCATGCGGCTAAGTAACTAATAAACACGCGGTGACAAAAAATAGATACGTAAAATTTTTTTTAAAGTAATAAAATATTACAGTGTGTCTCATTTTACATGTGGGATTCTGTTCATATAGAGATAAACGATATGCGCGTCATGTTTTGCTCTAATACGTACGAAAACAAAAGGTTGATATGCATTCAAATATAGCTTGTAGCGGTTGCTTGTATTAACATATAGATTAATAATTATATGTAAGTTAAGGATAAAAATAACGTTAATTCATGAGATATTCAACGTATTAAAAATACACTTTAGCGACATCAGATATATGCCTTCCATGAATGCGATAAGGGTACTTACTGGTTGGAGACCTGGATGTGCCAAGTTCGAATTCAGTTGGTTCCAACACAGAACAGACCATTTCTATACTGACTTGTTTCCTGCAAGTGTAAAATTTGGCCCTGTGCAGTTCTAGCAGGCTCACTCACCTAGACTTGCTTTCTCTCTTTAAGAAAAGGGTTAGTTTTATTACTAATCGCTTGAGGCGCATCTGCCTAAGAATCACGACGGGGCTACACAGGCATCATTTTTAGGGCCAGAGAGCTCATCTTCTGGGCGCTAATTTTCATCTCACTTTCCGACTCTGGTGTCACATTTTTCGCACTGAGAGGAAAAATAAATATCCCATAGTACTGTTTTAATTTAGGGATGTTGGCAACCTTCACGTGGTCCCTCTTGCAAGCAACAAAATCAAAGGAGTTAGTCAATACTGAGTCATTCAGATTTATTTTAATTGACGTTAATAGCTGAGGCTGGAAGCTAAGCGTTCCATTCTCTGTTTACATACGAGTGAAGACGGAAAATCGCTAGGCATTCATTTCTAGTAGCGGTTACTTATATTAGCATATAGACAAATGAAAACTAAGGAGCAAATCAAATTTACTTCAGCAGATATCCCACGTGTTTTACGCCTTAGCGACATCAGATATATTTCTTCCTTTTTCACCTTTACCCGACACCCAACTCTCTAGTTTCTGAAAATGGCCGAGGCTGAAAAAGCTAAGTGTGACATGCTTTTTGTGTTTACGTACGTATGAAACGCAAGATAGGTAGGTATTCAAGTATAGGTATTAGTTGTTACTTAGATTATTAAACACATAGACTAATAATTATATGCAAGCTAAGGACAAAAATAACTTCAGTTCACCAGATATCCGACGTATTTTTTTCTCTAGATAGGTTATAGTGTGTGTGTGTGTGTGTGTGTGTGTGTGTGTGTGTGTGTGTGTGTGAGGGGGGTTGCAGAAACGGGTGCAGTTGCTAGGGGTGGGACGCGATAACTTCTAGCATCGACTAATTTATTTTGCTAGTAGAAGAGTGGGTGGGAGGGATGGGAAAATGCGGAGGGCATCAGTAGATAGCAGCAGCATGTGCTTTTCTCCCCCCCTTTTTTTTTTAATTATTATTATTTTTTTCTATTTAGATGCGTCTATTCGTCTATATGAGAGGCTTTTATCGGTCTGTCCGTTCGTCTTTCTGTCACGTTTCTGTTTTTATATCATTTCCTAAACGCGCAGATAGAATGGACGCATTTTGTTTTAGATGAATCCAATCATCTCGATAAAGAATCTTTATGTGTCGGTGAATTTGTCATGTCATGATTGATATAGCATTTTCATTTATCTGTCATGTTTAATATTTAAATTTATTTTCGTTTGTCTGTCACGCTTTAGTTTTACATAGCATTTTCGTCGGTTTGTTTCTTTACGCACAAAATAGCATTTTTTTTCGGTCTATCACGATCTATCTATCTATCTATCTATCTATCTATCTATCTATCTATATATATATATATATATATATATATGTCGATAAAAGTGAACGCGTCTGTGTATCTGAGTGTCTGTGTGTCTGTCTGTGTACATTTCCCTACGCAATAACTTTGTCAATTTTAAGTCTGCAGACTCGAAATTTGATACACAGGGTACTGAGATTTGGGAAAATCGATTTGATCGGTTTCGGCCGGACATTTGGCTGCAAAAGGGTCAAAGTTCAACGATTTGACCTCGACAATTTTGGGCCTAAACACTTGAAATTTTAGATATAGGTTCCTTGGACATGGATCTAACTTAATAACTTGATTTGAACCCAAACCGATAAAATTTAAGGGGTCATAATAGGGGTCAAAGTTTAAACAAATTGACCTCTGCGGTTTCTTCCAAATTACTCAGAGAATTTCTGGTGTAAACATTTGAAATTTTATATATAAAGGGTATTTAGAGATAGGGAAAGCTTTTTCATCAGTTTGGGTCGAAATATCTAAGTTACCAATATATAAATGTATGTATGTATGTATGTATGTATGTATGTATGTTTGCATGTCTGCCTAAAACGTTCGACAGAGGCGACGGATTTTACCAAGATCAGTATCGTTTTGGAGTTCGACCTTTCATACGACAAATATCGAAAAATTGGCTAAATCTTCACCTTCAACTAGGCACATTTCTACAGGGGGGCACTTTTTCGCCGATATTTTTTAAAGATATCCTTTCCTTTAGATTGTCTTGCCTTAATTTAAACATAAGTCAATCCTGGTTTGTCGGTGGTCGTAAACACAAAGACGTCAGGTTTTTTCCCCGTTCTTTTCCTCCTTCGCAGTACGGGTTCGAGCCTGCATTCTTAGTACCACTTTTTTTTCTTTTTGCACAACATACACATTTAAACATCCGGACAACGCCGAGATGAAATGCTAGTTTATCTATGTATCTATAAAAGTTAGCGTGTCTGTGTATCTGTCTGTCTGTGTATCTGTCTGTGTGTCTGTTTGTCTACATTTCCCTACGAAGGGTACTGAGATTTGAGAAAATCGATTTGATCGGTTTTCGGCCGGATATTTCACTGTAAAAGGTTTAAAGTTCAACGATTTGACCTTTGAGAACTCTACCAAACTCCTCCGACAATTTTGGGTTTACGCACTTGACATTTTAGATATAGGTTCCTTGGACATGGATCTAACTTAATAACTTGATTTGAGCCCAAGACAATAAAATTTAAGGGGTCATAATAGGGGTTAAAGTTTTAAAAAGTTTGACCTCTGCGGTCTCTACCAAATTACTCAGACAATTTCTGGTCTAAACATTTAAAATTTTACATAACGCGTATTCAGAGAGAAGGCAAGCTTTTTCATCGGTTTGGCTCGAAAATTTTTAATCACCAATATATAAATGTATGTATGTGTGCTTACATTTCGGCCTAAAACTTTTGACAGAGGCGACAGATTTTTCCAAGATCAGTATCGCTTTTAAGTTCGACCTTTCATACGACAAATATCAAAAAATTGGCTAAAAACATTAATATCGTCACCTTCAATTAGGCACTTTTCTACAGGGGGAGGTCGCTATTTTCGCCGATATTTTTGAAAGATATCCTCTCCTTTCGATTGTCTAGCCTTAATTTAAACATAAGCCACTTCAGACTTGGCGGTGGTTGTAACCGCAAAGTCATCAGTTTTTTTCCCGTTCTTTTCCTCCTTTGCGGTACGGGTTCGAGCCCGCCTTCCTACTATGGAAACACATCAAAGGCCGTAAATGACAAAGTTCTCTCTAATTCTCTCTCCTCTGATCTTGAGCACGTGGTATAATGGGGGAAGAGGTGGCTGGTCACTTTTAATGCATCCAAAACCAAGCTTCTATCTTTACATCATCAACATTCTGATCCCCATCTGGCATCAATTGAAATGGATGGCTCTCGTCTTGGAGATGCTCCATGTTTTGACAAGCTTCTGGGTTTGACCTTTACTCCTAAAATGAAACACGTACATCAAATATGTTGCCAGGGACGCTGGGAAAATGATGGGATCCTTCTACTGCTCCAGAAGATATCTCACCCCTGATGCAATTCTCTATCTTTATAAAACCAAAGTACGTCCAAGGATAGAATACTGCTGCCACATCTGGGCAGGAGCTGCTAAAAACAGCCTATCCTGCCTTGACAGAGTACAAAATAGACTTCGTGTTTAGTGGGGGATGCCCTTTTCTCTTCCCTGCAACCTCTCTCCCACAGAAGAGAAGTTGCAAGCCTGTCTTTGCTTTATCGTTATTTCCATGGCAGGTGCTTGTCTGAGCTCCAATCCCTCGTTCCCCCTTGCCAATCTTTCACGAGAAACACCCGTCTGGCTGAAACTACTGTCAATACTTTTCCCCACTCTTTATCTGTGCCTAAATCCAAACGTAGATTCCATGAGCAAAGCTTCTTTCTTAGAACTGCACGCCAGTGGAACTCTCTGCCGCTTGCCTGTTTCCCATCTGACTACAACTTGGACGTCTTCAAGTCCAACATAAACAAACTCCTGACAAACCGCCCCCTTAAGTAAGACACTCTATCAAAACCCCCAATACTAATGATTACTACAATACTATCTCATTGATTACTGTACACGTAATAACCCTTATCCCTGAGTGGCCTTCGGGCCTTGATAAGTGGTGACCCCCATGTAAAAAAAAAAACTACCACTTTTTTTTTGCCCAACATACACCTCCAAACACTCGGGCAACGCCGAGCTTAAATGCTAGAATATCTATAAAAGTGAACGTGTCTGCGCATGCGCGTGTGTACATTTTCCTACGCAATAACTCTGTCAATTTTAAGTCTACAGACTCGAAATTTGATATACAGGGTACTGAGATGTGGAAAATCTTTGTGACCCGTTTTAGGCCAGAAATCTGGCTGTTAAGGAGTAAAGGTTCAACGATTTGACCTTTGAGAACTCTACAAAACTCCTCTGACAATTTTGGCTCTAAACAGTTGAAATTTTGGATATAGGTTCCTTGGACATGGATCTAACTTAATAACTATATTTGAGCCTAAAGCAATAAATTTTAAGTTGTCATAATAGAGGTCAAAATTAAAAAAATTGACCGCTTTTTTTTTGCCCAAAATACATCTCCAAACACCCACGCAACGCCGGGCACCCATGCTAGTGTACTATAAATAGCATTTTCATTTCTCTGTCGCGCTTTAGTCATAATTAGCATTTTTCTCTGTCTGTCAGTTTAGATATAAAATATAATTGTTTGGACTGTCATCTCTTATAGTTTCAATAGAATTTTTGTTCATCTGTCACGTTTAAGAGTGAAATTGCATCTTGGTTTGTCAGTTTGAGTTCCACATAGTTTGTCATTTATCTTGCCTGAAAAAAATATTTATAAATCTTAAAATGGCATTTTCCTCAGTCTGTCACATTTAAAAGTTTAATAGCTATTTTATAGTTTTATATAGCATTGTCGTATGTAGGATAATTTTGGTTTGTCATGTTTATGATTGAAATAACATTTGTCACACCCATATTTTCAAATATATGAAATAGTATTTTCATTTAGCTGTTACACCCAAGTTCGAAATGTATAAAATAGTATTTTCAATTGTCTATTGCACTCAAGTTCGAAATGTATAAAATAGTATTTTCAATTGTCTATTGCACTCAAGTTCGAAATGTATGAAATAGTATTTTCATTTGTCTTTTACACTCAAGTTCGAAATGTCTAAAATAGTATTTTCATTTGTCTATACAACTCAAGTTCGGAATGTATGAAATAGTATTTTCATTTGTCTATTACACTCACGTTTGAAAAGTATGAAATAATATTTTTATTTGTCTGTTACACTCAAGTTCGAAATGTATGAAATAGTATTTTCATTTGTCTGTTACAATCAATTTTGAAATGTATAAGATTCTGTTTTATATTTGATCGTTACAGTCATATTTAAAACATATGAAAAGATCTTTTTATTCATTCTGTCACACTCAAGTTTAAAATCGCATTTTCATAAACATAGCTTTAGAAAATACTCTCGTTTGTCTGTCAGGTTAAATTTCGCTGACTTGCTTTGCTTAAATCAAAACTGAGCTTGCATCGCTAACCGCGCAAATTGAATGGACTTATTGTAAGGTATCGATTCTTTTTACTTTTTTCTCTTTTTAAAAAAAAGTTTTTTTTTTTTAATATCACCTGTTTTTTTTTTTCGACCTCCCCTTCGTACGAGCAAAAACCGATAAGAAAGTCCTGTGTGTCAGAAAAAAATAAGTAACAAAAGAAAAAAAAAACAAAAAAAAAACAGATAATAAAAAAGAGAAAAGAAAAGAAAGAAAATAAAATAAAAAATACAGAAATGAAAGAAAAAAAAAAAAGAAAAAATGGAAATAAAAGAAAGAAACATTTAAATTATTTCTTCGTATACTTTTTCTTAATTCTCACGGAATAATTTATAATAGCCGATAAGCATTATTTAACCTTAAGAAACAATGGATGACTTATGAGTAAGCTTCCAGTGCAATGAGTTTATAGCAAAGCAATAGTTGTTGAATCATTAACATCATTGGTCAAGTTCAGTGGCAATGAAAACTATTAAACTGACGAAAATGGTACAGGGATAGCCGGAGAACGAATTAGTGTGGTTTCAGTTTTTTTTTCTCTAAAGTGAGTTGCCCTTCTGTGGCCACAGATTTTTATCTAAGCTGTTGTTGCAACCATAGTTAGATTTGTTCAGACATTCATCAACACTACAAAAAGTGTGCTTTTGTAGTTGTTTCTACTTCAGCACCATGTATTCTTAACTGGTTTTCATCTAAACACTGTTTAACTTATGTTCTCTAACGAGAACCGGAGTTTCAAAAGGTAACGCAGAAAAATTGCGACGAAGATTGATCATTGAGTAGGCAGGTATGAATGCATAATACTAGTATTGCATTTAGTAATAGCATGCTTACCCGGCGTTGTCAGGGTGGGGGTGGCGGCAAAAAGTGTGTTCAACTTATTTATTCTAAAACCTTTTTCGCTCGCTACCCCCTTTCTCTTGATCTTTCTCTCTTTACCATTACCTTCATCTCTCTCCCACTCTTCCTCACTCCAGAAGCAATTCCATTCTTCCGACAGGAAGCAGAACAGCTACAAGACTTTGATCAATGCCCGTAGAACAAGAAAGTGTTATTTAGTTAAAGGGCTTATACCAAAACTTTCTGAAAAAATGGCACAAAATGTAGACCCCTATCCAGTGAATAATAATTTCCTGAGTACCTTCCCCTTCTAAAAAACAAACAAACAAACAAACAAAAAAGAAACAAACGAAGATAATGTTAGGAAAGAATATATCAACTTGATGCATATGTCTTGTGTAGTTTCTAACTTTTAGATAGACACACACACACACACATGCACGCGCGCGCGTGCGCACACATACACAAACGACCGTCCTAATAGCTTATGACTATTAGAGTAGATGTAGAAATTTCACGGTGCATAAAACAAAATCAGCTATACTTTATTTTGTTCCAAATAGCAATCAACCATTAATTATTCTTTAATAACGATTATTATATACAATTGGTTAAATACAAATTTCTGTTTTACCCATAACCAAGATTACAGCGAGTTCATAACCCTTTCAACAGTATTAGTAATCACTATAGATCCCTCAAAATTGCAACTATGTAACAAATAGAAATATTTTCTATATTTTGTAATGATCACGTGCTTTGTCAGTCGCCATGATATGTTGTGATATTGTGAGTTCATATATGATCGGAATAAAGAGTGACTGATAACAGAAAGTTTGAATTTATATATACATCGTGTAAGCGATAAATTGACAGTCTGAGATCTCACACTTTAAACCTTGATAAAGAATGAACAGCAAAAGGTTTGTGTATGTTTATTTAACTGTTTTATTAGATACAAACAAGTGCAAACACTCTCTTCTATGTGCCGACCTTCTGCGTCCACAACTTGCTGAATGCGAGCCCTACAAGCACGAGAGGGCTTGACAGCTTACTCTTTCTTGATAGCGCGGAATGCTCACTTTATGGAGGTTATCATGGAGTCCACACTGTTATGGGGGCGAGCATGAGATACTTTCTTAACATCGCCCCATAACCAATAATAACACGATCAATATCTGGCGAGCTAGAGGGCCAGATATCTGAGGGTACAAAAAAAAAAAAAAAAAAAAAAAAAAAAGCGGCGAGACTCTCTACAAGAAGGTCTCCAATGTATTTGACTCGTGAACCGGTATAGAGTCCTTTCTTGGGATCATAGTTCTTCTTAATCCAGGGTAAGAGAAATTCCTCTAGAATCTTCATACATTCCGCTGTATTGATCTTCAAGCCCACTTCAATGAAGTGAGGGCACATGACTTGCCCATTGCTGGCAACAGCTTCAAACACCATGACAGAGACGGGGTGTTTACTCTACATGACGTGAGACACACCAGAAGAGTCATTGGCGATAACTCTCTAGTGTCTTCCATTGGAGACTTTGTCTACCACGAACTGTTTTGTCGTCCATGAAAATGCGTACAATGCCACCATGGTGTTTCAGGTGATTAAGTAACAAGGGGGCTTTTCTCTTTACGAATAGTCTTAATTAAGAATGCTACTATGTCGTCTACAATATGACTTGCTCCCATGATCTTTCCGTAATGCATTAGAAATTGTCCTTTTGATCACATTCTTCGTCGCATTCCACTTTTTCGTAGCATTCGGCATTTTCGTCACATTCCGTTTTTTCGCCAATTCAGCCATTGACTGTGATGGATTTGCTGCAAAGGACCGCTTCAAGCCACCGAAAAAACCTGGTGTGGATTTTATCACTTCTCGGACTGTGAGCCTTTCTTTGGAGGTCATTACCTTTCCTTAAGTTCGCTACAACACGATAAACAATCCTAGGGGCAAAACCAGTGTCGCTGATGATGTCTGACGTCTTATGCCCGGCGCGAAACAATTTCGCAATAACCGTTGTATCCTTAAATTCTTCACTGACACACATTTTTCTAGCATTTTTAGGTGGAATAGCAGACTTTTAGGTGGTAATCTGGAATATACTGTATAAACAAAACCAAGACTTCAAAAAAGGTGTTGATAGCAACAGAAAGTGTATTTCATTTTAAGTTACAATTGTTTCCATACCAGTTCGACAATTTCAAGCATTATGTCGTTTGAAAATTTTCACAACCAGTATTTCTTCAGACTTCTTGAATAAAAACACTCTTGACAATAGAACATTGTTTAAAGAAAATTCCCTTAACGAAAAAGAAGCACGTGAAAAAGCATTTACCCTGGAGGCATCCGCCGTGAAAAACGTCCATTCAAATATTATTATATCACCTAATTTTCGTATCCTTATTTAAAAATCAAGTCATAGGAAGTTTCCACAAAAAACCGGTAGCCATTTAAATTTTTTTTATATATCCCATTCATTGAATTCCTGAATTAGATTTCTATATTTCTTTATTTCACATAATTAAAGAATTTGATGGCGTTTTTTAAAAATTAGTTTTGGACGCTGTTTTATAACAAATCCCAAAATCTGACGGCAATTTTTTTTACATAGGTATAACCACTTATCAAGGCCCATGGACCACTCGAGGATAAAAGTTAAGAGTATACAGTAGTCAACTGGACAATATAGTAATCGTTAGTAATGGAAATTCGGTAAATTTGTTAATAAGTGTAACGGCTCATCAAGAACTTGTTTACGTTGGACTTGAAGACAACCATATTGTAGTCAGCTAGTAAGCAGGAAAACGGAAGACAATTCCATAGGCGTGCAGTTCTAAGAAAGAAGCTTTGTTCATGGAATCTACGTTTAGGTTTAGGCACAGATAAAGAGTGGGTGGAATTATTGATAGTGTTTTCAGCTAGACGAGTGTTTCTTGTGAAAGTTTGGCGAGGGGGCACCATAGATTGAAGCTCAGGCTAACACTTTCCATTAAAATAACGATAAAGCAGGGACAAACTCGCAACATCTCTTCTGTGAGATAGAGGTTGTAGCGAAGAGAAAGGGACATCTCCTACGAGTCTACGAAGTCTATTTTGAACTCTTTCAAGGCAGGACACGTCCTTTCTAGCAGCTCCTGCTCAGATGTGGCAACTGTACTCCATCCTTGGACGTACCTGGCTCTTATATAGACAGAGAATTGCATCAGCAATGAGATATCTACTGAATCGATAGAAGGATCCCAGCATTTTTCCAGCGGCATTGGCAACAGATTTGATGTACGTGTTCCATTTAAGATCGGGAGTAAAGGTCAAGCCCAGAAGCCTGTCAAAACTTGAGGCCACCCCCAAGACGAGAGCCATTCATTTCAGTTGATGTCAGATGGAGATCAGAACGTTGATGATGTAAAGAGAGAAGCTTGGTTTTAGATGCATTAAAAGTAACCAGCCACCCTTTTCCCCATTGTACCACGTGCTCAATATCAGAAGAAAGAGAATCGGAGAGAACTTGGTCGTTTACTGTCTTAGATTTGCTACCATAGATAGTAGTGTCATCAACATAAATGTCTATGTATGACGTAAAGATGTGATTTGGAAGATCATTTAGATTAGGAAAAGTGTTGGGCCCAGGATGGACCCCTGAGTGACTTAAGCATTAATACTGTGAGCTTCTGATTTTGCCCATCAACTACTACTCGTATGAACCTATCAGGGAGAAATGATTTAATAACTGAGAAGACATTTCCAGCGATACTATAGCTGGAGATCTTGTGAAGTAAACCTTTTATGTCATACCCTATCAAGGGCCTTTGATATGTCAAGAGCAATTGCCCTAGTAAGGCTGCCTCCGTCGAGAGATTCGCTAATCTTATGAGATATAACTGTAAGCACATTTGCTGTAGATCTAGCAGAACGGAAACCATATTGTGTGTCACTAAGAAGGTTATTTTTGCTGAGATGGTTGATTACTTCTCTATTTAACACAGATTCCAGCAACTTACTCATGACGCACAGGAGACTTATTGGCCTGTACTGAGAGGAGGATGAGCGATCACCTGAATTCATAAATACATGGCATACTGATGAGATTTTTCAGGGTGATGGGAAGCTATTCTCCTTAAGACAATGTTTAAACAGTTTTGTAAGTATTGGCGCTAGTTCTGGTTGAAGTCTTTGAGTACTATAATTGGAATACCGTCCGGGCCGGTTGCTTTACTAGAGTCAAGGCTTTTGATTAGTTTGGCAACACCACGTACAGACATTTGTGCATCACATAGCGTGTTTTCTGATACAGGAGGAAATATTGGGAGTTGGCGGCCTTGGTCGCAAAGGGTAGAATTAGTTGTAAAGTTCTTGGCAAAGCGTTTGGCTTTGTCTGATGCTGACGAGATTACCTCAGGTCCATTGATGATAGTTGATCTAGAGCACACGCTTCTGTTCAGGATTCTGTTTGCTATTTATCAAAACTGGTGGGAACCAAGCCGCTGCTCAGCTACTTTGGACTTGACGGACTGAGCATATAACTACCTTGCGTTCTTTATTACTTTCTTACAATGGTTGCTGGCATTCATGAAAGCGGCTTTACTTTCCATACATCTATTATTTTGGAAGCAGTGGAAAAGGTGATTTCTGTGCGCAATGGCAGCAGCAGATTCTGGAGAGAACCATGGCTGGTTGTTAGGTTTTTGCTGGAACATTTTCCAGGGTATGAAACGGTCTATACATACAATTAACCATTCCGTCAGGTCTGATACTATAGAGGACACATCCTTTTTAAATACGGAATGCAGAGGTAGATCCGATATAAATGTACGGAAGCTATCCCAGTCAGCCATAGTGTATCGATATACTGTATGATGGAAAGGTACGTCTAAGGACTTATTACATTTCATTTTTATCTTAATTGATACAACAGAGTGGTCGGAAGATCCAAGAGGAGACAGAATGGAAACTGAACATAGTTCAGGGCAAGTTTTGAGAAAAAGGTCTAGGAGACCCGCATACTGGCCGTCATTGTCGGGCACACGGGTGGGTTCGTGAACAATCTGAGTGAGGGCATAAGCCATGGAAAAATCATGACAGAACCTCCCCTCGTCATCGGTCTTGTTTGAGTGGGTCAACCATTCCACATTGTGAACATTGAAGTCTCCACATACGTGAATGTTAGCTGAAGGATAAGCAGATAGGACTTGGTCAATTTTCTCAGATATGCTTTTAAAGATAGTAACTCCGCTGTTGTGGGGGCGATAGAGAGTAAATATGAATGCAGTAGTGTGAGCTAGTGCAACCCGGGAGCATATATTGAGTAAGTTAGGATCTTCTCTGGAGATGTCCCTACCACATAATATAGATACATATTCCATGCCCATGGCGAACGTGGGGGTCAGATTTACAAGTTAAGTTAGAGTATCCTTTAATTATGAACTCATCTAGAGAAATAGTATGCCCAATGCCAGTTTCACTTAGAAATAAAAGGTCTGGTTTAGTCTCCTGTAATTGGATTTCAACCTCTGGAAGGTTAGAACGTCGACCCCTGATGTAGGAGAAGGAGACATGGTAGTGGGGGTCTACGTAGGAAGTTGGAGATCCCGATTTAATCGTGTATTTTTCTTGAAACTTGTCATGATAGAATTTTGAAATCTGTGGATTAGGTCGTCAGACTTGCTTAGAGCAGGACAGAAAGGGGAAACCAAGAGAGAAAAAGAAACGAATAATTTTTTGTAGGGCATGATAAGGTAAAGCCGTAACAATTACCCACTAATATGGCATCGAGAGGCCCCACCAGAAGCTACTGCATGGTCCAGAATCCATTCACCAAATGGTAATACAGCAGCCCCATACTTTGCACCTGCTGATAGGACAGCCTCCTTAGTGGTTAATCCAAGGTTCGGGTCCCTGACTATCAGGCGGATAACGTCAGCCAGATGAAACGTTTACCTCCAGCACCCTTACTAGTGACATGGCTACAAGGATAGACATAGAAACAGAAAATTTCCGACATCTCTGCCGACTGTTCGCGCAAAATACTGCCAACCTAGAATACAGCCTTTTCTTCTCCCTTTGTCAGAAAAATCACTCATTAAAAAATGAGGACTGAGGGACAAATAAAGAGAAGCGAAAGTAACGGGAGCTGCCGATAACCCATCCGCAATGCGTTCTCTACTCAGTTGTGTATGCTTCAATCTGAGTTCAAGATCACTGGAACAATTTGCTAATTATGTCGCTTCACATGACACAAAGTTGTAAAGGTTGATAACTGATAAATTTAGGAAAGAATTCTTCAACGCTGATTTAGGGAAAATATTCCTCAGTTTTATCTTCTAAACATACAAATGATGGGAATCCTCTTAGTAATGCAGGTTTTGTGAACTAATGGAAACATATTCAAAACGTCAATTTTCACTCGATTCTTCAATTTGTCCGGTTAAAAACTTAATTCTCAACACATAACCATTAGAAAAGAAATACATACAAAGAATCTGCAAATATTATACACGAAAGATGTTATAAAGTACCACACCATCGGTAAACTCCACATCTTTTCATATGTCTGTTAATGTTTGCGCATTGGAGAAGTGGTCTGATATTCTATCTACATACAGCGTATTGCCAGTCCCAAATGGTCACCCATCTGGTACTGGTCAAGCTCAACTTCAGTGATCTGCCGAGAACTAGCTTGTCAATGTGATTTTGCCGTGTCGATGAACTATACTATGATAGGATTGAAAACGATGGGTGAAATCGACAATATTTGATTACTTAACACGACGGCTTTACAAGTATTTGTTGACATTGAACTTGAAGATGACCATGAAACTGAAACGTTTTAGCTACACCAGGGAAGAACGGGGGAGTTCCTTTTTTTTTTTTTTTTTTAAATTTCTTTCGTTTATTCTTTCTTTATTGTTTTTCCCTCCTTTCTTTTTTTCTCTATTTATTCTTTATTTTGTCATACTTCGTGTCCTTCATTTTTATATATTCTTTCTGTCTTTCTTCAGCCTTTCCCTGTCGGGTCTCATCTTCTTCCTTTGTTTTTTATTCTTTTCTTCATTCTTCCTTTCTTCTGTCCACCTCTTTCTTCTAACTTTCTTATTTCTTCCTTTCTTTCCTTTTCCTTTCTGTTTTATATTTTCTTTCTTTCTTCAATTTTTCCTTGTTGCTCCTCTCCTTTCTTTCTTTTTCATGTCACTAGTTACCTACTTACTTAGGTCAGTATCTGCGTTACTTTACCGATTAATATCTCTCATACCCAGATTATACATGCTAACGAGTAGTCTACGTATTAAGACAGTTATTACCACACACCTACAGAACTACCTAGCTGCGTTACTCATTATTATTATACATGAAAAACGTCCTCAGTGAAATCGATAAACGCTGATACTTGTCTTACAACTAATTCCCTCTGCAGCGACTTACTGTCTGCTCTGGTTATTGACCCGACCGTTTCACGTCAGAACCCAGCACCCTCCCCACTTCGCAAAGTGCGCGACCCCAACCCTCCTCTCGCTCTCTTTCTCATTCCCTATCGCCCCGTCTCTCTCATACCCCATCGCCATTCGCAGACAACTGGTCTTTTGGTTTCTCTTCTCCCTCGCCTCTCTCTAACAATCTTGATTAGAATTCACTTACGACAAGAAAGACTAAAAATAAACGCACGCTCAAATTTATCGGACAAATTCGCGGCCGTCTTTTGCGCTCAACCCGTCGCTCAATTCTCACGACGCCACACGTACGCATCCACTGGCTTTCCAATGGGCGACAAAACAGAAGAACTATTGTTTCGACTTATCTATTTCTTTTTTTTTTTTTTTAGTATTTATTTTTTCTTTCTTTCTTATTGCTTTCCTTTCTAACTTTTCATCTTTCTTTCCTGCTTTTTCTTTGTTTCATTCTTTCTTACGAGGCTTGTTCCAAAAGTAAAGTCTCCTATTTTTTAACCCAAAATTTTAAGAACTACAAAGTCAGGGATAGTACCATTTAAACAGGCGACCTTTTGTGCTCAAGAATTTATTTTTCTATATAGTCACCATCATTCTCACTGCACCTTCACCTGGAATTCAATAACGCACCTCTGCTTCAGACGCACAGCGCCGCTGTGCCACAGCGGTTTACTTTCTTAGAGTCTCACACTATCAATATATGCAACTGAGAGATGAAATATTCAGGTCATGAATTTATAAGTTAAGGCATCCTAATAATGCAATTTAGAAATATTCTCTGATCGATTCAGACGGAATAAAAATAGGAGACATTACTTTTGGAAGGCATCTAGTATTTTTCCATTTCTTTTCTTTCTTTCTTTCTTTCTTTCCTTCTTTCTTTTTTCTTTTTTCTTTGGTCTTTTCTTTTATTCCTTTTTTTTAATGGTTTTCGTGTATTTTCTTTATGCATTTCTTTCGTTTTTTTTTACCTCTTGTTTTTTTTTCTTTCTAGTTTTTTCTTTTCTTTCTTCTTGCTTTCATTCTCTCTTGTCATTTATATTCTTCTAATCTATTGCTTTATTTTCCTTCTCCTATATCTCGTCTTCTTTCTTTTTTCTTTCTTTCTTTCTTCCTTTCTTTCTTTCTTTCTTATATTTTTGCTTTTAATCTATCTATTATTTTTCTTTTTGTTTTCTTTTTCCTTCTTTTTTTATTCTTTTCTAGTCTTTTCTTCTTCCTTTGTTTATTCTTTTCTTTATTTGCTTTTATTTTTTTTATTTTTCATTTTTACTTTCTCTTTTCTTTCTTTCTTTCTGTTTCCATTCTATTTCCTTTCTTTCTTGTCATCTCTTGCTACTTTCTTATCCCTTTTCTCTCTTTCTTTCTGTTTTTTCTTTATTTCTTTCCTTCTTTTATTCATTTTCTTTCTTTATTGTACAGTCTTAATAACTCTTTCATTGCATTTTTTTCTTTTTTTTTTCCATATCTTTTTATTTCCTTTTTAGATAGAAACATCATTGTATTTCTAATAAAGTGCCCTTTTTTAAGAGCAGGATTTTCCCCAGATACAAATTCAACCACATGTCTAATTTTGCTGCCATTGGGAAGCAAGTAAATAGAAATATACAGTCATATTGACAGGCAAAAATGACCAATTGTAACATAGATCAGATATTATTGAATTAACCGATGTTATACAGGAAAGAAATCATGCATGAGATTATAATTTTATTCACACACTAGCAAGGTGACGCGACTTTGCTCGGGAGTGAATGATGATCAACGAATGTTTATCACTCCCATAGTTTATTGTCATCGAAATCGAAAAATGAAAATAATCTATTTTTCAATCAAATCGATTGATTGCCTGCACTAACTGGGGACCCATCGCGACGCACCTGGAGAAAGCTTCACATGCCTCTTTAAGTTCGCAATATATTGTAGTCCTCTTTGCGTTGTAGAGAACCTATTGTTAAGTTTATGAAATTATTTTTATGTATAATGGCTTGCATTAAAGTTTACTCTAAACACAAGAAGTCATCCCAAACGCGCCCTTGTCATATCAAAGAACCTATTGCTTTTATATGCCTGGCATTACTGGTTGCGCGGTGATAATGGTTTAAGTTCAAGTTTAAAATGAAAAAGTCAAGTATGATTGTGCAATTGTGCTTAAAACAGAAACATTCATTTCGAACGCGCCCATGTCATAAAAAAATTACTGTTGATTTTATATCTTGTGCCTTTCGGCTTTTGTGGTAATAAAACTTCTCAAATTCAATTGTGATGTAAGGTTGTGTAAGGTGTTAAGTTTTGTCCAAATCCTCTGTTCATTCTTTCATCAAATTATTCCGATTAGCGATAACTATCGAAGACATTCCGACATAAGACCTATCTAAGAACACTGCCAGCAATATAAAGTGAATTTAAGAAAATTCGTCAACAAAAACTCCTACAGGGAAAACTCGTTCACAGAAAATTCGTCAATGTAAAACTCGTCTATTTTTGCTATGTTTGAAAACTGGGCCATTATTGAATAACTGTCGCTTGAAAACACATTTTATGACGCGAAGGGGATATTGTCTTGAAAAGAAACTGCACCCCAAAATATTTTTACTTGTTTGCTGTTGTTTTTTTTAAAAAAAATAATAATAAAATCGATTTTGTAAATGTTTATTTTCTCCCTTGCTTTGTAAGTTTTTAGTGGTGTAACTTATTTTAAAGCGTTTATTCAGTTCAAAAATGAGACTTTATACTCCATAATATATATTTTAAAAATATGATTTAGGGATGGGGGCTTCTTTTTTTTTTTAATGCATCTCTCTCAAAAACAAAACAATAAACAACAACAAAAAATTAAATTAAAAAGAATATATGGATGTTTTAAAAGCCGAGAGCAATGCGGAAAGGATCGGAATCACAAGAGAAAAGAAAGGAAAAACAAACAAATAAACGGGTATGCTCAAGTAGAGAAATGTCTCACTATTTATTCATTTATCGCTCCTCCTCTCATTATATAATTAATTTGCAACCAAGTTATTGGCAAGTCCGGTATATATAAAGTCCGTTGTTGGTATGGAACTTTGATTAATTTCGGGAGAAAGTACCCCCCCCCTTTTCAAAAAGAAAACAAGAATATATTCAAGATGGCGAAAGAGATCATGACCGCAGATAGAGGTTAGAACCGCAGTAAGATGTAATTTAAAAAGTAAATTAAAAAGATTTTTGAATAACAATATAAGAGCTTTTTTTAAACATAAGTTGGTGCATTTGGTATTAGTAAAAAAAAATTAATTGAATTAAAAAGTAAAATCAAAACAAAAACTACCGGAAAATTCTAGAGAAGAATCGAACCCTCCCCCTGTTTTTAAAAATTATTTTTAATACCCCCCCCCCCAAAAAAATATTGTTATAAATGAGAAAATGTAATGCTAAACACTAGAAATATAAAAATTATAAATAACTATAAATAAAAAGCGAAACATATTTTTTTGGCAGGTGTTGAAAATCTCTCATAGAGTAATTTTTATTTTTTTTTAATTTTTACTTCGAAATTATTAAATCATTAAGAAAAAGGCAATCAATAAAGAAATTTATGCATTTTATCGAAAAATCTACTTCCGTTATTCAAGAATCTGTTAATTTCTTCCATTTTTTGTTGTTGTTTATTGTTTTGTTTTTGGGGGAGATATTGTTTTTAAAAAAGTCCCCCCCCCCTTAAATCATATTTAAAAATACTAAAATTTATTTTCTTTTGAAGTGGGGAGGGGCTTTTTAAAACTATGTCACCATCAGTATTTTCTTTGATTTTTTTTTATTTTTGAGTGATTATCGAGACTATCAAGATGTGACTCTCTTATGTCGTGTTGTTCTCGCGTAAAACTCGACTTTACTTGTTTTTTTAAACTGAATAAACGCTTTAAATTAAGTTAAACCACTGAAAATTTAGCCAGCTAGTGAGAAAACGAACACTTAGTAAAATCGATTTCATTGTTTTAAAACAACAGCAAACAAGTAAACATTTTTTTTAATATTATGGGGTATGTAGTATCTCTTTCAAAAATGGTTATAAATTCTGTTTTACATCGATATTTATTCAATAATGACCCAGTTTTCATATCTAGCAAGAATGGGCGAGTTTTATTTTAATATTTGAAAAAAGAATTTTTAGAATTCGAGAGTTGAGCTGGCATACGACTGTCCCTGGTAAGTTGCGCTTTCCAACTATTTGCGAGACCCGCGAACGGAGTCCAACTTTCATCTGATTATCTATTTCTCTCTTGATGACGAAAACAAAAGAAAAAGAGAAAAGAAGAGAAGAGTGAAAGAGAGTGAGGCATAAATACGTATACTGATCTGAATTTTAACCTTTAGGAAACTGATATCAGTCAACGTTGATCTGACCTTTTTAGTCAACAACTTTCAGCCTGAGTCAAGCGAAGGGTTGCTACATTCTCAATATTTTACATGACAGTTTTAAACGGTACTTGTTTCTCCCGAGGACAAAAGAAATTCGAAAGAGCTCTAATCATTGCCCCACAAATATACGCGATAGAAATGATATATTCACTGATCCTATGCGATATTACAGTCAGCAAGCCGTATTGCTCTTTTTGCTGAGGTGGCTTATAACTTCGTGATTTGTACGCAGCCACCGATTCTTACTTAACTAACCTCACGTAGAATTTTCAATTTTTAATGAGCGAAGCAATCAACAACCCATCAATAAACTGCATCAGTGTCAAGTCAGAGGTCTTTAAAATGTGCCAGCATAGGAAAATGACACATCCGGACGATTAGATCATACCAATCATATTCACTACTAGTAAATAATAATCATCACGAATCTAATCTACTTATGGGGTAATTATCAAATACCAAGGCCCACTTCATTACATACCCCCACCAACCTCAACCCTTTACACAATACCTTACTATCCGCTAAATAAATAAAACAAATATAATTATTTAACTATACACGTAATTTCAATCCTTCTCGTGTACAGTATTACTATAATCTCGAAATTTTTGTTTGAAAAAAAAAAAGCATAGCTATGCAGCTCCCTTTCTTAAATATACACCTTCCATAAAGCCTCCAACACCTGCAAGCAGAAATAATTGACAGTTTCACAAAAACGAAACAAATAAATATTACTATAAACACAGTTTATGTTTTTCCTAAATAATCGGATAGTTAGTTACTTATTGCAGCTATGTTATCCACCATAATTAATGTTCATCAACGTCATTAACAATGTAGGCTAAACTATCTATTACGATCTTAAATATACAACAGACATAAGAGATTAGCTCTATAAAGAGTTATCTCCCTTAGACGTAAATCTTGGATCATTTCACATAAAACAATTGGTGAAAAAAAAAAGCCAGATTAATTTGCTAATGGGTTTTTTCCTTATACGTATTCATTTACACAACTATTTAGAAAAACAACTATTCATTATTAATCGCGAGCAACGTTACTATGGCTTACTTTTAAAGAGAAAATCCACACTAAATGGATCATGCATTTATAAAAGGCTCCCATTCATAACACTGACGCAGTAGGCGTTTTCACATACTAGATACATTGAGAGTAAAGATTGCTACAATATTTTCTTCCAGTTTTTATCACTTTAAAGTAAACATAAAAAAATGCAACCGCCACCGCACACAATTCTATACGTTATGAGAAAAGTTTAACCCGCTTTTGATTTCAAGGTAGAATTAATACCCAAAACTATATAATATAATAATATACTGCTTATAATGTTAGTAACCCGTTAAACTTATTCACTTCAGTTCACGTTACAACACACCAACTATTTTTGTACTTTACATCATGCGTCCTTAAATAAGTTTGGGTTCTACACTGTTTGAACCCGTGTTATGCAGCCACTCAAGCGACTACATACACCACCACCACCAAAATATTTTCAGTACAAATATAATTGCGTGCGACAGCCATCAGTTCTCTATCTTTTCTTTCTCTTTCTCGGCCATGCGTCCCTCGAGTTGAATTGCGACTACACCACCGTTCTTCTACCGATTCGATCTCTGTAAATGGAATCCTTTTCGTAACACAGAAATAATAGAAACGCTGAATCTCTACAGTTGAGGTCATTCAATCCCACAGTTCGGTCCGGAGATGCATCGTCAAATCCCTCGCTGGCTCTTCATCTTGGAGGAGGAGGTGTCTTGAATTTACTGCTACATCTTAAACTACGTGTGTCTTCTCTCGCAACCAAGAACAAACTGCCATGCGTTCTTATCGCTTCCCCAACTCACCCCGAAACGTGATCTCATTAAACTGTCACCAAATCACATTCTCACGAAACGAAAGTGGCTCTATTCGTCAACCTTCTCCGTGTGGCCTCCTAATGTCTTTCCTGTCACATCAGTCGTCTGCGGTTGATTCGTGACAGGTTTTTAACACTGACTTCTCAAACTAAAAATGAAGCCCGTTTCTAGCTAAAACTGTCGTAGGGTTTACTTATAGAACAACTATATAATGCAGTAAGAGTAGAGAATTATCTGATTATATCTCTCTTAAGACAGCATCACCTGTACAGTGGCAAGAAGTTCAGGACTGTAGGCTAGCCACCCGTTGGTCTTCGTAGTGTGTCTCGGGGTTTGAGAAGATTCTGTACTTTTATTTGAAATATTGTGTTGTTAACGTAATTGAGCATTCTGATTATTTCTCTTATCCCAAACCTCATTATATAAATTGAGTCAGTTGGATTTTCACACGTACCCCCCCCATATATATATATATATATATATATGTATATATATATATATATATATATATATATGTATATATATATATATATATATATATAAATCTTAAAAACAAATTTTTTTTTAAGGATAGATTTAAAACTCTTCCAACTTAAGGTTACCAATACTACAATCTAAAAGGTTATGGAAACAAAAAGCTACATTCCAAAAATTTATTTTTAAAATTTATATTTTTATTAAAGTAGGCTTTTTACACATGATCAAAATTATAAGACCAGAGACAATACAAAAAATGTACGAAAAGTGCGCGAAAACATTCAACGATCAAGCTTAATAATGAGTTCTACCTCCACTGCTTTTGATGACTTCAAAAATTCTTTGGGGCATGCTAGAAATAAGGGTTTCCATTAAGGTGCAGGGGATCCTGCTCCGGTTTCTGAAGATGGCGTCACGAAGTTCATTTTTTGTTGAATATTGTTTGCCATTTCGATAAACCTCTCTTGTCATCCATCCCCAAACATTTTCAATTGAGTTCAAGTCCGGTGAGCATGCAGGATATCTCAAGAGATGGACTCCATTTTCTTGTAGAAAGCTCAAGGTCCATCTTGCAGTGTGGATTGTAGCATTATCCTATTGGAATAACAATCCATCCCAACACAAACGATGACCCTTCATCATCAAAGATGCTTTTTGTAGCATGCTAACATAACCAGCTGCTGTCTGACGACCCTGCACCACCTGGACCTCCATCGAACCTCTGTAAGAAAAGGCACCTCATACCATTACGAACCCTCCACCACTATGACACGTGGAAAAAAATTTCAAGGGGTATGTTTTTGTCATGCCAAATGTCGCTGGAAGCTACCAGGATCATCAAAATTGAATTTTTTTTCTCATGAAAACAGGACTTTCTTCCACTTCTCAACATCCCAGGTTTAGTATTCTCAACCAAATCTTAAGCGGTCCATTTTGTGACGGGGAAGCAATCGAGGAATTTGTTTATTCTTTTTATTTACCATGCTTTTGTGTTGTAAGTGTCGTCTGATGGTTATTGGAATGCAGTCAGCATCTGTAACTACCTTAATTTGACTAGAAGAAAGTCCCCCGTCATTCATAACAACGTCTGATTCTCCTACTCAATGCAGGATAACTTTATTTGGGGGGGGGGGGGTTACGAAAGGATTTTGCTTTTTTTTTTTTATAATTCTCAGTGTTCTTTAGAAAGTTGCAAATAACAGTTTTACTGCGATTTACCTTAGCTGCTATCGCTCGCTGTGGCAAACCTTGCTTATGGAATCCTATAATTTGAGAGCGTTCAACTTTGGTTAGTTTTCTTGCTTTAGACATGGTAACACCTTTACACAGTGATTGCTAATCTCTAACTGAACTAAAAACATTAGAATTACCATAAATCTTACAATTTATACCCTTGGTCTCTTATAATTTTGATCATGTATAAAAAGCCTAATTTGATAAAAATGCAAATTTTTAAATAAAATTTTTGGAATGTAATAACAGTCCTTAAAGAAGAAAATAAAGAATTAATGCAAAAATTATTAAGTCTCATCTCAAAACATTCTAATAATAATAATAATAATAATAATAATAATAATAATAATAATAATAATAATAATAATGCTTATAAGTTATTTTGATATTTTAAAATATTTAATCCTGATCAATATTTGATTGCCTTTATCGTGAATAAAATTGTTCGAAGACTTTTCACTCCCTAGTTCAGATGTGATCTTACACCTATCCAACTTAGACCGGGGAAATATTTAATACGATACATTTAATAGGGTAGTTAACAATTTTTCTAGTGTTGCTATTGGTTAATGTATATTATTTCACATGAAGCATGACGTCACGGATGCGCATTTAGGTGTGCCCTTTTCACATGTACACAACAAACAGACACATAACTTTCTATTCTGGATTTAGAGTACAATCAAATATTTGAAAAACACGCTTAGAAATCGGTATCAAATACACGACAACATAATTAAGATTAACATATACAAAAAAATCACACTAATTTTATGCTTACTCGTCTCCGTAGATTAGAATAAACGTTCTCTTTCTTCGTTTTATTATTCAACTTTCAGTCATGAGCCCATTGGCACTCGTCTGCACGGATGAACTAAATCGAACACATATCTGACGAAGGAAACTTTTTCCGAACTATTATACAATATGGAGGTTCATGCAACTAAGCTTTTGCAAGTATCAAATACACACACATACATACATACATACATACATACATATATATATATATATATATATATATATATATATATATATATATATATATATATATATATTGTATTAATAAAAGGTGGATCTGCATTAGTCAATTAATTTCTCCGTTAAAAGGTGGATCTACATTAGTCAATTAATTTCTCCGTTCCACTTTTTCTCGGAAATTACTATACCGATCTGGCTGAAATATTGTATGGACTTTTGTTATGATAAAGTGCAGCGAATTAATTATTATGGCATCAGCTCGGTTCACAGTTACAGATTAAAAGAATTATAAGGAATTAGTCATCACAATGCAACATTTACTATTACGTTTTCTCGGAATTTACTAAACTAGTTTGGCTGAAATTTTGTATGGATTTTCGTTGTGATAAGGCGAACTAAGCATTATAGCATCCGCTTGGTGCAGAGAAGGGTTTAATAGAGATTAATATTTAATTAAAAAATTAGCACAAGTTTAACCGTATTCAACCATTTATGTGGTATAAAACATAGAGATTGTTTGACTTGCATCAGGAGGGAGAAAACATGCTTTTTACTCTCTATCTTCGAGATACATTTATTTATATACAAATAAATACTTATATTTATTTGTCTCTGTGTCCCTCCCCCTCTCTCTCTCTCTGCCATTAAAAAGGTTCTGTATGACCTTTTGTTGGCGGGATAACCTTGTGTGCATGAGTGTTTTGTCTATTTCCCATAGCAACTGTTACTATGGACGCTTCGCACAATATTTTTCTTCACACCTTAACGTATTGATTCTTATTTAACGTAGATTCGTCTATGTCTCTTAGTGAATAATTAATTTACGCAACGCCATAACACCCACACATATACTTCTTTTATTTTTTGCTTAAATAGACAAACTAGCATATATATATATATATATATATATATATATATATATATATATATATATGTGTGTGTGTGTGTGTGTGTGTGTGTGTGTGTGTGTGTGTGTGTGTGTGTGTTTGTATATGCGATTATAAAACATTATGACTAATTAAAAAGCTTTCTAATAGCTAAACAAAAGGACAGGTTGCATAAAATTATTACCATGTGAGCTTACTTTTAGTTTTTGTGTTTAATTTAGTACTGATGAGTGTCTGTGCTGATGTAAAACTAAGCACACACATATACAGTGAATCATGTGTATATTAGTACGGTTCGAAACAATTGTTTGCTTGTATAGCCAATGAACAAATTTTTTGGACGAACATAATGAATTGCTATTTCTCCTTCAGTCTTTGACAGACTATGGATACCCACGAAGGGGTGCCTGCGCGTGATATTTTTGTGGCAGGAGGTGCGCAATCTTCAACCACACGTCTACTGAGTTGACATTGTTAAATACCAGTGTATGTACAGGACGACTGGAAACAAATGCCGAGATAAGCGGAGAGCACATACATCGCCTAGAATTCCCAAATGGTCACTCATCTGGTACTAACAAGGCTCAACGTTGCTTAACTTCGGTGATCTGATGAGAACCGGCGTGTCAACGCGATTATGGCGTATATATATATTTAAATAAAGGGGTAGTCACCAATATATATATATATATATATATATATATATATATATATATATATATATATATATATATATATATATATATATGAAAACACCTCATCTCAAAAATACAGACAATTAATATATAGATGAGGAGTTTTCATTGATTGAGATTCTCGGACCGACTTCCTCATCTTGGTTGTTATAGTCACAACGTTTCGGCCGTTTTACCCTCCGGCCTTCATCAGGTGTTTTGTATCGAACTGGGGAACCGTTTGTTAGGAGTTTCAAACACAGGACGGTATTCAAGAGCGAGTCAACACTCAGACAACAACTGATACGAGTGAAGCCCCACATGGAGGAGAACTTGACCAAGAACAGCATATACTCCATCTCATGTAGTTGAAGAAAGGTTTACAAGGGTGAAACATGCCGCCCCCTAAAAGTAAGGGTGGAAGAACACCGAAAAGCGGTAACTAAAGGGGAGACGGAAAAATCGGGTATAGCCAACCATGTCTGGATGGAGAGGGGGAACCATCGCCCCCTATGGGATGAAGTAAAAATAGTAAACAGAGAGACCCACTGGAAAGTGAGAAAACTTAAAGAAACAGCTCACATGCTCGGATATAACAACCTACTGAGCAAACCAAGCATAGAGCTGAATGCAATTTGGACACCTCTGATAGAGAGAGAAAACCTTGAATAACAACATAGGTTTAACATTAACAAAAACCAACTAAGAATTGTCCTAGTGACATATGGCCGAGTGGTCCTAGTGTATCAAAGTTTACAGTTACCCAAAGGTGCTGAGTTCAATTCTGAACAAAGGCAGTGAAAAGTAACATTCAAAACAGAGAATCAGCAACTATGTCCCAGAGCCAAGCTGGAGTCCGAACACGGTACTCCCGTAATAATAATATAGGGTTGGGTTCGAGACTCCTAACAAACGGTTCCCCAGTTCGATACAAAACACCTGATGAAGGCTGGTGGGCAAAACGGCCGAAACGTTGTGACTGTAACAACCAAGATGAGGATATATATATATATATATATATATATATATATATATATATATGACTATTTCGTTTAATCATATAAATTAATATACAAAAGTATAATTTTATGCGTAAACTTTAAGTATGTACTTCAACATTGCTCAATACAAAGGTAGAACTGGGTAGTAAGTTATAAAAATATATATGGCAATTAAGCTACACAGAATATTCCGCGTTTCATCCACGCTAGGATTCGTCACTCTTATGAATCCACGCTAGGATTCGTCAATCTTATGAATCCTAGCGTGGATATATTATAATATAGTGCTGCTCCAGGTTACAGGTCTTGTAATTTGGCGACGTTAACTTCTTTGAAAATGGCGAGAACATCAGTAACAATTGATGTACGTGTAGTTAAATTGGTGAATGAAAAAGAGGGATAAAACATGAATAGTTCGAATGGGTCACCAGTAAGCAAGAGCTAACTCAGTAACGGGAATTTGGGCGAAAACATGAGTTAACGAACAAAATTTATTTATTTCAACAATTTTACAGAGATGTAAAATATACTTTGAAAGATCAAAGCTTGTTGAGAAATCTTAAAGTTGCTGAAAAGAAAAGCTGACAGCTTGAGTTAGAAAGTTCGTATTAAAGTTCCGTTGTGTGTATGTGCGTGTGCGTAAGTTTACCTTCTGTGTGGCTGTGTTCACGTTATATATAGCAGCAGACTTAAAATAATTTCATCGTGGGGAATCCAGTCTTCTAGGTTGGGCGTTGTTGTCATTAAGGGCCGAGGCACGTTGCAGATGTCACCTGGTAGAACTCTAGTTTAAGTTGACCAACCCACTGTTTTCAGGGAGTGTCTAAGTTCGCATCGTCCCGTTGATCTAGTAAATACTTGTTGCTTTTAAAATTTGAGGCGATTTTTATTTGTTTGAAAATATATTGAGTTCACACGTTCGTTTGAAAACTACTTAGATAAGAACGCGAATACCAATGAAATGAAAAACAAAAAAAAAGGTAGCAATTCAAGACATTTGCATTTTAACATTCCGCCGAATGGCATCTCGATTGAAAGATCCGCCGCCAGATTGCCATGAAAGAGCTGCAAAAGAATAAAATCGAAAGAGTAAGTCGAACGAAGAAAGAAGAAAGAAAAGGGGGTAGCATATTATGCCCATTCGTCTCGCGCATCTGCCTCTTAATCAATAGCGATATAAATAGAAGATTAACCGCTAAAAGAAAGATGAAACTAAACAGGTTTAGATTTCTTCCACCAACCTTCAATGAGGAAACGAAAACGATGTTCAAAATGCGTAAAAACATAATCGTCTCTTCCGATGCTATTGGTCGCCCGGCGGGTATAGCCATGCGCAGACAAACTTCCGCTTTGAACTTTTGCGCAATGTTTAAATCTTCATTGGCTCTCATTTCGACAACTCTTTTCACAAACGCGCACTGCGCAGTTTTCTGCGACTGTGTCCGAGAAATC
Source organism: Euprymna scolopes (assembly GCF_053919585.1). NCBI lineage: Eukaryota > Metazoa > Mollusca > Cephalopoda > Sepiida > Sepiolidae > Euprymna > Euprymna scolopes. Next base: position 85,921,993 of record NC_136483.1, read on the forward strand.
TAACACTCAAAACACCTTTTCTCTTCGACCGAATAAAATTTTTATCCTTGTAAAGGTATTAAACATTAATAATAAAAATAAGATTCATTTTTATTTCTACTTGCGGGTTTCGCAAACAAAGACAAAGGTTTGGCTGACGTCTACTTCCCGTTCTATTGTTCCGTTTTGTATAGGTGACGCACCTTTTTGTGAATGTGTTGAATTAATAGTTTATCATATCTTAACACGTGCGTGCTTGGAGTACATTTTTAAAAAATAAATATTTTGCTTTCATTGTTTTTATATATAGTTATCCTAAAATATATAATGAATGGGATTGGTAAGCTACCTAAACTAATAACTTCGTGGATATATAAAGACAAAAGGTAACTCAAATTCCATGCATTCGATATGGCGGCCTGATGATTCTTATGGGGGTGAAATGCGGAAGATTCGGTTTAGCTTAATCGCCATATATTTCCATAATATACTTTCTCATCCTCTCTCCATTTTTACCTATCTCTGTCTGTCTGTCTCTCTCTCCCTCCCCCTCTCTCTCTCTTTATATATATATATATATATATATATATATATATATATATATATATAAAAAAGTGGTAGTAGGAAGGCAGGCTCTAACCCGTACCGCGAAACAGGGAAAGAACGGAAAAAAGCGTGACGTCTTTGCTGTTACGACCACCGCCAAACCGGAAACCACGTAGGTTTAAATTAAGGCTAGACAATCGAAAAGAGGGTTTGGTTGGTTGGTTGTTTTTGTTTTACGGCATATCAACCCTTTTCAGGTTATTTAATGCCGAATCCAGAGATTTTGAAGAAAATTTTTTTTAATAGAATATATTTGTTGTTTTCAAGTCGGTTTCTATTTAACCCATAGTTGGGACCCTAACAAGTACTACCACTCCGGGTCAGAGTGGACCTGGGAGCAATGGCAATTAAAGGGTGGCTCCACACTCCCCAAAGCTCGCAAGCTTGGGCCTCACCACTGGATATAGTTTAAGGTCATATCCAGGACCACGAAAAGAGGGGATGACTGTCGAAACTATCGGTGAAAAAAGCGATCCCTCCCTGTAGAAAAGTGCCCAGTTGAAGGTGAAGAAATGAATGTTTTTAGCCAATTTTTCGGTATTTGTCGTCTGAAGGATTAAGCTTCAAAACGATACTGATCTTCTAAAAATCTGTCGCCTCTGTCGAAAGTTTTAGGCAGACATGCAAACATACATAGGTACATTTATATATTGGTAACTAAAAATTTTCGACCCAAACCCAATAAAAAGCTTGCCTTATCTCTGAATACTCTTTATGTAAAATTTCAAATGTTTAGACCAAAAATTGTCTGGGTAATTTGGTAGAGACGACAGAGGTCAATTTAAAAAAGAATTTGGCCCCATTATGACCCCTTAACATTTATTGTTTTGGGCTTAAGCAAAGTTATTAAGTTAGATTCATGTCCAAAGAACCTATATCTAAAATTTCAATTGTTTATACCTAAAATTGGCGGAGGAGTTTGGTAGAGTTCTCAAAAGTCAAATCGTTGAACGTTGACCCCTTAACAGCCAAATTTTTGGACGAAAACGGATTGCAAAGATTTTCCAAATCTCCATACCCTGTATATCAAATTTCGAGTCTGTAGACTGAAAATTGACAGAGTTATTGCGTAGGGAAATGTACACAGACAGACACACACACAGACAGGCACTTTCACTTATATATATATATATACATGGTAAGTTATAAAATATATATGGCGATTAAGCTACACAGAATATTCCATGTTTCATCCACGCTTATGCAAGGATTTTGTGGTTGTCTCGTGTTTTTATATACGCACCTTCTATTGAGTTTTTAGTTAGTCAATCAGCTTTCTAGCTTCTGCACCCTTCCTAATCAGCCAATGAGCAGGCATTTACAGGACAAAGGACCAGTTGACCTCTCTTTCACCTGTTCCTTTGTGTGTGCTATTTTAGCTGGGAGCATAGATATCTATCTATTTTAAACCTAGATTAAATGGGGTTTTTTTCATGTTAGTTTATAAATGTATATATATGATAATTTATGTATATGTAGGTTTATTTTATTTTATTTGTTTATTTTCTATTGTTATTGTTAGTGTTAAAATTATTTTGTATCGCTATCCTAGAGTAAAGTTTATCCTGTGAAGACAGTTGTTCGCGATTTCTCTCCTACAGGTGTTGGGGTTCTTTAAAGTATAGGATAGAAAATTTTTCATGAAGGCATAATCTACATGAATCGTCTAGGTCTCTACATGTGTTTGCTTGTCTTATTATTTTCCATTCGACTACCGGCGAACTCCGCTTTTCCTGAGTTCCCAGTATTTGTTTGCTAGAGTTGTTTTTATACAGTGTTTTTATTTTATTTTTGAATGTACTTTTATGGTCATAATATCGGGGTTTGAAATCTAAGGAAGTCATACCTTCGTAATATTTCTTGTTAATTGGAGGTTCTTTCGCAAATATTGTGGTCTGGTAAAATATGCTTTTGGTTAGACATTTATTTTGAAGGGGACAAAGTGTGCGGGATCTGCAGTTGCATTTATCTTGTTCGTCATTAGTATATTAATTTTTATTTCTAGTATGGTTGTCGTTGTCCGGAGTTGGTTTATTATTATTATTATTATTATTATTATTATTATTATTATTATTATTATTATTATTATTATTATTATTATTATTTCTACTAGTTACATATATGTCCTTTGTGTTCGTTTTATTTTTGTCATAGAGTCCACTTTTTATTGTTTATTTTGTTGTCTTCATTGCTTTTATTTAATATTTTGTTATTATATGCTTTAATTATCATCTCTAAATTTTCGTAGCAGCTGTAGGATAACTTTAGGTTATTTTTATTGAAAATTTTGTGTAAGGCATTGGTTGCGGGGAAGTACTTTCCGATAAGATCTAGACATTTCTTGCCAAGTTTTGTTTTTAACATTTGATTGTATGGCGCCGTATACCAGATTATATTGTTTTTTCTTCTATTTTTAATTTTATGTCCGCAGAATTTGCATTTGCTGTTTTCTAGTTCTTTTCGATCCTTTCTTTGATGTGGTTGATTCTATATTTTATTTTTACAAGGTAATCATCACTTATAAAGGCCCAGAAGCCACTCGGGGATAAGGGTTATTGCATGTACATTAATCAATTACATTATCTTCCATAGCTGTTATTAATGATTCAGTTTTCCAGTTTAGGTTTCCTTTTTGTGGTCATTTCCAAGTGTTTTGGTTAGTTTCCTTTATTTGTAATCCTCATGAATCGTCCATGTAGCTGTTTCTCTTCCCATTTTTCTTTCCTCGTCTTATTCCTCGTCTCCTTTTCTGTCGTGTTTGTTTTCTCCGTGTCTCTTGCTGCAGTAATTATTCCTTCGGTGACTTTCATTATGTATTTTTCTAATTCGTTTTTGTGTGTGTTATTTACACAGTCTTTTATAGAGACCAGCCCTATTCCCCCGTCGTTGTTATTGTATTTAAAAAAAATTATTTTTACTCCTAACAAGGCATATGACTACTTGAACGTAAGGGGCGACTATTTAGGATTATGCCTAGGAATGATTAACAGGATGTTGGTTTACGATACATTTAAACTTCTGCATATCAGTACAGTCGGGGAATCAGGTATCTGGAAGGGAGTTCCAAAGTCTAGTTGTTCGAGGAAATAAACTATTAGAGTAAAAAACTTTCTGGCATTTAGGGATCTCAACAATGAAGGGGTATTATTTTGTTGCTAATAGGTCTGTCGGGATATGTACGTCGAGGAGGCACAAGTACAATGAGTTCATCAGAGTACATTCCATTAAAATATTAGAAAAAACAGGCACAGACATGCAACATTGCAGCGATGGGACGGGGGTTGAAGCTTAGTTGACAAAGTGGACCTATTCAATTAAAAACTCTTTTTTGGACCCTATACAAGAGGGAGAGGCTAGTGGTAGATGCACCAGCCCCAGAGGTGGCAACAATACTCCATGCATGAGAGAATGGTTGCCTTGTAGAGGTATAGGATACTCTCAGGTGTGAGTAGTTTTTTTTAGCTCGATAGAGGGAACCCACCTTCTTTGCAGCAGCGTTCGCAATGTCCTCAAGGTATTTGTTCCGGTTCATATTGCCCGTGAAAGTTAGGCCGATGAGTTTGAAGGAATAATTCTCAGGTAGGGAGTTATTTTTTATAGGCATCGGTGGTTGAAGAGGCGTCTTGTAATTGTTAAAGGAGAGCAGGTTAGTCTTATAGTCTTACTAGCATTAAGTGTTACCATATATTTGCGGACACTGGTCTGAAGGTATTTGCTAGTGGTTCTGCCATTTTCTTAAATTTGTGTACATTATGTTATTGTGATTGTTATTGTTGTTGTTATTGTTGTTGTTATTGTTGTTGCTATTATTATTATTATTATTATTATTATTATTATTATTATTATTATTATTACCCACTAAGAGTTTTCACACAGGCCATCATTAAATAATTTTCTTTGAAACCAACCTGTGTTGTTCCCATGAGTTTGAGTGATAACAGCTCTCCTCAGTTTTCCAGTATTCATCACCTCTTTTAATAAACTTTGAAAATTAGTTTGAATTATAGCAGTAGCCGTTTACCATTGGTTTCTCGTTGTAGAGACTATTGGTCTTAACTGCGATTTAGGTGGTAATAAATCTCCCCATTCCTATTATTATTATTATTATTATTATTATTATTATTATTATTATTATTATTATTATTATTATTATTATTAACCTTCATCTTTTTCTTTCTCTCTTCTGCCTTTTTCTATTACGTACCCAGAATTCCCACAATAAAATTGAAAAGTAAACAGCATTTTATTTATGCGTCAGCAGTTAATTTTCTTCGTTTCATGTTCTTTTTTCTTCGTTTAATGTTCGTTTTGATATGTGTGTGTGTGTGTGTGTGTGTACAATATACACATATATATGTATATATATGTGTGTGTATATGTGTGTGTCTGCGTCTGTGTGTGTCTGTATATATATATGTGTGTGTGTGTCTGTGTGTCTGTGTGTCTCTGTGTGTCTGTGTACATATATATATATATGTGTATATATATGTATATGTATGTGTGTGCGTCTGCGTCTGTGTCTGTGTCTGTGTATATATATATATATATATATATATATATATATATATATATATATATATTATTTCACCTCCCTCTTTCTCTATATCTCTCTCTCTATTTCATATTCACAGTTTCGCTAATAAAATAGTAAAGAAGAAGAAACCCCCTTGTAAAAGATGGCAACGTGCGCTGGCAAATGCACGGAAGTTTTGTTTCAACATCGGGATGCGACGGTCGCGCGTTTCTGCACACTGTTGCCATGCCGACGCCGATGTTTTCACGGCGGTCGAAATAACTTGGGCTTGTTTTCTTGTTTGTGTCCCGATAACATGCATCGCCATGGCAACGATGACAGCAGCAGCAGGTGAAACAGAAATTGCGGGAGAAAATACAAGCAGCTCGAGAGGAAGTACTGACGTCACCGGAAAGCCGTTTGCAACCTGTTGAGGTGAGGACCTTTGTTGCTGAGATACGTCGAGTGTCTAAAGGCCCTAAATGTTTCACCAGCTCTCCCGAATGTTAACCAAGTCTAATGATATAGAAATATTTGTCTATTAAAATTAGACTTTTATAGCTACAGATGGCGTTTTGGTCTTTATTTTATTGACACATGAAAACTAAACCAGTGGTCGCCACTAACGAGAAATCAATGGTAAACAGCTGTGGTGATCACGCAAATTAATTTGCAAATATTATCAAAAGGGGTGGAGCGTACTGGAAATCTGGAGAGGCTTGTTGTTATTCTGACTCCAGGGAACACTACAGGTTGTACTTAAAGAGAAATCTTTCATGGTGACTCCTAGTGAGTAGTTATAATAACAATGTATACATTTATTTATGAAATTCATGCAATCTATGATATTTATTTTCTCCAGCTCTCCTAAATATTGATCCAGTCTTATACAGTATTACAACTTATAGATACATGATTGTTTTTGAATCGAATATAAACAGATTGCTATTATCAGTCGTCCTTTCACTAAATGGAACTTAGTTCTGCTCTTCAATTCTTCATAATACTCTCAACTGACAATAAGTCCGTCGCATTAAACCTTTTCCTTGTGGCTTTTAGGCTTCATGAGTGATTAATCTATTTAGTAAAACAGGGCTCAACAACAAACTGTTAAATTACGGATTTTCCCAAACTAAATAATTTTTCAATATTTATGTCTCTATTTATATATGCGTAAAACTCTAAGGAACTTGTTTGATATTTTATTTGCTTGTTTGTTTCAGTGTACAATGTATTACATCATCCACTTACATACAATACATATAAAAGACCTTACATTAATTATGATTAAGTTAGCTTGTATGAATTTTTACAAGGGTCACACTGAGTGCATGATGATCCAGACCTGTAAAACAGAATCTTTCCCTTGGTTGGATGAATGAAAACATTAGTAATGTTGAGGTAGGAGAAAACAGATCCAAACAGGAGTGGAACGGCGACGAATGGAGAATTATGTAATGTTTTTCGAACTAAGAAAAAAAAAAAACAAAAAAAAAAACGAATCAGTTTCTCCATAGAAGCAGTGCGAGCGGGACACCGTTGTAGGAAACTTGTAATGTGAGGCGAATGTTATTTTGATGTCTGTCCATCTGCGTCACTCATTTCAGTACGTTAGAAAATTAAGTTAAAAAGTAAATAACTAGAAGGATAATTTTAGTATCTCTCTCCTTAGTCTTTTCTTCAAGTAACAGTTTTAAGACACTAGAAGTGAACGGCTCCTTGTGTTTTTTAATAAAAAGAAGCTTATTTCTATAGTAAAAACTGCAGAGACAACTAAAAGAAGCGACTCTAAAAAGTAGACGGCATATAAATTCCTTGCACATATGTATAAGGACATTATTTTATTATTAAAAGCTGTACGCACATCAAATAATGTCTTTGTTATGCATTTCGTCGTTCGTTGCTACAGCAGACATTATTTAATTTACTTTTTATCTATTTAATTTACTTACTAGCAGTTCAGCTCAGCTTTGCCCGGGCCCTATGTACTGTTCATAACTTTATGTGCATATACAGTTGTGCGCAAAAGTATTCGACCCCTACCAAAATTGTCTTATTTCTTTGAATGGATACTTCAATAATCTTTAAAACCTTCTTTAACGACTAAGTTCGAATAAAATGTATAGTTTTCAATAAACAATAATAAAAAGTAATTAGTGCTTGATAATATAAATAAATTTATTTACAAAAATAAAAATATGGATGTTGCAAAAGTATTCGACCCCTTTTCATTAATACTTGGTTGAAGCTCCTTTGGCCTTGATTACTGCAAGTAAACGTTTCCTATAACATCTAACGAGACTTCTACATCTGTCCACTGGAATTTTAAGCCACTCTTCTTGACAGTACTGTTTTAATTCAATCAAATTAGATGGTTTTCTTTTATGTACCGCAATTTTTAAATCATACCATAAGTGCTCAATCGGATTTAGGTCTGGAGACTGGGAAGGCCATTCTAGAACTTTCATCTTATTATTCTTTAACCATGCCTTAGTGCTCTTTGAAGTGTGTTTAGGATCGTTGTCCTGTTGACAGGTATACCTCCATACATGCACCAACTGGTTAGCAGACGGAACAAGATTTATTTTCAGTATGGACTGATATTTTACTGAATCCATTCTTCCATCGATTATGGTTAATCTTCCAGTTCCATTTATACTGAAACAGCCCCACACCATAATTGATCCACCTCCATGCTTAACAGTTGGAACGGTATTCTTCACATTATAAGCAGTATTTTCTTTTCGCCAAACATAGTGTTGCTGGTTGCGTCCAAATAGTTCCACTTTCGTTTCGTCTGAGCAAATTATATTATTCCAGTAATCAATAGGCATTTCTAGGAACTTTTTTGCAAAATTTAATCGAGCCTTTTGATGAGCTTTGGAAAGTAAGGGCTTCCTTCTGGCAATACGTCCATGCAATTCGGCACGATTTAATGCCCTACGAATAGTTGACAAGTGTACATCTGAGCCAGCATTCTTCAAATCGTTCTGGACGTCCTTTAGGTTAGATTTAGAGTCTATTAAAACTTGTCTAACAATTTTCCTAGCCCCACGTGTCGTAATTTTTCTTGGACGACCTGATCTTGGAAGACTTGATACAATCCCTTTTACTTTCCATGTTTTCATAATGGACATAATAGTCGACCGTGGTATAGAAAAACGTTTGGAAATTTTTTTATAACCTTCTCCAGACTGATAGGCATCGATTACTTTCTTTTTAATGTCTTCAGAGTACTCTTTTTCTTTGTCATAGTTGCAGATTTGTTGACGTTGAAAAAGAATTTTTTTTTTTACTTGAAACAATTATTCAATCATTCAATATGGCATTGAAGTTCAATTTGAACTGATTTTATATTCAGTAGAGTCATAAATATTATTTATAGGAAATAAATACAAGTTCAGACTAAAATAATAAACTTAATGACGCTTTTATTTAAACTTTAAATTAAAGGGGTCAAATATTTTTGCAACATCCATATTTATATTTTTTGTAAATAAATTGATATATACTATTAATCTCGAATTACTTTTCCTCATTTATTATTGAAAAATATACAATTTATTCATAATTAGCCGTTAAAAGGCGTTATGAAGATTTTGGAAGTATAGATTCAACGAAACAAGAAAATTTAGACAGGGGTCGAATATTTTTGCGCACAACTGTATATATACATATATATATATATATATATATATATATATATATATATATATATATATATATATATATATATATATAAATTAAAAGTTTGATTACTGTCCAGATCACCTACATCTAAAATTTCAAGTGTTTATATCCAAAATTGGCGGAGGAGTTTGGTAGAGTCTGAAAAGGTCAACTCTGTCAACTTTGATTTCTTAGCAGCCAAATATTCGCACCAAAACAGATTAAGAAGCTTGCTGTATATCTGAATACCCTTTATGTAACATTTCAAATGTTTAGACCAAAAATTGGCATTGCTAGAGACCGCAAAGGTAAAATCTTTTGAACTTTCACCCCTTGGTAGCCAAAGTTTCGGTCAAAACCGAGTAAGAAGCTTGCCCTGTGTCTAAATACAATTATGTAAAATTTCAAATGTTCAGACTAAAAATTGGCTGAGAGGTCAATTTTTTAAAACTTTGACCCCAATTTTGACCCCTTAACATTTATTATTTTGGTTTGTTACATGTCGAAGTAACCTACAGCTAAGATTTCAATTGTTTAGACGCTTTGTCGGAGGAGTTTGGTAGAGTTTTCAAATGTCAAACCATTGAACATTGACCTCTTGACAGCCAAATTTCTGGCCGCAAACCGATCAAAAAGATTTTCCAAAATCTCAAAACGTCAAATCTCGAGTCTGTAGACTGAAAATTGACAGAGAAATTTTACTTACTTACACAGACAATTTTACTTTTGTATATATATATATGTATATATATGTATATATATATATGTATATATATATGTATATATATATATATATATATCTTTGACTTAAGATCTTATCTTATAAGATCTTTGACTTGTTGTTTCATCAAATACTTTTGCATGCAAAATCCGATACCGCATTTTGCTAATTCCTACCCTCTGATGAGAAGGAAAGTATTTCTTCGAAATTCCGCGGATTAAGGACTATCCACTTTTCTAGTGTTTCTTTTTCAGATTAAATATGTTTTTAACTCATTTCAAAGTGTTTTTTAACATGTTTTATTAATTGTTTGCTCGTATATATATATATATATATATATATATATATATATATATATATATATAGATATTCTAAAATAAAATTTATTCTGTGTCTACAGTATGTTACAATTTCTCTTCTACAATTTTGTAAGTGTTTTATCTTTAACAGTTTAAATTTCCAGTTTCTATTTCGAACACAGTCTACACGGATTTTCTAAATATCTACACGTGCTGGCCCATCTTACTCTTTTCCATTCGATTATTTGCGAACTGTTTTGAATTTTTAAAGGTAAGTTAGGTTTTAAAAAATTGAGTTAGTAATTGGTATTGTAATTATTACATAGTTTACATTGAATATCACTATTAATGAGATTCAATTTAGGGTTCCCTTATGAAAAAAATTCACAACAACACTCGTCTATCTACAACCACTGTAAACAATTTCTATTACTCTTTATATTTGCCTAAACGAATGTCCGACTGTAGAACTCTACACCGCTGGGCTGCTGTCCAACTAACCACAACATGGTCGTTTTCAAGTTCAATATATCAAGTTCTTGTTGAGTGGTACTCTTAAATAATTATATTCTATCCAATTTCCACTACTATTGATCATTACGCTGTAAAGTCAACGACTACCTTGCACTCAATAACTCTTATTCTCGAGTGGTCTTTAGGCTTTGAGGAGTAGTGATTCATAATATTAAAAAAAACATATTTAGACCTTGATAAGTAACTAGTCTGGGTGCTCGGCGTTGCCCGGGTGTTTGGAGTTGTGTGTTGAGCAAAAAAAAAAAAAAAAAAAAATGTGATAGTAGGCAGGGTGGCTCGAACCCTTACCGCGAAGGAGGAAAACAACCTGAAAAAACGTGACGTCTTTGCTGTCGCGCCCATCGCCAAATCGGAAGTGACGTAGATTTAAATTACAGCTAGACAATCGAAAAGAGGCGATGACTTTCGAAAATATCGGAGAAAAAAGCGACCCCTCCCTGTAAAAAAGTGTCCGGTTGAAGGTGAAGGAATTAATGTTTTTAGCAAACGTTTCGATATTTGTCGTCCAAAGGGTAGAACTGCAAAATGATACCGATATTGTAAAAATCCACTGCCTCTGTCGAAAGTTTTCGGCTGACATACATACATACATACATACATACATACATACATACATACGCACATATATTTAAACAGACTGATGAGATTTATATTACAGATGGCTCCTATGTAAACACCAAATTAAAATATAGTATAAGCCTTAATGATCGATGTACGTCACATCTAGGCTTCCATAGGATTTGGCTTTCCAGACATGTCCTTATATGTATTTAACAATTATATAACGACAATGAACGAGATCAATATTATTCTTGATAAAATAATAGTAGAAATTAGTGACTTGTTTTACCAATGAAGTTAAGACTTATTTAGAAATGTTTAATTTGTTTTGACTAAATTGATTTCATCTGTAATACTTCAGCGGTACGTTACATCGTTTGCTTCTTTGACAATTTCTTCATAAATCAATAAAATAAAAATAATTTCTATAATATTGAAAAAGCAAACAGTATGGTAGATACAGTGCCAACGTATGGGCTGGTGCATCTGTCTCTAGTTCCTCGTTCGTTGACAAAGTCTTAAAAAGAATCTCCAGCCTAACAGGTCCCACGCTATCAATTAAGCTCCGACCCCCGACAAATAGTCGAAATGCTGCGTCCCTGTGTCTGTTTTACAACTACTTTAATCGAATGTGCTCCGACGAATTCAAATTACTTGTACTCTCTCGCCTTAAATACACTTGACTAATCCGACAAACAGCAAAATCCCACCCGTACACTGTAGAGATTCTTAGATGCTGGAAAACCTTTTACTCTAATAGTTTCTTTTCCAGAACTGCTAAACTTTGGAATTCCCTCCCGAATCCCTGCTTCCCTGACTGTACTGACATGCAGAAGTTTAAGTGTAGTGTGAATAGACATATCGCAGCTTAATTCCTTACATAATATCCCTGTCGATAATACAAGGTGTCCAAAAAGTCACTGAAAACCTTTGTTATTTACCATTAATGATTACTTCTTTCTCTAGTTCAGATATTTTACAGATAATATTTTGGAAATTAATTATGGATAAGTGTAGCATTAAACAACGGCATATACGGCGAGAAACACCATGGAGCTTCTCAGGCAATGCTTTGGCGACAACATGGTCCCTCGTAATGCCAATGTCAAATGGCCATTACGTTCCCCAGACTTGACTAGCCCCGAGTTTTTCTTATGGGGTATCTTAATGAAAGAGTCTATGTTAACAAACCCCAAATCTTGCAAGAATTGAAGAAAAACACCAGGAACGAAAAAAGGGAATCACATCGCAATCCAGAGATTCTGCAATCTGTCATGACTAATGTTTTAGAAAGAGCACAAAATGCGAAGCTAAATATGGGCAACATTTAAAAGACTATTTTTCATAAATTAGTCAGATTGTGTTAAAATTACAGAAAGATATAATTTGAATTTTGCATTTTCTTTAAAAAAATCCCAATGTCTTACTCAGATTTTGTTTAAAGTACAGAAAGATATGCTAAAAAATACAGAATCTAGTTAAGTTCCAAAACTTTCAGTGACTTTTTGAACAGACTGTAGTATCCCCTTTACGTCAAAGTGGAACTAAATTAGGTTGAAATAACAGTAAAAAATCAAACAGAAAAACGTGTAAGTGTTTGAACTCTCCGAATTACAGAGCTAAGTTGGAAATAAGTGCTTGTCAATCAAATACGTATCAGGCGAGGAACAGTTCCATTTAATTTATCTGTGGATATGAACACTTAGGCTGTTACATTAAACTGCGTCAATTGCTTTATTGCAGATTAGTAAAATATCAATATTTCCCTAAATATACATCACAAAAAAAAAGAAAAATTGTACCATCAAAGGGTTTCTTTATGTTTGTTTTTTTTTTTCCCAAAATCTTGTTCAAATTCATGCTATATTCACGAAGTTATAGCATTTTATTTATTATCAAAGAAATTTTACTGTCCATCGCTTTATTACAGATCTCTTACAATGCCAAAAAATCAGGCGAATAAATGTGATCGAAAAGCAAAGAATAGTTGCTGGAATCGCAGAAGGATTGTCCATTAAAGATTTAGCCACGGAGCTGGAATGAGATCCAAAAACCTTGACTGTATTCTTAAACAACCCGAACACTAAATCCTCCCCAAAATAAGGGCATCAGGAGACACACAGGAGAAAATTCGTAGGGAAGTCAACCGAAACACAAACAGCACCAGTGCTTTTGTTTTTGCAAAAGCTGGAATCGCTCCAAGATCCAGGCATGGCCGATACAATGTGCTGAATGAGATTGCAAGGAACATCAGACCTCTTCCAATGCCTCCATTGAGCAAACAACACGGGGGAAAACGAATAGCTTGGACACAGAATTACATGAAAATGGATTTCTAACAGGTCCTATTTAGTGATGAGGCTCATGATACTCTTGACGACCCGAATAGATGGACCAAAGTTTGAAACCCGAACGGAATTCCGACCCGTTACAGAGTTCATCGCCAACAAGGAAGTGGGGGCATTATGTTTTGGCTGGGAATCATTGGAGATAAATTGGTTGGACCATTCCGAGGGCGTAAAGCTTACACTGCCTAAATGCGTACACGGTCTTTTTGGATAATCATTTGTCGACATGGTTAGATGACCTACCATTGTCACGTCGTTTTCAGATGATTGTTATACATGACAATGTACCATCCCATTCTGCTTGTGGCGACTGCGTCCTTCCTTGAATCTATGGAATTCGTTGAGGAAACTCATAACCTGACCACCGTGTTCTCCAGACCTTAACCCCATTGAATATCTCTGGTCAATATTAAAAAGAGGAGTTTATGAGGGAGGAGAGCAATTTACTTCAAACGATGCCTTGTGGAGGAACATAGTTTATGTTGTTAGAACCATAACTCCTTTTAAGATCAATAAATTTACTTCCTCAGGAGAACAAAAGGTTGTTTTAAGTTATTAAAAAAATGGTGGGTATGTCGATAAATAATTAATTTATATGAGGCCCATACCTAGGATATGTTTTTGTTTATTATTCTTTGACAGAAAAATATAATAAAAAGTAAAGTTCGCAAGATAAGACATTGTATTTTTGCCCTAAAGCAACATTTTAAGAGACCTGCAATAAAGCGATGGACAGTGAAAATTCTTCGATAAAGAATAAAATATCATAACTTCGTGAATATCGCATGAATTTGAATAAAATTTTTGGAAATAACTAACTTTAAAGGAGTCGTTTGATGATATCATTTTCATTTTGTTGTGACGTATATTTAGTGAAATATTGATATTTTACTAATCTGCAATAAAGCGATTGACACAGCATATACAATGTTTTATTTTAGAAATCTGTTTTGAAGTATTTGCAAAGAGTTTGTTTTATGGATTTTCTCCAGAGAATTGCTACAGTAGTATATTTGGGTGGTTGTAGAATTTCGAAATGATAGTATTCTTAAGAAGGGTTCCAGAATTTCGCCCCTGATATACATTATTGACAGGAAAGCTTGGAACTTATGGCATTTTGAAAATTTGAGTAATACTTTCATCAGTAGACAACCTGTGATGAAATGATTAATTGGAATTAAGAATAATAAAAAAAAGTATCGGAATCTTTGGCGATATCGGAATCGGAATTAAATGAGACTCATTTTCGATTCTAAAATATTTTTTTACAATTATTTTTGCTTCAATCATAATATTACATTGCTAGTACTAATGATAAGATAATGAATATTTATTGATTTTCGAATACTCGTAAAACTAAAATCTATATATTTTCTTCGTTTTTCCTTCTCATTCATCTTAACCTGTGGCGGCAAAATCTACAATTGTCAGTTTCTTTCCTTCTTGTTAATTATTATGACGTCCGATCTCCTTTATAGTTAAGGGTTTAGGTAGAGGCGCTTCCTTGCCCAGCGCAAAAGGGCCTCAGAAGTAAGGATCATAGATAGAGATGTGTGACGCTTTTTAGAGTATCTGTGCAGAGTTTGTAAAGATTCCGGAACTTGTAAGTTCAAGTGAATCATTACAATAGAACAGGTACCTTGTGTAATTGGGGGCTGACAGCTGGATATGTAGTACGTAGAGTTTTTCTGTTTTGATCCCCAAGCGTAATGAGTATGAATGAATCGATAGTGATTGATGGGATCGATAGCTAGGAAATAGAAGGGGTCTAATTGTCTGTAACATCCATGGAAGAGAGAAAAACCATCAGACGAGATGTGATCGATTTGTGGCGAAATAGTGCTCCTACTATTAGTGGTGTTATCTTTACTTTTTGATCTTTCAGATTCCTTTTAGCTCTCTGGCCAGTTTTGTTTATTTGCTCTGCTTTTCAGTCTCCTTGATCTTCACCCTTTGGTCTTCTTGAAGCGCAAAATCTACGATCTGGCAGGAATTTTCCTTCTTGTAAACTATTATGGCATCCAGTGTTCTTGCTTGGATGGATGTTATCCGTTTGTATATCCATGTCCCATAGGATCTTGTGATTTTAATTTTCTAGTACTGCTGCCGGTTTGTGTTTGTACCATTTGTCAGTGTGTTCAAGGTGCAATGTTGGCATAATCGCGAGTATACTACCTTCCTCACTTGATTGTGTCTATTTTTTATATTTTTTTGAGCTTGTTTGGTGCATTCACTTATTATGTGGTTTATTGTTTCGTCCTTGTCTGCAGAGTCTGCATTTGCTGTTTTCTTGTGTCTTGTCGATCCTTGCTTTGATGTGGTTTGTTCTAATTACTCTGTGGCCAAAAGGTGTTTGGAAGGAACAAATGATATTGATCGAAGAAAATAGAACCTATACTCAGAGGAAAATGCCATGAGGCTGGCAAAACGGATTCCAGTCTAAATAAAATATGTAATGCCACTGGAAAGGCCGAGAAGTGCCGATCTGGAAGTAATGGGGATTCGGCGAGGACTAAACCGAAATGACTACAATATGGATGGAGTTTGACCTTTTCTTAGTCGGGGTGTGTGAAAAATATCTAGTGATTGTTTCTTCTGAACAGGAGGAAGAGTGTAATAGTAAACATGTACATACATTGGAATGTTGAATAGCGAGTCGTCCAGATTTTACGAGTAGCAATAGAATATTTACAATAGAATATTTACGGGTCAAATAAAACAGTTAGGATTTTATAATAAGAGTTTGGAATTTTAGTTTTAATAAACAATAATAATTCACATAAACAAAGACCTGAAGAGTAAAGTCAGAGAATCAAACAAAGAAACGGTTTTGAGATATACACGTAGTCTGACAGAGAGAATAAGTGAGTTACATAGAGACAGGGTTTAATAACGAACGGGAGCTTTGGCTTGGAAGAGATTTTTCTTTCCCTTCTTTTATACATTTTTTTTTAATTTTCTTCTCCCATTTCCAATTATTCCCCGCTTTCTTTCTTTATATCTTTCATACTGACCATCTTTTTTGATACCTTTTTTCTTTCTTTCTTACTTTTATTGCTTTCTTTCTTTACGTCTTTCTTTGCCTTTTTCGTTTTGTTTGCATCTTTTTTATTTCTTTATCTTTCGTCGTTCTTTCTTTCTTTCTTTCTTTCTTTATTCATTTCTTTTTTTTACGTTTAATTTTATATCTCATTCCTCCCATTAGTATTTATTTTACTTAATTCTCTTTTTTCTTTAATTCTATCGGTTTCTTTCGTGCCTTGCTTTCTCTTTTCGCACATTTCTTTATTATTTTCGCCCATTCGTTCGTTCATAAATTTCCTTTTTTTTTTCTAATAAATCATTGCATTCTTCATATTTCCTTCTTTATATCTTATATATCTTCCAACCATCTTTCTTATTTCTTCCTTCTTTATTTTTCCCTTTTTTTTTTTGCTGTCCATCTCCCTCATATTTCCACTTTTCTTCGTTTTCCCTTTCTCTGTCCTTTCTTCCTTTTCTTCATCCTTACTAGTTTACTTCTTCGTTCTTTACGTTTTTCCTTGCTTCCTTATCGTCTTCCACCTTTCTTTCTTCCTTTCTAAAAATACACATATACCCACCCTCTACCTAAACCTAACTCTAACTCGCACGTAAAATGTAAATCAAGGCGTATTAATAGATTGGCCAGCGAGTCGGCCATCTTATTTTATTTCTTTGCGAAGACGCACCATCCGTGAGAGAAAAAAAAACAGTTCTGTGCAATGTTTGTTTCCACTTTTGTGAATAGATATATAAACTGAGCTAACAAGTGCTTGCCCAACTCTACCCCACATCCCTACCCCACTGGATCGACATCACCACACCTCTGCACCCAACACGCCACCATCGACGTCGTTCTATTTCCGACCCCAATAAGTGGGCGATTCGCATTCTTTCTTTTCAGAAAGCACTCAGCCTTCTCGTAAACACATTCCCTCAACTTTCAGCCATATTCGAATGAACGACCTCCACCTTGTCCTCTCCCCACCACCCTGAAAAAAATAGCAGCCACTTTTCAAGGCTCAATTGATAAGTAAAAAAACATCCGTATACATTATTTTTTGTTGGTTAATTGCATTTTTTTCTAAAACCATACTTTTTACGTGATATATAACGTAGCTGGGGATGTTCTTCGATTTCAGCGTATTCTTTTCGGTCTTTATACTTCGTTCACTTTGTCGACAGAATCAGCATATTTAATTTGTGTAGTCGCAGTGGTGATGTGGCAGTCGGAGTTTCCATCTTCCCTTCTCACCTGATTGCTTCAATTTTGTGTTCAAGTCAAGATTGCTCTTCTGGCGCCCAATTTCTGTTCCGACAAACGAGACGACGGTGAAAAGCAAGATATGGTCCCTTCTTATTAATGATTAGCTCCTCTCACACAACGTGAAATCCCCCTCCCTATGCTAAGAATAGGTTTATTTTCCGCTTGACAACGTCTAATTATCCAGCCAAACAGACAACAAAAACCGGAAATAAAAAAGAGCAGACAATCATAGCTATGACGCATGCCAAGTACTCGTCTGAGTTCAAATCTATGCCTATTCCTCTTTGTCAAACTTTTACAAAAAAATACTTAAGTAGCTATGACCACAATCAACATTTCCTCCCACTCTAAACGCAGATTCCACGAGCACAGCTTCTTTCCTAGAACCGTCCACATGGGGAACACTGTTCCATTGGTCTGCTTCCCGACAGTATGGTAGCCTTCAAGTCTAATGTAAACAAGTTCTTGTTAAACCGTCCCCTTAAATAATCAAGTTGTGCCTAGCTTACACCATTAATGATTGATAGATAACCACTTTACATTCATAAACCTTTAGCCCCGAGTGGCCTTTGGGCCTTGATAAGTGGTATCTCTTTTGTAAAAAGCATAAGAGTAAATATCCAACAACAGTGTAGCTTAATATTTTTCTGTCCCTCGGTGTCTTACTGCTTCATTAATCCACAACACTTTGTTACATATAAGCTTCCTATCATCCACAGGTGGATAGGGAGGCAGAAAACGATGCAGCTTCAAATAGACTGGCCTGAACACTTATCTGCCAAAAGGAAAGATTTTCTTCTCTTTCTCTTTACGTGTCATTTCGGACTTCAGCTCTTCATTCAACTTCCTGTACACATATTTCTCGTTCTACTCTAACGGCTAATGGATTTTTCCATTCTCGGATGTAATTTTAAATTTACGACGAAAATTTCCAACCTAACCTTTATTTTTACATCAACATATTATATAGACCAAATATTTTGCTCATTAAAAACGGCCAAAAGTTTAAGCCCGTTGATTTAGAATAAATTCTTTCTGCCAAATTGATGGTTGAACATGGTTAAATTTTTGCTCATTTTTACATTAAATATGAATCCATATTAGTCACTAACTGTGTATCGAACGAATACCATAATACTTACTTCTCGGCACCTTATCATAGTAAAGGTACATACAAGATCAGCCTAGTAGTTTGTGATAACACTTTAAGAGTAAATGCAGTGTTGAGGTGGCTAATCCCTATTAATCTCTATTAATATCTACTAAGCCCTATTAATCTCTACTAATCCCTATTAATCTTTATTAATCCTTATTAATCTCTACTAAACCCTAACTGTGAATCAAACAGATACCATAATACTTAGCTCTTTGCACCTTAGCATAGCAAGGTTCATACAGCTAGATCAGTACAATAGTTTTCGAGAACAAGCGGAACGGTCACTCAGACAGGCTAAAAGAAATATAATATAGATTCGGACCGTTATTATGAAATTACGTTTAACATTTATCACAACAGAAAACTTTCATACATTCATAAAATTAGGGTTAGAGTTTCGTACCCATAAAAAAAAATACACGTACATCCAATCCGTTGCCAAGGTCGCTGAAAAAATAGTGGGATCATTCTACCACTCCAGTAGCTATTTCACTGTGGATGAAATTCTCTACCTGTATAAGTGCCAAGTACGACCAAGGATGGAGTACTGTTGCCACATCTGGGCAGGTGTTGTAAGAAGTCCTTATCATGACTTGACAAAGTTCAAAATAGACTTCGTAGCCCTTTTCTCTTTCTTGCAACGTCTTTCCCAGAGAAAGAAGGTTGCAAGTCTGTCTCTTCTTTATCGTTATTTTCATGGCAAGTGCTCGTCTGTTCTGCTATGCCCCCCCCCTCGCCAAACTTTCACGAAAAACACTAGTCTATCTGAAACTACTATTAATAATCTCCTCCACTCTTTATCTGTGCCTAAATCTAAACGTAGATTCCATGAACAAAGCTTCTTTCTTAGAACTGGACGCCCGTGGAACTCTGTTCCATTTCCCTGTTTTCCAGCTGACTACAATATGGTTGTCTTCAAGTCCAACGTTAACAAGTTCTTGATGAGCCATCCCCTTAAGTAACTCAATTTACCAAATTTCTACTACTAACGATTACTACGATATTGTCCCATTGATTATTGTACACTCATTAACTCTTATCCTCGAGTGGCCTCCGGGCCTTGTTAAGTGGTGACTCTGTTGTAAGAAAAAAAGGAAATCGTTTAGCACCCAAAGTCATTTATTTATCTATAATATAAATCTCAACCGTCTGTTTAAATGTATGTATGTATGTATGTATGTATGTATGTATGTATGTCTGCGACGGATTTTCACAAGATCAGTGTCGTTTTGAAGCTCGACGCTTCGGACGACAAATATCGAAAAATTGGCAAAAAACATTAACTCCTTCACCCTCAACTGGGCACTTTTCTACAAGAAGGTGTCGCTTTTTCGCCGATATTTTCGAAAATTCATCCGCTCTTTTCGATTGACTAGCCTTAATTTAAACATTTGTCACTTCCGGTTTGGTGATGGGCGCAACAGCAAAGAAGTCACGTTTTTTCACGTTCTTTTCCATCCTTCGCGGTACGGGTTCGAGCCTGCCTGCCTACTACCACTTTTTTTGCTCAACACACACCTCCAAACAGCCGGGCACCCAGGCTAGTTATATATCAATCACAGAATTCTTGGATTCCACTAATTATACTTGTGTAAACTATTTCATTTGAAGGGCACTTGCTTTTCATGATGAACTGTAGGCTAGTCATCTGTTGTTCTGCGTGTTATGCAGTTCATCAGAATATTTTTCTCTTCCTAGAAGAATCAAAGCATCTCCGGCTTGACAGGGTATTTTTATTGCATTTTCACCCCAAATTAAGCACGGTGCCATTTTGATGTAGGGGGATACTATCTGGGGCATAATTTCTTGGGATACTATGTGGGGAGTTGAGCAGCAAGATTTCTATTTACATTACTTGCTTTATCTAGTGCATTGTATATACGTGAAGAGATTACAGTTAGGATATCTGCAGTAGAACGGGCTTGCTTAAATCCATATTGTTGCTCGGACAGAAGTTTAGCAGCTGTGAGGTGGTGGACTAGACCTTAGTTATGGACTCAACAATTTAGGCGAATAGAGGGAGGAGGCTAATGGGGCGATAGATTGATGG
>NC_136483.1:85947716-85965216 GCF_053919585.1 Euprymna scolopes
CATCGTTCCCCCCTCCTAAGAAGTGTGAAACCAAATATCCGAGAAGGGTCAAAGGGGTGGAGGGAAAAACCGAGGAGAGACCGCTGACCAGACTTCCACTGGACAAGCGCGAAGAGAACTGGGACCTTGGGGAAGATTAGTGCCACTCAAATTCCAGTACAGACCAATGGCCGCAGCCAGCGAGAAATCAATGGTGAGAGGTTGTTGCGATATCGCAAATTTATTTGCAAATGTTATCGAAGGAGGTGGAGAGTGCTGGACATCTGGGGAGACGTTGTCACTCAGCTTCCAGGGAACACCACAGGTTTTCAATCAGATCTATGCTGATCTGTGTGAAAGCTCCATGTGAGCCAATAATAAATCAGCGCTGACTCTGGTTATAGTTTTCGTATAAAATTGATTATCGATAAGAAGAGAAAAATAAAAATAATCATGTACAGTTTTTTTTTTCACAGGAAAAATAAAATAAAAATGGAATAAACATGTCGATTATAACTCTCTTTTTCAGGTAAAACAACCGATTTCTTGCTTATCGATCGGTTAAAGGAATAGTGATTTTGCTGGATAGTGTGGAGCGATGGACACTCTCCTTCCGAGTTCAGACAAACTCTAAAACTTGAGCTCAAAACTGATTTTCTTTGCTCTGTAGTTCCTTGTGTTTGAGAGAAGAGGGTTGCGTCTAGCCAAACCGGGGGTTGTCCTTTAACCAATCATCGTCCAATCCGTCATAATCTGATTCGCCTTGATTGGATAGTCAGCTACCTCTCCCACACATTCCATCAGGTAACTTTCTCCAGAACAAAAGTTCTCATCGCCGATTCTTACGGACGGGCTGACTTGGAGAGTGACATCAGATCTCTCCTCTAATCCAAACAACGGCTAGGTACTTCCAAATAATCACTTTTACAGCAATATTGTTTCATATTTTCGACTTTGTTTTTTTTTCGATACAAAGAAAATATATTTCACATCGACAATTACGTCATATCTCTTTCTAGCTGGCAGTGTTACCTGCTATCCCCCGGGATCTGCCATTAAAAAAGGCTCTAATTCATCTCTCGCCGGCCCCCTTTTGGTGCAATTTTCAACCATAGCTCTAATTTACCTCTCCTTAACCCACCTCTTACCATCGTGGCTGGTTGGATCATCTATTTTAGATATGATCTTCGAGTCTAATTCATTGTTTACGATAAATATGAGGGATTCTTTTAAATAAAATCATTTTTGGGAGATGGGGGAGGGGCAAAAATACTGTGATCCTACCCAGTGTGTGTGCGTCGAGATAACTTGAATGTTTATAATTATCTATGTCAAATTTTTAGGTGAAAGTTATTACCTTGAAAATGAATAAAGCTGCAAAGGTTTTTAGTATAAATAAAAATACGAACTGTGTTACGATATTTTTATTAAGTTGTTAGATGAAAGTGCATAATAGTTTTGAAAAGCCCTGTCTATTTTCTCCATAAATACCTTTAAAATAGATAAAACTGTTGTTATAATAATAATGATAATAATAATAATAATAATAATAATAATAATAACAATAATAATAATAATAATCATGATAATAATAATCATAATAATAATAATAATAATAACAATAATAATAATAATCATAATAATAATCATAATAATAATAATAATCATAATAATAATAATAATAACAATAATAATAATAATAATAATAATAATAATAATGATAATAATAATAATAACAATAACAAGTATTTAAAGCAAACCGCCAATAACTGCGAATCGAAAACTATGTTTTTAATATTCTAATAAACAAAATACATCGTAAAAATCTAATTAAATTACTATTTAAACAGTAGACCGATACCTTCTCTGCATAACCAAGCGTTTTTTGTCTTTTTCTTTTTTGGCCGGGAAGTTTTTGGAAATGAAATGGTTTGAATGACTTAACTATTTAAGAGTGACTAATAAAGGGAGACAATTTGTTTCTCATTAATTAATTTTTGCGAGGATGATGATTTTTTTGTGAAACAGGACGCCGAACAAACGTATTAATATATAGATACTACTACTACTACTACTACTACTACTACTACTACTACTACTACTATTAATAATAATAATACTCGTAGTAGTTGATATAGGATCTGTTTATGTACGAGTGCTAAGAAGTGCACTCATGCGTATGAATGTCCGGTGTATGGAAAAAAAGGCAATGTGTAAATATGTGGTGTGCATGATTGTGTATCTGTGTTTTTGATAAGGAAGCTACATCATTTATTTAAATTATCGTTTTATATTTTAAAATAATAATAAAAAAATAGGGGAAGTTATAATACGATATGTTGGTTAAACGTATTCGAAATCGCCACAGCAAACGTTTTTCAGTGTTTAAAAATACAAACAAATACGATACACGTTCTGAAGAGCGACTGGTTCTAACGTTAATGTGTACGTTGAACTGATGTTTTCCGTCTTTTCCTTCATTCTGTTAAACTAAGCATAAAAGGAGAGCGCTTGTAAATGATTGCATTTAAGAATGCGAATAATTTTCGGAAGCATGTGGGTATGTATGGCTATGAATAAATCACCCGGTGATTTCGGGTTCCGTGGGAGAACTTAATTTAATAAGAGTGAAATATTTGCTACTATCTGTGTGAGATTATGTATTTGAGAGAATGAGTCAAAAAAAAAAAAGAAAAGAAAAGAAAAAAAGTATAATATTTAGCAAAAGGTGACGAAATATGTCTTTTTGCATGAATACACATTGCAATATTTGCTGGAAATGGTGAGTGTGATAGATTTGCATAGGAATTGCCTCGTTGTTTCCTTATAGTGTCGAAAGTCATGGGGCAAAAATCGACTTTTTATTACAATAAAGATAACGTTACCCATTTAATCAATACGCGTTAAAAAGGGAACTCCTGGAAGATATTTACTAAATAAAACTGCTCCCATTAGCTATTCAAAAATAATATTTTTATGGAAATCGCTGCAGACAAGGCGTGAGACCATTTAATGTAAAGAGCTAAAATATTACTTCGATATCAAAAACTATCTAACAATAAGTGTTTGATAGATAGATTACCACCTAGGAAACAGCAATTCTTCCCCTTTCTCAGAAGCATCGTTCATAGAAAATGGGGAGTAAAGGACAAATTAAGATCCGCGAGAATTGCGAGGTTGAGATAAAAGGTAAATAGATATTTATTATATCTTCTGTGCGTCATGAGTAAGTTACTTGAATCTGTGTTTAATAGAGAAGTAGTCTACCACCTCAGCAAAAATAACCTTCTTAGTGATATGCAATATGGTTTCCGTTCTGCTAGATCTGCAGCGGATGTGCTTACGGTTATTTCTCATAGGATTAGCAAAACTCTCGACGGGCAATTGCTCTTGACATTTCTAGGGCAATTGCTCTTGACATATCAAAGGCCTTTGATAGGTGATGGCATAAAGGTCTACTTCACAAGATCACCAGCTATGGGTATAGCTGGAAATATCTTTTCAATTATTAAATCATTTCTCCCTGATAGGTTCATAAGAGTAGTGGCTGATGGGTAGAAATCAGAAGCTCATAGTATTAATGCTGGAGTTCCTCAGGAGTCCATCCTAAGTCCAACTCTCTTCCAAATCTCACTCAAAGATCATTCGTAGACATTTTGCTGACGACACTACTATCTATGGCAACATATCAAAGGCCATAAACCACCAAGTTCTCTCTGATTCTTTCTTCTCTGATCTTGAGCATGTGATACAATGGGGAAAAGAGTGTCTGGTTACTTTTAATGCATCTAAAACCAAGCTTTTACCTTTACATCATCAACGTTCTGATCCCCATCTGGCATCAATTGAAATGAATGGCTCTCGTCTTGGGGAGACTCCATGTTTTGACAAGTTTCTGGGCTTGACGTTTACTCCTGATCTAAAATGAAATACGTACATCAAATCCGTTGTCAAGGTCGCTGGAAAAATGATGAGATCCTTCTACCGATTCAGTAGATATCTCACTGATGATGCAATTCTCTCTACTTATATAAGAGTCAGGTACGTCCAAGGATGGAGTATTGCTGTCACATCTGGGCAGGAGCTGCTAGGAAGACTTTATCCTGCCTTGACAGATTTCAGAATAGACTCCGTAGCCTTGTAGGGGGATGTCCTTTTCTCTTCTCTGCAACCTCTTTCTCACAGAAGAGACGTTGTGTGCCTATCTCTGTTTTATCCTTATTTTCATGGCAAGTCTCGTCTGAGCTCGAATCTATGGTTCCCCATTGCCAAGCATTCACGAGAAACACTCGTTTGGCTATAAACACTATCAATAATTACTCCAACTCTTTATCTGTGCCCAAACCTAAATGTAGATGGCATGAACAAAGCTTCTTTCTTAGAACTGCACACCTGCGGAACACCTGTGGAACACCTGCGGAACACCTGCGGAACGCTCTTTCGTTTTTCTGCTTTCCAGCTGACTACAATATGGCGGTCTTCAAGTCTAATGTAAACACGTTCTTGATGAGCCGTTCCCCTTAAGTAACCCAATTTACCAAATCTACACTTCTAACGATTACTATGATATTGTCCTTTTGACTACTATACACTCCTTAACTCTTATCCTCTTCAATTTGATTTTCGTGATTAGTCAATGCCACCGTAAAGCAGGCCTGGTCACTGACAATGACGTCACGTTTGATATAAAAGCAAGTATGATCAGTCGAACAGTCAGAGTTTCGTAATGAGTAACAGCTTTTTTTTTTTAATTATTTAGCAGATTTAAAAAAAAAAACAAGGAGAAAATAAATTTAGATTTTCGATTTTCTGACAAAAATCACTTTTCTTTTTAGATCCTTATGAGAAAATATATAGTTGAAATAAAAATAATTTAATGTTTGCTGTATTATCAAGAAAAAAGATTGTAAAATATAACTCAGTGAAAAAAATTATTTTAAAAGTGGCGCGTTTTAACTTGAAATTAAAGAGGCGTGTGAATTCATAATTAAATAAACTTCTAACAAATATGGGACTTCACGGAAATTTCTCGGCAAAAAAAAAAAAGATGCTCCCTTTTAATTGCACGTGTCAAAAGGTGAAATAATTTTTAATCTTTTGGAAAATAAAATACAGTCATTTTTGGACCAATTTTATCAATCCCTTGGTTATTTCTGTCATAAATGACGCAGAAAATGACCACACTTCGTAATAACCAGTAATGTGATCGTCGTACTTTATTGTCTGACGATAGCAGCTTACGTGACTTTTAATGAAACGATCTACTATTTACGTCGGCTGTGGATTATCAAAGAAAAAGTTATTTAAAACATAAGCGTTACAAACCGACCAACGGAGAGAACTATTTATATCAATTCCTAAATTATATAAAAAAATATAATGCGTCCACTTAATCTGCGCGTTTATCAATGAAAAGATTCTTTCAATCTTAAGCATGAGAGAGCGACGAATGGACCGACCAACCGAGACGCATGGGCAAACCTAGTAAACTGCAATCGATCATTCTGTAATTTCCCACGTCTAATCGAAGTTTCATTGAAAAATCAAGAGCGTTACCAACAGCTTGTACCCATGTTGCACGGCGACCTAACCTCGATCAGTAATAGAGAAAAAAATACGTATTTAGGTCAAACATTGATTGCCAACGCAACTCAATTACTACAAGAAAAGAAAACTTCTCTTCGCTATTTATATAATACCGGTTTATCTGTTTAACGGCAACTCAACCCGTTTTAAGTTATTTCATTCTAAAACAAGTTTTATTGTAAACGAACCGGTAACTATTATTATCTTTTTTTTTTTAATTCTTATTCGCCGCAAACAAGGCATGTTATGATTTAAAAGTAAGGCGCTACTATTTTGGATCATGTCAACCAGAGAATATATTGGGAGTTGATCAGCGAGATGACTGTTCACATTGCATTTAAACTTTTACATGTCTGCAGAGTCAGAAAAGCAGGAAACAAGGAAGCGAATTTCAAAGTCTAACGGGAAACGTTTTAGATCCTTATAAGGAAATACATAGTTAAAATAAAAATAATTTAATGTTTGCTGTATTCTCAAGAAAAGGGGCTGTAAAAAAAATTACGGAAAATTATTTTAAAAGAGTGCATTTTAACTTGAAATTAAAGTGACGTGTGAATTCATACTTTTTAAACTTTTAACAAATATAGGACTTCACATAAATTTCTAAAATTCCAAAGTCTTACGGGAAGGGGAAAACTATTAGAGTAAAAGGCTTTCCGGCATCTAGGCACCTCATCGGTGAAAGGGTGGAATTTTTCTGCTGGACGGATTAGTCAGAGGTATGCACGTTAAGAGAGCACAGGTGCTATGGGATTATTAGAGCACATTCCATTATAGTAGTCGTAAAACAGGCACAGGGATGCAACATTTCGGGTAGCGATGGGACAGAGGTTGAAGCTTGGTTTATAGTGCAGCGCATATTAGGTTGTAAACTCTTTTTGGTCCCAGTATAAAAGGGAGAGATTAATAACAGATGCATCAACCCAGGTGTACTGGATTGTTTTTATTTGTTAACGTAACGGCCATTCAACACTTTTGGGCTATATAATCCTGAAATTTCAAACGAGGAAGACAGTAAAACACGCAGAACAACCAGTCGGGTTATATATGAAACACGTTACCCCGGTAATATTTCCCTACTGACGAAAATATTGTCGTTTTCAAGTTCATGGTCAACAAACATCTGTTATGTCGTTCTTTTAATCATGTTTCTCAGTCTTTTCCTGGTACTGTTCAATCATTCGAGTAAAAAATCTTATTAACCCTTATCCTCGAGTGGCTATTGGTCATGAGTGGTGAGTCATTGGTATGAGGGTCGTTCCTAAAGTAGAATGTTCTATTTTTTAACTTAAAAGGTTAAAGAGCTACGAAGATGGGAGCAGTATCATAAAAACGAGCGACCTTTTCTGCTCCAGAATTTATTTTTTTTACATAGTTCTATTCCTTGTGTACTTTTGTCAGCGATGAACTAGGAATCTGCATGAGCTTCTGGGACGTGCTTTTTCATACGATAGTCATTCCAAAAGTATATCCCCCCTATTTTTTTACTCAAAAAGTTGAAGAGTTACGAAGACATGAGTGGTATCATTAAAACAAACGTCATTTTGTGCTCAAGAATTCAAAGACACCACTTTTACCAGGAATTCATAGACACATCTCTGCTTATGACGCAAGCCCATGACAGGGGTTGTTTTCCTAAAGTCTCACACCGTCAATATCTGCAAAAAAGAGGCAAAACATTCAGGTCATGAATACGTAAATTGACTCATCATGACAATGCAATTTGAAATCTCATCTGATTTATTCGGAGGAAAAAATAGGAGGCGTTACTTTTGAAATTCCCCTCGTTTAAAAATAAAAAAAGATAAAAACGAAATGCTATCGTCATATCACACAATCATCAGGTCTCGCAAAGACAATACTACTATTAAGGAAGGAGGTTCCAGCAAAAAACAAAAAAAAAAACAAAAAAACAAAAAAAAAAACAACAAAAAAAAAGCATCCGGACACCTGATACTCATTAACTTTATACTCCAATTGCCTTTTGGCCTTGGTAACCGTGACGCGCCCCCCACTGGTAAAAAAATAAATGAACATATGCGGATATTCTTAAGATACGTTTATTTAATCCGCAGGTTTAGATATGACAGACAAACTAAGATGCTATTTTGAACTTAAGCGTGACAGGCCAACCCTCTGATATAGATTAAAGGACGCATCTATAAAAACTCAAAAATTGGAATAAGCTCTGGACGCACCAGGAAGCTCGACAATTGGGAAGACTGTAGAAAACTGGTTACCCAGTGATTTGCAACTGTCATTCAGACCAATGGACATGAGATGATGATGAATAATGAAAACCCCAATTCCTATTGTAAATTATTCAATAATTGGTTTATTTATTGTGTGTAGTAACAAATTAATCCTTTTGGATTGTTTAACATGAATACACAATTCCTATTGTAATCAACTCGTTAATTGATTTGTCAGTGTAACTGCAAACAAACACTTTGTGTGATTTGATTCTAGAACCCACATCGTTTATTATTACTATTATCGACATGAATTATTTAAAAGGAAATACAATTGGAAATTGGTTAAAAACAATATATTTCGCTTTACCTACTAATCTTTAACATTGTTACGTTAAAAATGTAATATTTAATATTTCAAATATGTTTTCAGGCAGGTGTACTTCACCGTAAATAATCATTAATTACATAACCGGAACGGAAGCGAATAACAGACGAAAATGAAGAAAGCAAGTATTAAATTAATATATAGAGTAGAACCCCGGGATACGGCATTAAAAATTAGTAACAAAATACAGTACAGTATGTAATACACATGTATATAATCAAATAACTTTATAAATAACACCATGAGGCGGGAAAAATTTCCGTAACCAGGGTCCGGAAAAACATTGTATTCCCCATTATAACCTGAAAAAAACCGTATCCTAGAGCCACCGTATCCCGGGAAAAACACAATTAAAAAGAGTAGAAAATAGCTATGTTTACTTTCGAGTTTCATAATTCTCGCCTCCCTTTATTTTGTACTAGCAGGGGTGCTCGGCGTTGCCCGGGTGTTTAAGTGGTGTAGCAAGAACCCCCGAGGTGGGGGTCAAACCAACAGTAGCGAGAGTGCCAAGGTGTGTGTAGGTTGTGTAGTAAGGTACTCTGGATGGGGGGGGGTGTAAAAAAAGTGGTAGTATCGGGGGGGGGGAATAAAAACAACAGTAGGCAGAGGTGTTAAAATAAAGAGGCAGGCAGATGTCCAGAACGTTGAAATTAAGCGTAGTCAATCGAAAAGAAGACAATGACTTAGTAAAATGTCGGCGAAAAAAGCGAAACCCTCTTTAAACAAAACTGCTCAGTTAAGGGTGAAGGAACGAATGTTTTTGGCCAATTTTTCGATATTTGTCGTCCAAAATGGTCAGGATCCGTTGCGTGTCTCGAAAGTTTTACGAGACATACAAACACACACACATATATTTTGCCGTTTATATAGATTTTAGTAAGATAAGCGATGTTCTTTTAAGGAACAAACAGGACAGTTTCCTGGGCTAAAATCTATGCATATTACATTTAGTATTAAATAGATTTTGACCTTGAAATGACAATTTTCAGATTCGTACATCAAGTAATTTCATGTCTTGTCTGGGTTAACTTTCGTAAAAATATATGCAAAATTAAATTATTAATGTATTTCTAGGAACATTAGTGCGAACACTGACGAAGCATGGCTATATATATTGCTTATTTCTGACAGAGGGTATGCAGCAATAAAGATATAATTATGCATTCTTCTATGTTCTATTTTTAAAAGAGTGTTCATGCTAAAAAATAATCTTGTTTTTAAAGAAGTTCTCTTACTGCTAATATAATAGTTCTTGAAGCTAGGCTTGTCTTTATCAAAAGAAACATAGCATAAACAAACGTTATTTATGGCTGGTTAATAAGAAATCAACAATTGTAAAGTGAAATAACATCGATCCGTATTATTTATTCTCAAACCATTAATAAACTATATTAATATTCCCAGACAGAAGAAACCTAGTCAATCGTATAACTGAAATGGCTATAAATTGTAAGCATAATGTTATAACGATACACCCCGTCTAATTTTAATATACCATACAGGGTGGAACGATAAAAGTGTCGCCCTAAAGAAAACAACATTACAGTTTTATTTTAAAACCTTTATTGAAAAAAAAAATCAATTTAGCTAACTTGATTATGTAGTAGAGCTTACATCTATTCAATGCAGCCGCCTTCAGCCTTATCCCCGTCTCGATACGGGTCCAGAACTGAGAGCATGCCTTTCTTAAAACGCCGCCAAGAAGCTCGGCGAATACTCGGCGAATACTCGGCGGATGGCAGTAATTAGGCCGACTTGGGTGTTGTGGGATGTCATGTTGGTGATATTCGCGACGTATAATCAAAATGACGTAGTTCAGCAGGTTCAGGTCGAGGAAAGAGGAGAGCCAGTGAGAGAAGAGTACAAAGCCGTAGCACTCCTCTTAAAGTCAGGCCTGAGTCTCTTTGGACTTGTGGATCGGCGCCGAGTTCTGCTGGCACACTCAAGGTCTGCTATACAATAAAAAAGAGGGGATTACTTTCGAAAATATCGGCGAAAAAAGCGACCCCTCCCTGTAGAAAAGTCCAGTTGAGGGCAAAGGAATGAATGTTTTTGGCTAATTTTTCGATATTTGTCGTCCTAAGAGTCGAGTTTCAAAATGATACCGATCTCGTGCAAACTCGTTGCCTCTGTCGAAAGTTTGAGGCAGACATATATATATACATACATACATACATACATATATACATACATAAATACATACACACATACATACATACATACATACATACATACATACATACATACATACATTTAAACAGACAGGTGAGATTTATATTATATATGTAATTTTGGACATATGCCCCTGCGGCTCACGCGTATATGGCGTAATCTAGGAATCTAATTTTGTCAAACTCTACGCAATAAATTAGACTGTATTTCGGCAATACCTTGTAGTCTTCAAAGTGCTATATTGTGACTGGTTTATCAGCATAGACATGGGACTTTTCATACCCCCTAAAAATAATCTAATGGGGTTAAATCGCACAAACTAGGTGGCCAGTTGACAGGTCTGTTTTCTTAAATTATTCGTTCATCAAACGATTATCTTAGTAAATTACTAGTATCATTTGCAATTTGCAAATGATAATCGAATGTCAATCTTTTTATGACGAATTGCCAAACCAAGCTGACCTCAAAATAACCGGTCGTTAGTAAATTAAAAAAATATATAGTTGTCAATTTAAAGGTCGACGTTCAGTATATATATATATATATATATATATATATATATATATATATATATATATATAACTACTTCATTTACTCACATAAAATTAATATACGAAAGTATATATTTAGACGTAAACTTTAAGTATTTACTTCAAAAGTGCTCAATATGTAGGTAGAGCTAGTTAGTAATTTATATATATGGCGATTAAGCTACACTGATTACTAGGCGTTTCATCCACTCTAGTATTCCTCAGGCTTATGCGCGAATTCTGAGAACCATATAAAAACGATAAACAACCACAGAATTCGCGCATAAGCCTCAGGAATCCTAGAGTGGATGAAACGCCGAATATTCAGTGTAGCTTAATCGCTATATATATATATATATATATATATATATATATATATATATATATATATATATATATATATATATATGGTGTGTGTGTGTGTGTGTGTGTGTACTAGCTGTAAATAACCGGCGTAACGCGGTATTTATTAATGTCATTTTAGGATTCAATTAAAAAAAAAAAGATAGCATTTAACGTTACGAAGAAACTGTTTCTTATGGCTAATGATTAGAAGTGCTGGTGATTTTAATTAATTTGTCAACTTAATGGCCAAAACACATTTGCCACATAGGTAAATTTGCTGCGCTTGCCGACATAGAGAATACTGCACTAGCAGTTATTGTGTAGGTCGAACGGAGAACAGTCTCGCTTGCGATCTAAAGTGTTCATTTCCCAGTTTTACCTGCTGATTAGCCGAGAACGTCGAGGTCAAATCCCGGATGACAGTTGTCTTAACGATTCCGTGTGAATGGTGTTTGTCGGCCATGTTGGATTGTGGGAAAAGAAAAGAAAACAAAAAATACATATATTCTGAAGATGCGTCTATTTAATCTGCGCGTTTAGTGATAACTGTAATATTTCAAACTGAAGCGTGCCATATAATTTACGGAGGGACAGAGCGTCTTATATAGAGTTGTGCGGACCCATATAATAAAAACAATTAAAAAAAAAAAATGAAACGCGTTTTGCAATGAAAATACTATTAAAATCTGAAGTGTAACAGACGCACAGGTAAGAGAGAATGACTTATTGACTGACAGAACGTATTACAGAGAAGTAGAGATGCATTTAATAAGCTATTATTTACCTTCCGTCTTTCTTTTTTTACATGAGAATCACCACACATGAAAGCCCAGAGACAACTCGAGGTTAAGGATTAATAACTGTCGATTAGTAGACAACACAGTAAATGATCTGTAGAAGTGAAATTGGGTAGAATTCGATTTATGACTCAACAAGAACTTAAAAATGATCGTATTGTAGTTAGCTGGAAAGCAGCCTCGCGATATAGAGGTCCACATGGGAGCAGTTCAAAGAAAGAAACTTTGTTCATGCAATTTGCGTTTAGCTTTAGGCACTGATAGAGAATGGGGTAAATTTTGTTATTTCAATTTTAAATCTGACCGATTGACCGATTTACTGATGAACGGAACCTCTTTTAATAATGTGTGGACGCATCTTATAAAAAGAACACAAAAATGAAATATGTTTAACGATCAGAATATGTGACAGATTGATAGAACGATACCATGCTATCTCAAACTAATTGTCGGACAGAATGACAGCTCGTTTAGTAAAGTAAATTCGTCTAAATCAGCGTGAGGCAACGTTTTGGGCTAAGATCAAAGTCTAGTATGTGTTTTAATACCGCACTTCATTTTTTTTATCGTAGATTAGTAACGAATAAATCCTTCTAGACTGAGGCAAATTTTATTTTTGTTCACCAATCCAGAGTTCCCTTCTTGCTGAGCTTGATTTTCCCCACATTAAAACGGACCCTATATCGAGACCAACAGATTTGGTATAATGGTAAGAATGTTCGTTAATGGAGCGGACAACCGGGGTTCAATTCTCGGTCGAGTCATACCAAAGATTTTATACTTAATATGTACTTACCAAACATTCAACATTTTGATGGGAGGATCAAGGGAAAGTGGAGTAATCATAGAAATTCCCTACACTTTGGCGTAACAGTTGATGAAAGGGGGGGGCTTTGAGTTTCCTTCGACTATAGTCGGCCACTTAGCTTTTACTTTGTATCGAATTAAAAAATAATGGAGGTGCAAATAAATAGGGGATTTTTTTTTTAACCGGGTCGTATCTGTTGTTGGAATCGGGTTTCCAGATTCTTTTTAGAAACAGGTACGTCAAGAAGATGAGAAGCACGTGAAGGTTGCCAATATTCTTATGTTTAACAAGCGTTATGAAACTGACTGGATTCGAACTTGTCACCAGACCGCATCGTCATTCATTTGATAACCGCTACCTTCCAACTGGTAGATTCTATTATAGAGATGTCTCGATGCATTAGAAAAGTTTCTTTTTTTTCTAAAAACCATCAGTCTGTGAAACATTGTGCCGCGGGGCTACTTCGCAGCTGACTACAACAAGACCAATGTCGACAAATTCTTGTTAAGTAGCCTTTTTAAATAATCAAATTTTGTCCAATGACCACCGTCATTGCCATCATCACAGTTTTGTCTCACCGTCCACCTGACACACATTTAATTCGAGTGATCTTTGGGTCTTAAGATGCCGTGACACTTTAGAAAAAATGCATCTATTAAAAACGATAAAAAAATAAAACCGGTTACGCAATTAAAATGTTATTCAAAACTAAAGCGTAGATGATCGAGAAAACAGACAGAAAAAATGGAATTTCAAACTTAAGCATGACAGATTGATGAATGGAATGACAAAATATTATATCAAACTTGAGCGTGAGAAACCGACTGACCGAATTCCCGATCGGTCTTCTGAATGACAGAACTTCTTAATGAGATGCGTAGAAATATTTAAAAATAAAATAAACAAAAGGTTTATCTATACGAAGTGGTGCTTCCATATTTCTTGCTCGTCGGCAGTTGATTGGTGTTACGTTTAGCAATGAAATGTGAAGATGAAACACGTGTATGAATAGGAATAGCGCAACACGTACGCCATAGAAAGGTTAGGTAAAAAGAAGAGAGAGAGAGAGAGAGAGAGAGAGAGAGAGAGAGAGAAAGATAAAGGGGTTAAGAAAAGTTGGGAGAAAAGAGAACGGAAAGAAAGGAAGGAAAGGAAACAAAAGAGAAGAAAAGAAGCATAAAAATAAGGGGGGGGGGAGAAGAAAGTTTGTATTATTTAGATTATTCAAACTAGTGTTCGCATCTAATGTGTTATTTTCACAACGTGTCTGTAGATGTAACCTCCGACTTTCTTCAAGTGTATATTGCCGAACACGGGAATCTTTCTGTCTCGGGAATCTGCACGAAATTTCGAACTAAACCCTTTTATTAAATCCACAGGAGTAGTATACTATCGTTTAGCAAATACGCGTGTCGTAGTGGATAAGGTACTTGGTAAAATTCAATTGTATTTCACACTTTTGAGGTCAAAGATTCAAGCGACAATCAAAACACAATTGCGATTTACTTAGGACTGTCATGGCTAACGGAAGGAGTCCATGCAACTCCTGTGGATTAAATAGAGAGTTCTGTTCGAAATTCCGT
This sequence comes from Euprymna scolopes, assembly GCF_053919585.1. Classification (NCBI taxonomy): domain Eukaryota; kingdom Metazoa; phylum Mollusca; class Cephalopoda; order Sepiida; family Sepiolidae; genus Euprymna; species Euprymna scolopes. Next base: position 85,962,097 of record NC_136483.1, read on the forward strand.
ACACATAGTTGTATCTTGTCGAACTCGGAAATCTACACAGAAATTCGATTTTTTATTTAATCCACTGGTGTAGCATGATATCTTTCCGTCAGCCATGATTGAGTAAAAGTTTTAAATAATTCGCAATTGTATTTTGAATGCCGCACGCACTGAGGCTTGAACCGTTAATCTCTTAAAGAGTGTAACTTACAACTGAATTTTACCAAGTACTTTACTCACTGCAGCGGGTTCAGTGCGGACGACATTCAAAATATAGTTGCGAATTACTGATAGAACGAGGGCATGCTGCCCCTGTGCATTAAAAAAGATTCCCGAGTTAGACCGAAAGGTATACCCAAAGAAAGCTGGAGTAACATTGAAACGGAAACGTTGTGCGAATAACACCCAAGACAAGTAGTTCCAATAAGACAAAAAATACTAAAAATATTCAGCACTAAATATATTAGGTTGCTCGAAAAATACTGGTCGGAATTTCGATTCATTTTTCTTGTTGTTTGAAATTGCGGATTTTTTGTTTATTGCAGTATTTTATGTAAAATGATGCATTCTTAAGAATTTTATAAAATTCCAACAATTACTTTAAGAATTTAGTTTTGGAGTTTATAAATCCTCAATAATATGAATAGTTAATTATATGAGCTATTGTTGATTTATTTTTTATCAGCGATTATTCTGTGGTATTTAATTGTTACGCTCGTCTTAGCGTTTTGATGGAGTTACCTGCCCTTTGTTTATATTTACGTCGTCCCTTTTTATATTTGGGACGTAATTTTTGTTATTATTAATAATCTTATTTATTAACCATTTGATTATTTTGTTAAAATATTTATTAAATAAAAGTTATCCATGGACACGAGCTGTTACGAGTTCAATCCTTGTCAAAAGTTTAGCCATATTGAAGACGGGTGATACCCAGAAACACGTGCTCATGGATAACATTTATGCACGTATATATATTTGTTAATAAATATTTGAATTAAATATTCAGATGCTAATAAATAAAAAAGATTATAGTTAATTATATGTTATCTTTCTTTATTAGAACTCTTCACTGACTTCACTTCGGATATAGAACTGAGGCTTCACTTACTTTCTTATCTCTACTTAATAGCTGATGTACACTACTTAATAAATATCGTACAATCTTTTTGAAAATACAATTTTAAAACAAAGGGGACTAAACATCTTCAAACAAAAGTAGGAATACGTAAACGTTAAAAATCTGTATGAGTTCAAACACGATCGTAATGCTTCGCAAGCGCCACTAATGTCGACAAGACACGGAAACAAGGATTCACAAGTGTTCAGACGAAGAAAGAAGAAGACAATCATGCACTCTTGGCAATGGATATTTAAAAGCAATTGTTGAAAAAGACAAACAAACAAAAACAATAACAACAAAAACACAAACAAAAAAACAAACAAAAAAAAACGAATATTAAAGTGTAAGAGAAATGTCTAAGGCACTTTATGTCAGTATTTCAACTGCATCTGACCACCTGGAACAAAAATTCGTAAGATAAAACCGTTAAAATAATGAATTCCGCTTTATCTCTCTGAATACATGTTTATTTGTGAAAATCAGCCATTATTTTTCGAACAACCTAATATAAGAGTTAACCAAAAATAGTTTGTCCATTTTGGGTTCGTCTGCTGATCGCTTCAGTTTGGCTTCTGTTTTTTATTTTTATTTATTTTTGCTTTCTTTTGTTTGCTGTTGTTGTTTAGGCCGGCCATTTTGTTTTTGCAAAAAGAAGCCGCCATATTGCAACGGACAATCGGAATTCCTGAACATTTCCTTCCGCCTCCGGTTGCATATTTAACAGAGTCAATTTACAGCAGGCACCACAATTTCGTTTCGTTGTTATTGTTTTCTTTTTTATTTTTCATTTCAAAAATAGAATGATAGCAATCCAGATGTTCTAAAAATAAGTTTCACAGCTAACATTTGTAAACACTGTATCCCGTCAAATGTAAGAAAAGACGGGTAATGTGAACTTTTAGTTGAAATAATGAAAATGCCACAAAACAAACGGAATTATGTAATTTTAATAGAAATGTTAGTATGTTAAACCTACCAACCACTTTTATAATGCTGTATTACAAAAACCACTTAGATTACATTTCGATTATATTCAATTTACTTAAAAATATCTGAGTATGTTTCGGAAATTTTTAAATGAGTATTGATAATTTGTATTACTTAGCTTATTCGAACTACTGTTCTCATCTTGGATTCAACCTTAGACTATATTAAGGTTATGAAAGCAATCTAGACTCTTGGACGAAGTTAAAAGTTCAATTCGAAATTCCATGCAGATTGCTGAGTTCTAACAAAACTCACCCGAAAGAAGGACGGAGATAATATTGACCGAAATATTACGAAAATAATCGTCCAGATGAGAACAGTTGTCTAAACTATTCAAACAACACACCTTTTTATGTTCTAATGGTATTACTCTCTTTTCGTTTCAAAAGAACGTCATCGCTCATTATGATCATGCAACAGGTTCTCACTTTTTTTTACTTAGTCCTTTGCATATCGTTGTATTCTGTAAGATATTTCAGTCTGCACCGGTTGTAGAGTCGATGACAGACAAGGCAGTGTTGCATTGTATGACCCTATTGTCCACATTTACGGATGGTTGGCCGAATATTGTAGCCTCATCTAGTCATAACAATTTGTGATAGCTCCATTACTATTCACAGGGAATAGGGTTAAGTATTTTCCAATGGCTACAAGGTGCCTCTGAATCAGGAAGGAGACAGAATGGGGGAATCCACATGTCAATAGCCGTTTCTAACCGTCGTCTCCACTGCTGTAGTCTGGTCTCTTCCTGAGATGCCCGTCATAGCCACAGGCGAATAGCGTAAGAGTTGGAATAGCCGAGTGTTGAGATTCAATCCTGGCTCGAGGTAACTACTTGTTTAGTCGCACTGCTTAGCTGTGATACAGTGAAACAGTACTGTATGTGGATGACTATAATGTTCCCTATCTTGGGTTAGGCATATTGGAAAGTGATAAACAAACTGCTATCAGCGTATTAAGCGACGCTCTTTGTGTAAACAAATGGAGCTTAGGCGTTTGAACATTGTTAATTCACATGTCCGTCATAGCAG
>NC_136483.1:85967716-86065216 GCF_053919585.1 Euprymna scolopes
CGTGATATTTCGTACAGTTAGTCACTAGGCTTCCGATAAATTCATCTACAATTCCTCTAAATGAATACAGTTAAAATTCATCAATAGCATGGAAACAATGGATATTAATCTAAATAATTGACCTACAACATGTATACAATTACAATACATCGACAAAAATTCATCTACAAAATGTATACAATTACAATTAACAAGCAATGAATGCCTCTACAACTTTTACACAATTAAAATACATCAACAACAAATTAATCTACGACATGTAAACCATTACAATACATCGACAACAATTCATCTACAAGATGTACACAATCGCCATACATCGACAATCTTTCATCGAAAACATGTATAAAATTACAATTCACCGGCAACAATTCATCTACAGCATGTATACAATTACAATGCATTAACAACAAATTCATTTAAAACATGAATACAATTACAATTTATCAAACAAATTTATCTACAACAAATTCATCTGCAGCATGTATAGAATAACAATGCATAGGCAATAAATTCATCTACGTATATACAATTACAATTAACCAACACATAATTTATCTAAAACACGTATACAATTACAATTAATCAACAAATAATTTATCTAAAACAGGTATATAATTACAATTCATCAACAAAAGATTATCTATAACAAATTATTCTACAGAATATATACAGTTGCAATAAAGCAGCAACGAATTCCTCTACTACATGCATACAATTATAATTTATCCACAACAGATTCATCTACAACATGTTTACAATTACAATTCATCAATCACAGATTCATCCACAACATGTATAAAATAACTATGCATCGTCAATAATTCATCTACAACATGTAAACAATTACAATTAATCAGCAAAATATTCATGCTCATCATGTTTTTAATAACAATGCATCGACAACAAATTTGTCTACAACATGTTTACAATTACAATTCATTAACTACTAATTCAACTACAACGTGTATACAATTACAATTCATTAATAAATTCATGTACTACAAATTCATCTATAAGTTGTATAAAATTACAATTCATCAACAAAATATTCATCTACAACATATATACATTTATAATTCATAAACAACAAATTTATCTGCAACGTGTGTACAATCACAATTCGTCAATTAATCCACAATTCGTATTAAAACACTATTCATAGACAACACATTAATCTACAACATGTATACAATTACACTTCAACTACAACAATATATCGACAAATGTATGGTGTTCTAATTCATTAACACCCATTCATCTACAACATGTATACAATTACAATTCATCGACAACAAATTCATCTACAACATATATACAAACATAATTGATTTACAATGAATCCATCTACAACACGTATACAATTATAATACAACTCACTTACAACATGTATACAATAACAATATATCGACAACATATTGAACTACACAATGTACACGATTAAAATTCATTAACAACTAATTCATCTACAACATGTATACAATTACAATTTTATCACAACATATTCGTAAAGAACAAATTCATCTACAACATATATACAGTTAAAATTCATTAATAAAATTCCTCTACAATATGTTTACGATTACAATCCATTAACAACAAATTCATCTACAATATGTATACAATTACAATTTATCAGCAACATATTCGTTAACATCAAATTCATTTATAACATGTATACAATTGCAATTCATTAACAAGTTCATTTACAGCGTATATACAATTACAATGCTTTACAAAAATTCATCTACAACATGTATACAATTTATAGATGTATCACTTTAAATTTGTCTGTTGCACACACGCACGTGTCTCGTTCACTTTCTTAAACTACAAAAAAAAAGAAAAAATTCATCTACAACATGCATACAATTACAATTTATCTACACCAAATTTATTTGCAACATATATGCAATTTTTGTTCATCTAACAGAATCTACCGACAACAAGTACAATGACAGTTTATCTACACTAAATTAATCTACAACACCTATACAATTACAATTCATAAACAACAAATTAATCTACAACACCTATACAATTACAATTCATAAACAACAAATTAATCTACAACACCTATACAATTACAATTCATAAACAACAAATTAATCTACAACACCTATACAATTACAATTCATAAACAACAAATTAATCTACAACACCTATACAATTACAATTCATAAACAACAAATTAATCTACAACACCTATACAATTACAATTCATAAACAACAAATTAATCTAGAACACCTATACAATTACAATTAATAAACAACAAATTAATCTACAACACCTATACAATTACAATTCATAAGCAACAAATTAATCTACAACACCTATACAATTACAATTCATAAACAGCAAATTAATCTACAACACCTATACAATTACAATTCATAAACAACAAATTAATCTACAACACCTATACAATTACAATTCATAAACAACAAATTAATCTACAACACCTATACAATTACAATTCATAAACAACAAATTAATCTAGAACACCTATACAATTACAATTAATAAACAACAAATTAATCTACAACACCTATACAATTACAATTCATAAGCAACAAATTAATCTACAACACCTATACAATTACAATTCATAAACAGCAAATTAATCTACAACACCTATACAATTACAATTCATAAACAACAAATTAATCTACAACACCTATACAATTACAATTCATAAACAACAAATTAATCTACAACACCTATACAATTACAATTCATAAACAACAAATTAATCTAGAACACCTATACAATTACAATTAATAAACAACAAATTAATCTACAACACCTATACAATTACAATTCATAAGCAACAAATTAATCTACAACACCTATACAATTACAATTCATAAACAACAAATTAATCTACAACACCTATACAATTACAATTCATAAGCAACAAATTAATCTACAACACCTATACAATTACAATTCATAAACAACAAATTAATCTACAACACCTATACAATTACAATTCATAAACAACAAATTAATCTACAACACCTATACAATTACAATTCATAAAAAACAAATTAATCTAGAACACCTATACAATTACAATTAATAAACAACAAATTAATCTACAACACCTATACAATTACAATTCATAAGCAACAAATTAATCTACAACACCTATACAATTACAATTCATAAGCAACAAATTAATCTACAACACCTATACAATTACAATTCATAAACAACAAATTAATCTACAACACCTATACAATTACAATTCATAAACAGCAAATTAATCTACAACACCTATACAATTACAATTCATAAACAACAAATTAATCTACAACACCTATACAATTACAATTCATAAACAACAAATTAATCTACAACACCTATACAATTACAATTCATAAACAACAAATTAATCTAGAACCCCTATACAATTACAATTAATAAACAACAAATTAATCTACAACACCTATACAATTACAATTCATAAGCAACAAATTAATCTACAACACCTATACAATTACAATTCATAAACAACAAATTAATCTACAACACCTATACAATTACAATTCATAAGCAACAAATTAATCTACAACACCTATACAATTACAATTCATAAACAACAAATTAATCTACAACACCTATACAATTACAATTCATAAACAACAAATTAATCTACAACACCTATACAATTACAATTCATAAACAACAAATTAATCTACAACACCTATACAATTACAATTAATAAACAACAAATTAATCTACAACACCTATATAATTACAATTCATAAGCAACAAATTAATCTACAACACCTATACAATTACAATTCATAAGCAACAAATTAATCTACAACACCTATACAATTACAATTCATAAACAGCAAATTAATCTACAACACCTATACAATTACAATTCATAAACAGCAAATTAATCTACAACACCTATACAATTACAATTCATAAACAACAAATTAATCTACAACACCTATACAATTACAATTCATAAGCAACAAATTAATCTACAACACCTATACAATTACAATTCATAAACAGCAAATTAATCTACAACACCTATACAATTACAATTCATAAACAACAAATTAATCTACAACACCTATACAATTACAATTCATAAACAACAAATTAATCTATATGTGTACATTTACACTTTATCTACAACAATCTATTGACAGCATGTATACAAGTTTATCTACATATGTAAAATTACAATCCATCAACAACAAATATATCAACAATATGTATACAAGTAGAATTAATTTCCGACTAATTTATCTACAAAATGTATACAATTACAATTCATCGACAACAGATTAATCTACTACATGTATACAATTACTATTCATTCAAACAAATTCATCTACAACATGTATACGATAAGAATTCATCTACAAGTTTATCTACAACTTGTATACAATTACAATTCATTTAGAACTTCAACGACAACATTTATACAATTACAATTCATTGACAACAAATTCATCTTCAACATATATACAATTACAATTGATCTACAACAATAAATCTAAAACTATATTCAAACAAGCTATCTTCCTTGAGAGTCTGTGCCAGTTTTTAAAAAAAATATTTTTTCCTGTTGACTGTGGTGTAATGATGGTCATGCATAGTTCTAGGACATCCATCCGGCTGTTGACACTCGTATTACGGGTGGAGTAAGTTTTCTGCTACTGCCTGAGACGCTCCAACCGAGGAATGCTGACGAAGCTGGCCAGATAATTTTAATAGGCGAGAGTACTTCTCCTTTAGAAACGCTGGCTTTATACACGCTGCACTTTTCGATATTGTGTCACATATACTTGCAGTAGAAACGACGTAAATACTACCTTTCCATACGCGGAATTGCCCGGGAGTCATTTTACTGTAATTTTTTATTTGCTTATTCTCTCCACCAGCACTTTCTGTTTTTTTTTTTTTAATATTTTTATTAATTTCTTTTATGGGAATATTTACATTTTTCGAAAGATGATCCGATGTTGAGTTATATGAAAATTGTTCTGAAATAATATATCACATGTCTTTAAATTATATAAATACTTTTTATTTTTAAAGTTTTGCCAAATAATTATTTCTTTTAAATATAGTTTTATAAGTTTACAATACTGTTTATTTTTTAATGTATAAATAAATGAAGTTGCTATAATACAGTTATAACAGAAAATCTAGAAAAATATAGGTTCTTCTGTCTCTACCAGTCCTGGCATGTTTATAATGTCAGCAGACATGCGCATAACGAGAGAGAGAGAGAGAGAGAGAGAGAGAGAGAGAGAGAGAGAGAGAGAGAGAGAGGGAGATAATTAGAGAAAAGAGACAGAGAAAAAGGCTTACATGATGAATGCAAGGAAAATTGTTGACGTGCTGTCGGTCTTGTGTTACTGAAATTAAACCAAAATAAAACCTTGATGGATTTTACGTTAGTGCGTATTTTTATGTCGATAAATATTTCGTTGAGATTGAGTCTATAACCTTCAGATGTCTCACTCACTTAAAACTATAGTTAATCAACACTTTTAACCGCCGCACAACATGCCCACAAAGACAATTCTAGCAGGAATGTTTTTGGAATTCTTAATCTTACAAAATGTTTGGCGTAAAGAAAAGCCAACATTACAAAGATTTGGTCAATTTATGTATGATAAGAAGGAATAAGCTTTATAAAATATATTGGATCTTTTTTTGAATTCTTCAGTGATATCGTTTCGTTTGCAATACGTTTCTGTTAATCATTATTAGCTTTTTATTTTTTTCCAGAAAAGCCTCACTATTTGGATTTATGCTGCCATTTTTGTTGTTGTCTTGTTTTTGCTTGGAATTACATTTTTCGATTTCAAGAATTTCGTTACACTTAAATCTTTTCTATATGTATATTACCTCCCACGGACTATTTTCCACAGTCACGGTTGATTTCAAGTTAAATGTCATTCCCGACTTGGGGATCACAAGTGTAACGTCGTCTAGTCTCGGACCCTTTTAAAGGTATTCAGGCACGACTTCGCCCGGGATCCATAATATCGCCACAGTAGTATTACGACTTATTACTATAAAATTACGATTTTATTTAACCGTTACTCACACTGTACTTTTTTTTATTGGTGTTTTAATTTACTATTTAAACTTATTGTTGTCCCTAATGTATTCAACGTTATACTATGTTTCCTTAGGTAGCAATTGTCGCTACACGTTTTAGTCTCTGTCATTCGTCTCTGTCTATAATTTACATAAGGACACACAAGATTCTCTTTACTTCCTATGTGGTTTGCTGTATAAAATTTAAACATTTCTCCGCGTGTTTCAGCTTTCCTATATTTTGCTAACATTTCGTTTAATAAGTGACATTGTATATTTTTAATATTTGATTAATAAAATTCTAAACGTTTATTTATTTATTTATGTGTGTATATATACACCAATAAAACTTTCGAACGAATGCACCGAATTGAAAAATTCTTTTTTTCCCTGAAAGGTGTGAGTCCTTAGATCGTCCTCATCTACATATGGTTCGTAACGAACAACGCCAAGTTACACAGAAAGCCCGAAATAAGGGGTTTTGGGCCGTTTCGTTTTTGTTGAAAAATTTACCTGCACATGTCAACGGAATTTAGCACTGTCTATATACAGTCGCGGTAACATCTTTAAGCATACAGGCAGGACTTGTGGCGCAATGGATAACGCGTCTGACTACGGATCAGAAGATTCCAGGTTCCAATCTTAGCAAGTTCGTAATAATTTTAACCATCATTTTATCCAACGTTTACTCATTATCCTTACCCTTAGGGTATTTTTGTTTTGTCAGTGATTTTATTTTGCACATATGGGAATTTTCTATACTCCAAGTTCACAGGGTAAGCGTTGATGGTAAGATGATGTTGACTTGATGTCGAGTGTACTCGATTTTGTGTTTGATTCGCCGCTAGTTTTTAGTATTTGATGAAATGGAATATTCACAATTCCTGTTTATATATAGACGAGATCTTAGGGAGAGATGACCGTTAATCCGTTATATATATATATATATATATATATATATATATATATATATATATATATATATATATATATATATATAAGCATGGAGACCCGACGTTATCTGACATTCAATGTTTTACCATCCCATACTTTATTGTAATCGAATTCGGTAGAGTCGCAAATTTTAATCAAATCGATTAATTTCATGCCAGAGATAAGGACCCCCCCCCTCAGTGTACCAGGAGGAAGCTTCACATTCCCCCCAGTGACTTAGTCCACAATGCAGTTAGTCTATATTACACTGCAGAGAATCTACTGTTATTTTTATAAAATTATCTGTAAACGAGTAAAGATACTCGCGTTTCGCGTGGACTTTGCTGTACGCTCAGTTACCTGCTTCGTGGGCATCCTTGCAATAAGTGAAGGTTGTAAGAGCAACTCTTACTTAAGGTGTTAAAGAAAATTTTTACGACCTCTTGAAGTGACTAAAATCCAACTATGAACTATGAAGATTGGTTGAGGGGGTGGGGGTGGAGGAGAGTGATTTAAATTCACAAAGAAGTTGGTCGGCACCATGGTGGTGACCCCCGGGATGGTTTGCACTATCCGTAGATGGGGGTGGTTATGGAAAGCCGCACCAAATATTACCTTAATCTTTGACCTTGACCTTGAAAACTGGTGTGCACCCTCATCATCATTTCACGTTTGGTCATAATCGGTCCAGTGGTGTGGGCTGTAGGAGAGTATATGTTCATAAGCTATGACCTTGACTTTTGACGTTTACCTTGGAAAATAGTGTGCACTATCCTTTGGTAGGGGACCATCATCATGCTAGGTTTGGTCATGATCGGTCCAGTGGTGTGGGCTGTAGGAGAACTGGACACACACACACACACACACACACACACACACACACACACACACACACACACACACACACACACACACACACACACACACACACCAACGAACGCTACTACTATATATATAGAGAGAGATAATAGCTTCACTTAGTTTAAAGTGCAAAAGTCAGTCATCATGGCTCAATCGTGCTCTAAACAGAAACATTTATTTCGAACGCGCCTTTGTCTTATAAAAGAACCAACTGTTGATTTTATGAAATTATTTTCAGATAATCACTTGAATTAAAATTCAACGTACAAAGGTCAACTCTCATGGTTTAGTTGTGCTCAGTCTTATATAAGAGTTTACAGTTGATTTTATAAGCTGTGCCTTTCTGTTTGTGCGTTGATACAACTTCTCACATGCACTTCTAATGTTAGGTTGTATAACAATGTTAACTTTAGTCAAAATCAGGTTTCCTTCTGCCTTGGAATTTCACACGAAGATATTTGATGTGTCTGAGAGTGTCCTTATGTGGGTTTTATATCCGAATTATCTGATAAGTATCGATAATCGATAAACAGGCTGCTAAATCCCACCCCACACTGTAGAGATCCCTAGATGTAAAAGATCTTTTTACTCCAATAGTTTCTTCCCCAGAACCGCTAGACTCTGGAATTCCATTCCAGGTCCCTGCTTCCCCAACAGTACTGACGTGCAGAAGTTCAAGTGTAACGTGAACCAACATCTTGTTGCCCAAATCCCTACATAATACCCCAGTAGTTGTTGCCCCTGATAGTAGCCCCCCTACACCAAAGTGGCAATTTGCCTTGTTTGGGGTAAAAATGTAAAAAAAAAAAAAAAAAAAAAAAAAAAAAAAATCGGAAAAATCGGGTTAGAGAAGGAAGTCCGATTTTGAGCCAAGTTTACACTTTTATACAGCCTAATGTCATAATTGCATATGCGAAATTTTATCACCGCAGAAGAAGTATATAAAATCAACAGTAAGTTCTTTGATAAGACAGGGGCGGGGTCGAAATGGATGTTCCTGCTTAGAGCATAATTGAATCATAATTATTGACTTCTGCATTTTTAACTTCAATTCAAACCATTATATAAAAACTAATTCATAAAATCAACAGTAAGTTCTCTACCTGCAATATAGACTATGTGGTATTATGGATTAAGTTATTGATAGAAAACATGTGAAGTTTCCTCTTGGTGCACCGCAATGGCTCGCCAACTAGAGCAGGCAATCACTCAATTTGTTTGAATAGTAGGCATTTTAACCGATTTCAATGACAATAACAGGATTGTGTGGATCATTTGTTAAAACACATTCAATCCCGAGCAACGTCCGCTCTCCCTGCTAGTAGTTTATAGTGTACATTTTTTGTGGTTTATTAGTCTTATTGGCTTCCAGGACAAGAATTCCCTTTATCTGGCGGAGTACCCAGCTTTGTGCGGCTACTCGAAGTAACATCACTTGGAGAAAGTGCACCATTCCCTATAAAAGCCTGTGTGGATTAAGCATGCCGAAGAGATCTTATTTGGGCCGCGAATACTATGTGATTTTGAATATTTAGGGAAAAGTATGACAGGTTGTCCTGACAAACTTCTGTACAGAAAGAGACCTTAGACACCCGACGATAGTGTTTAGTCGGCATTCAAGTTCTCTCTTTATTGGTTATGGTTGCGATTTGGCCAAGGTATATATTTACACACTCATTTTGTCGTATTGTATAGTAGCCGCCCCCATAACAAAATCTTATAGCTGGATGTCAGGTGGCTCATATTCTACCTCTATGTGGCAGAAACCACACTTGTTGTTATTACTACGACCCCTCATCTTTTTAAATGTATTGGTAATGGTTGCGATTGTTACTTGTAAAATCTGTTTTGCTTCGGTATACTTTTCCACAAACACGACAGACGGAAATTCTAACCGTTTCATTTGGCATCTCCGAGATTCATTTCTAAACTGCTCTCTAAATTTTTTCACGTTCGAAGCATTTTCTAATATAATAATAAATAATATTTGTGCCCCATTTCCATGTTGTTTTATTTAAAGCAACATGTTTCCAATTACTGTTAAGGATGGTACATTTTTCGGAAGAGGTATTTAAAGAGTCCATTGTATCGCTGTTTCTGGGTGATAGCGTACAAAAGGGATACCAAATTTCTGGACTCGAAAAAATAAGGTCACCTGGTATTAGCTGACCGATGTCACATCAAATGACATAGCCTCCTCTTTTTTTTTTTTTAAATCACTCCCTCAATTTATTTAAAAAAAACAAAACAAAACAAAACAATATTTTTTCTTTTCTTTTAATTGATTGTTTTTTTAATCTTTTTGGAAGTTTGTGATTTTATTGATCTTAAATAGACTAAAAAAAAGGGTTTAGACATAAAACAGTTAAAAGAATTTCTGAACATCATTCCACTACCTCCTTATTTCGTATGGTTTGCTAATAATTGCTACAATCAAATATCTATGAAATATACAACTACAAAATGACCGTGTTTTTTTATTACATGGCACGCCATCGTACATTTTGTCACTAAGATCTTATAATTGCTACAATCAAATATCTATGAAATATACAACTACAAAATGACCGTGTTTTTTTATAACATGGCACGCCATCGTACATTTTGTCACTAAGATCTTATAATTGCTACAATCAAATATCTATGAAATATACAACTACAAAATGACCGTGTTTTTTTATTACATGGCACGCCATCGTACATTTTGTCACTAAGATCTTATAATTGCTACAATCAAATATCTATGAAATATACAACTACAAAATGACCATGTTTTTTTATTACATGTCACGCCATCGTACATTTTGTCACTAAGATCTTATAATTGCTACAATCAAATATCTATGAAATATACAACTACAAAATGACCGTGTTTTTTTTTTTACATGGCACGCCATCGTACATTTTGTCACTAAGATCTTATAATTGCTACAATCAAATATCTATGAAATATACAACTACAAAATGACCGTGTTTTTTTTTACATGGCACGCCATCGTACATTTTGTCACTAAGATCTTATAATTGCTACAATCAAATATCTATGAAATATACAACTACAAAATGACCATGTTTTTTTATTACATGTCACGCCATCGTACATTTTGTCACTAAGATCTTATAATTGCTACAATCAAATATCTATGAAATATACAACTACAAAATGACCGTGTTTTTTTTTTTACATGGCACGCCATCGTACATTTTGTCACTAAGATCTTATAATTGCTACAATCAAATATCTATGAAATATACAACTACAAAATGACCGTGTTTTTTTATTACATGGCACGCCATCGTACATTTTGTCACTAAGATCTTATAATTGCTACAATCAAATATCTATGAAATATACAACTACAAAATGACCGTGTTTTTTTTTATTACATGGCACGCCATCGTACATTTTGTCACTAAGATCTTATAATTGCTACAATCAAATATCTATGAAATATACAACTACAAAATGACCATGTTTTTTTATTACATGTCACGCCATCGTACATTTTGTCACTAAGATCTTATAATTGCTACAATCAAATATCTATGAAATATACAACTACAAAATGACCGTGTTTTTTTATTACATGGCACGCCATCGTACATTTTGTCACTAAGATCTTATAATTGCTACAATCAAATATCTATGAAATATACAACTACAAAATGACCGTGTTTTTTTTATTACATGGCACGCCATCCTACATTTTGTCACTAAGATCTTATAATTGCTACAATCAAATATCTATGAAATATACAACTACAAAATGACCGTGTTTTTTTATAACATGGCACGCCATCGTACATTTTGTCACTAAGATCTTATAATTGCTACAATCAAATATCTATGAAATATACAACTACAAAATGACCGTGTTTTTTTTTATTACATGGCACGCCATCGTACATTTTGTCACTAAGATCTTATAATTGCTACAATCAAATATCTATGAAATATACAACTACAAAATGACCATGTTTTTCTATTACATGTCACGCCATCGTACATTTTGTCACTAAGATCTTATAATTGCTACAATCAAATATCTATGAAATATACAACTACAAAATGACCGTGTTTTTTTATTACATGGCACGCCATCGTACATTTTGTCACTAAGATCTTATAATTGCTACAATCAAATATCTATGAAATATACAACTACAAAATGACCGTGTTTTCTTTATTACATGGCACGCCATCGTACATTTTGTCACTAAGATCTTATAATTGCTACAATCAAATATCTATGAAATATACAACTACAAAATGACCGTGTTTTTTTTATTACATGGCACGCCATCGTACATTTTGTCACTAAGATCTTATAATTGCTACAATCAAATATCTATGAAATATACAACTACAAAATGACCGTGTTTTTTTATTACATGGCACGCCATCGTACATTTTGTCACTAAGATCTTATAATTGCTACAATCAAATATCTATGAAATATACAACTACAAAATGACCGTGTTTTTTTATTACATGGCACGCCATCGTACATTTTGTCACTAAGATCTTATAATTGCTACAATCAAATATCTATGAAATATACAACTACAAAATGACCGTGTTTTTTTATTACATGGCACGCCATCGTACATTTTGTCACTAAGATCTTATAATTGCTACAATCAAATATCTATGAAATATACAACTACAAAATGACCGTGTTTTTTTTATTACATGGCACGCCATCCTACATTTTGTCACTAAGATCTTATAATTGCTACAATCAAATATCTATGAAATATACAACTACAAAATGACCATGTTTTTTTATTACATGTCACGCCATCGTACATTTTGTCACTAAGATCTTATAATTGCTACAATCAAATATCTATGAAATATACAACTACAAAATGACCGTGTTTTTTTTTATTACATGGCACGCCATCGTACATTTTGTCACTAAGATCTTATAATTGCTACAATCAAATATCTATGAAATATACAACTACAAAATGACCGTGTTTTTTTTATTACATGGCACGCCATCCTACATTTTGTCACTAAGATCTTATAATTGCTACAATCAAATATCTATGAAATATACAACTACAAAATGACCGTGTTTTTTTATAACATGGCACGCCATCGTACATTTTGTCACTAAGATCTTATAATTGCTACAATCAAATATCTATGAAATATACAACTACAAAATGACCGTGTTTTTTTTATTACATGGCACGCCATCGTACATTTTGTCACTAAGATCTTATAATTGCTACAATCAAATATCTATGAAATATACAACTACAAAATGACCGTGTTTTTTTTATTACATGGCACGCCATCGTACATTTTGGCACTAAGATCTTATAATTGCTACAATCAAATATCTATGAAATATACAACTACAAAATGACCGTGTTTTTTTATTACATGGCACGCCATCCTACATTTTGTCACTAAGATCTTATAATTGCTACAATCAAATATCTATGAAATATACAACTACAAAATGACCATGTTTTTTTATTACATGTCACGCCATCGTACATTTTGTCACTAAGATCTTATAATTGCTACAATCAAATATCTATGAAATATACAACTACAAAATGACCATGTTTTTTTATTACATGTCACGCCATCGTACATTTTGTCACTAAGATCTTATAATTGCTACAATCAAATATCTATGAAATATACAACTACAAAATGACCGTGTTTTTTTTATTACATGGCACGCCATCCTACATTTTGTCACTAAGATCTTATAATTGCTACAATCAAATATCTATGAAATATACAACTACAAAATGACCATGTTTTTTTATTACATGTCACGCCATCGTACATTTTGTCACTAAGATCTTATAATTGCTACAATCAAATATCTATGAAATATACAACTACAAAATGACCGTGTTTTTTTTTATTACATGGCACGCCATCGTACATTTTGTCACTAAGATCTTATAATTGCTACAATCAAATATCTATGAAATATACAACTACAAAATGACCGTGTTTTTTTTATTACATGGCACGCCATCCTACATTTTGTCACTAAGATCTTATAATTGCTACAATCAAATATCTATGAAATATACAACTACAAAATGACCATGTTTTTTTATTACATGTCACGCCATCGTACATTTTGTCACTAAGATCTTATAATTGCTACAATCAAATATCTATGAAATATACAACTACAAAATGACCGTGTTTTTTTTATTACATGGCACGCCATCGTACATTTTGTCACTAAGATCTTATAATTGCTACAATCAAATATCTATGAAATATACAACTACAAAATGACCGTGTTTTTTTTATTACATGGCACGCCATCGTACATTTTGGCACTAAGATCTTATAATTGCTACAATCAAATATCTATGAAATATACAACTACAAAATGACCGTGTTTTTTTATTACATGGCACGCCATCGTACATTTTGTCACTA
The DNA here is from genome assembly GCF_053919585.1 of Euprymna scolopes. Lineage (NCBI taxonomy): Eukaryota > Metazoa > Mollusca > Cephalopoda > Sepiida > Sepiolidae > Euprymna > Euprymna scolopes. Next base: position 85,982,029 of record NC_136483.1, read on the forward strand.
AGATCTTATAATTGCTACAATCAAATATCTATGAAATATACAACTACAAAATGACCGTGTTTTTTTATTACATGGCACGCCATCGTACATTTTGTCACTAAGATCTTATAATTGCTACAATCAAATATCTATGAAATATACAACTACAAAATGACCGTGTTTTTTTATTACATGGCACGCCATCGTACATTTTGTCACTAAGATCTTATAATTGCTACAATCAAATATCTATGAAATATACAACTACAAAATGACCGTGTTTTTTTTATTACATGGCACGCCATCCTACATTTTGTCACTAAGATCTTATAATTGCTACAATCAAATATCTATGAAATATACAACTACAAAATGACCGTGTTTTTTTATTACATGTCACGCCATCGTACATTTTGTCACTAAGATCTTATAATTGCTACAATCAAATATCTATGAAATATACAACTACAAAATGACCGTGTTTTTTTTTATTACATGGCACGCCATCGTACATTTTGTCACTAAGATCTTATAATTGCTACAATCAAATATCTATGAAATATACAACTACAAAATGACCGTGTTTTTTTTATTACATGGCACGCCATCCTGCATTTTGTCACTAAGATCTTATAATTGCTACAATCAAATATCTATGAAATATACAACTACAAAATGACCGTGTTTTTTTATAACATGGCACGCCATCGTACATTTTGTCACTAAGATCTTATAATTGCTACAATCAAATATCTATGAAATATACAACTACAAAATGACCGTGTTTTTTTTATTACATGGCACGCCATCGTACATTTTGTCACTAAGATCTTATAATTGCTACAATCAAATATCTATGAAATATACAACTACAAAATGACCATGTTTTTTTATTACATGTCACGCCATCGTACATTTTGTCACTAAGATCTTATAATTGCTACAATCAAATATCTATGAAATATACAACTACAAAATGACCGTGTTTTTTTATTACATGGCACGCCATCGTACATTTTGTCACTAAGATCTTATAATTGCTACAATCAAATATCTATGAAATATACAACTACAAAATGACCGTGTTTTTTTTATTACATGGCACGCCATCGTACATTTTGTCACTAAGATCTTATAATTGCTACAATCAAATATCTATGAAATATACAACTACAAAATGACCGTGTTTTTTTATTACATGGCACGCCATCGTACATTTTGTCACTAAGATCTTATAATTGCTACAATCAAATATCTATGAAGTATACAACTACAAAATGACCGTGTTTTTTTATTACATGGCACGCCATCGTACATTTTGTCACTAAGATCTTATAATTGCTACAATCAAATATCTATGAAATATACAACTACAAAATGACCGTGTTTTTTTATTACATGGCACGCCATCGTACATTTTGTCACTAAGATCTTATAATTGCTACAATCAAATATCTATGAAATATACAACTACAAAATGACCGTGTTTTTTTTATTACATGGCACGCCATCCTACATTTTGTCACTAAGATCTTATAATTGCTACAATCAAATATCTATGAAATATACAACTACAAAATGACCGTGTTTTTTTAATTACATGGCACGCCATCGTACATTTTGTCACTAAGATCTTATAATTGCTACAATCAAATATCTATGAAATATACAACTACAAAATGACCGTGTTTTTTTATTACATGGCACGCCATCGTACATTTTGTCACTAAGATCTTATAATTGCTACAATCAAATATCTATGAAATATACAACTACAAAATGACCGTGTTTTTTTATTACATGGCACGCCATCGTACATTTTGTCACTAAGATCTTATAATTGCTACAATCAAATATCTATGAAATATACAACTACAAAATGACCGTGTTTTTTTATTACATGGCACGCCATCGTACATTTTGTCACTAAGATCTTATAATTGCTACAATCAAATATCTATGAAATATACAACTACAAAATGACCGTGTTTTTTTATTACATGGCACGCCATCGTACATTTTGTCACTAAGATCTTATAATTGCTACAATCAAATATCTATGAAATATACAACTACAAAATGACCGTGTTTTTTTATTACATGGCACGCCATCGTACATTTTGTCACTAAGATCTTATAAGATCAAAAATAAAACAGTTGAATGAAACTCTGTAGTGGAAGTTTTACTCTTTCAAAAAACAAAATAAAACGAAACAAAACAAAACACGAAAAAAATGCATATTTTATGCAAATGTGCCTTCCTTTATGTGAAGGGCACCTGCAACAACGTGCATTGGACCGTTTCACCTCTGGCATTTCTACTTCACAAATAGAACACAAAGGAATTTGCTCCTATGTATATATTTCCATTAAAAAATGGGTTCACCTCGTTATGCGTTCCCCAAATATGACCTACGCTGTCTATATACATGTTCATTCAATGTTATGTTCGTTTGTTGTGGCACCAGTCACCTAATACCACGTGCCCAAATTTTCCGGGGCCAGAAATTTGGGATCCCTTTAGTACACTAGCACCAAGTTCCGACTTAATAGATGTTTTTTTTTTCTGTTTCAAGATATTGTGAAATCCAGAAATGAATTCGGTCCAAAACTGCCACATGAATGAATAAATGAGTGAATGTTGTGTTGCGTGATTGCATAATTTCCGAAACGATTAATATGTCCTAAAATGGCAACGCAAGCCAGCTAATGAATTCTTTACTATAGATATTCTTCGAAAATTAAATAACCCATAAAAATGTTGACGTGTCGCACGCCAATCAACTCTCTTTCTTGATCCCCTTATGAATTATGGTTGAAAAAAAAAAAAATTGTTGATAAACCGCAGTTCGAAATTGACTCTAAAAGTGACCCATCTGTTACCAAGTTTCTGTCTAACACACTCACTCGCTCTCTCTATGTATCTTGTTTGAATTACCATTCCGATTTTGTATGGTGTGTATAACGCTTGCTTCCGTCACTCTCCCTGTTTATCAAGTTTAGATGTAATAAAAGTAACAATGTAGTAAAAGTAACACAAAATTCCAACCAGTGGCGATATAACAGCGCGGATGCACATATATAAATACATGGTAAATGACGTCACAGGTAAGGAAAAAAATATAAAAAAGAGAAAGAGAACGATCACGGGAGAGCCGTGGAGCAAAGAACGAGATAACGTTCAAGATCTCGTGAGAGACGTAAATAAAATTCGCGATCACGTGCGAGACGTGAAGGACGGTCGAGAAGACGATCACGTGAGGGACGTCACAGCGGTAAAAAGAGAATTAGGAAATAAATGTTGCTGCTACAAAGAACAAGCGAGTTGGAGTTCTTTCCTATTTTTGTATTGGTCTCAACAGTATACGGCATAATTCACGTTGACACACCAGTTACCGTTAGACCACCGAAGCTAAGCAACAGTGAGCTTGGTCAATACTAAAATGGGTGACCATTTGGGAACACCATGTGCTGTATGTGCTCTTTGCTTATCTCGGCATTGTTTCCAGTCGTTTAGCACTTCTTGATACTGGACTCAAACAGTACTGATTCAGGAGAGTTGAGGTTGTAGCTGCGCCACTCTTGCCTGAAAAATTACACGCGCAGCTACCATTATAGGGATATCCAATGTCTCTTGACACTGAGCGGAGATATTATGTGTTGGTCTCCTTTGCAACTGAAACTCGGCACAACGTGGGTTGGTTCACAGACAATCTTACAACGAAGCACTTGAGGCTTTGGCGAAGATGTAGTCATCGTTTAACTGTTATTATTCCCAGGTTTATTCTGCACCGGAGTGATTCATCATCATCATCATCATCATCATGCAGTCCGTCGATCTTGACGATGACTAGTTGGGGCCTCAGTGCTTTATCCCTCAGTGTTGGCGTAGTCTCACTCCATCACCACAGGACTTTTCACCTTGGCTCCAAACTTGCTTGCGCAGTTTAGGTGCAGTATCTGTTGCGCATCAGATAGACACCCTCTGAACCTTCAATGCTCATGTCCAGTAGAGCGAACCCGCGACGACTGGCAGCAGAGGAGTGATTAGTACCTAATTGAGAACCATTCATGGAATAAATAGACTATATCGTTTGTAGACTATTTGTTTACAAAATATAGACTTTTAAAACTAGGCACCGCCAAAAATGGCCGCAAAATCAAGTTGTTGTTGTTTTTTAAAACTAAATTACATTTATTACAATCCATTATTTCTGAGTAACTTTTTTTTTTCCAGAAAGATAAAACCCTGAATTTTATCATATAGAAAACAGAATAATGTAAAACTTTTTCTACTATTTTTAATTCAATTTTAAATGTTAAATTTTCCCAAAAAGTTAACAATTGATATTTTTTGTCTTGCACAAATAACGTACTTAAATATTTAAAAAAAAAGGGTTTTTGAAATAATTTATTTATTCATTTATTGTCTAACTAAGATTTAGGATGATTTTCTAAGAGAATATGCAAAAATATTATAATATAAGTACCTGAATTTCAAATAATTCCACTTATTCATATAGGTAACCAGACATTTCGCGTCGCCGTAGAGTTCAGATCGACTCTGTTTACGTTTTCTTTTGATTGAGACGAAAACTATGGAAGACCAAACCGGCCAAAAAAACTTATTTTTCAGTGACGAAAATTTCAATGTATTATTAAGCTGAGGCTGGCCAGTACCAGATGGGTGACCATTTGTATGAGTTTGGTTATTAATGTGTATGTGTGTGGGGGCCAGGCTCCCCAAAATGGAGGGAGGGGGCAATTTAAAGCAGAATAAAAAAAAATTATTTCAGCGCGTTTGGTCCACCGTAGTCGAAAGGCGGCAAACGTTTTCAAACGAGATCGAAATAAATGATGCTATTTTTAACACAAAGGGCACAATATTTATCGAATTTTTTTTTTTTGTATCGATTATTCAAAGCATGCTCTGTTTAATAATGGTCATGCATTATTCGGCTCGCTAAAAAAAAATTGTTAATTTATTTATCAAAAATTTTAAAATGGCTTTTTTCGTATAAATATAAAAAAATTTTTTTTTTTGTTTTGCTTAACTTAAATTAATTATTTTACTTAACATATTCACCGAATTTCACACTTCAAAACTCAAAAGCGGGATAATTAAACACAATCGAAGTTCTGATATTCAGACGTCAAAATAAGGTATGCAAACAATGTTTTTTTGTTTGTTTTTTTTTAAATCTATAATTCTGTCCCTTACAACAACACAATATGTTTTGTTCAGTTTCAGATGATTATTTTAAGCATATTTGTTCCCACTTCAAAACAAGGGGGGGTTTTGTAAGCAAAAAAAAATATATATATAAATATCGTTTATGAAAAATAAGTACACTGTTATAAAGTTCATTCTTCTCCTAATAATCGCTGAAAATTTCGTATTGATCGGATAATTACCTGATTTTTGGTAGATTTTTAAAAAGACGGTCCGTCAAAAAGTACTGACCTGCCCCCCCCCTAGTTTTGGCGGTGCCTATTTAAAACAAATTAGTCTTGAAATAAACAAATTCAAACTTGAACGGTTTTAAGACCAAAACTAGTTCAGACATTTTTTTAAATAAATAAATAAATAAATATATTTATTAATTAAAACAAATTCAATATTTCGAATTCTAACAAATTCTTCATCAGGAAAATCCAGGTGTTTTGGTTTTTACTTTTATTATTATTTTTTTTTTACGCCGCATGACGGAGATAATCCTTGGGACGTCTTCAGATGTTGTTGAAGTCTTGAATGTTCATTAAAGTATGAGCGTCGATCTACGCGTTTTTCATATAATATAAGAATTCACTGTTGTTTTTAAAGCACTGTTGATAGATGAAATAAAAAAATTCGAACTTTAATTTTTTTAAGCCCAAAACAAGTGCAGACGTTATTTTTTTAAATAAAAAAATATATTTATTTTTAAAACAAATTCAATATTTCGAATCATGACAAATTTATTACAGTGTTAGCGTCGGTCTTTAAAAAGTGAATTCCTATATAATACTAGCTTGGGTGTCTGGTGTTGCCTCGGTGTTTGGAGGTGTGTGTTGAGCAAAAAAAAAAAAAAAAAAAAAAAAACTAAAAAAACAAAAACAAAAAAAATAACAAACACAAGTGGTATTAGGCAGACAGGTTCGAACTCGTACCGCGAAGGAAGAAAAAACCGTGAAAAGAAAATGCGACGTCTTTGCTGTTGCGTCCATCGCCAAACCAGAAGGGCGAAGGTTTAAATTAAGGCTGGTTATTCTAAAAGAGGGAATGACATTCGAAAATATCGGCGAAAAAAGCGACTCTGCCTTGTAGAAAAGCCTAGTTGAGGGTGGAGGAATTAATATTCATAGCCAATATTTCGGTATTTGTCGTCCGAAGAGTCGAGCTTCAAAACGATACCGATCTGGTGAAAATCCGTCGCCTCTGTCGAAAGTTTTAGGCAGACAATCATACATAAATATATGATGATTGCAACGTCTTGTCAGACGAGTGCCACTCCCTCAGACATTTAAAATCCATGAGCCCAAATGCCTGAAGGAGTATCTATACAAATATGATGTTACAGAGTCTTAGCTTTGTACGACAGCTAAGTTTCTCTCTCGGTTCAAAATGTTGAGATCCAGCAACAAGCAAGAGCAAAATAGCCAGCAACAAATTAAACTGCAGACCAGCTTAATGCGGGTAATGGTCTTCCGCTTTATGGTTTTTTAAATCAGAGATTTGCTTCTCCTAGAAAGGTTGCCTTCACCACGGCTTACGGGAGCCCTCTCCACCCCAATACACACACACACACACACACACACACACACACACACACACACACACACACACACACACACACACACACACACAAATATACACGGTGCTAGTTGGCCGTTGACCCAGAAAAAGGGTTCATTCGCCCTTTGGAAGGTCTTGTCATATGCTACTGGTACCATGTAACCCAGTACTACCTGCCTCATGGTCGGATCACCGGCAACTAAACTGGTTCCCCCACCAGACTTGTTTGGTGAGGAGGGCGGCTAGTCTCCCTGAAGGATTAAACACATACATACATACATACATACATACATACATACATTTCAACAAACAGGTGAGATTTATATGATCGATGAGAAACGCGTTGACCGACGCTCACACTACACATTCAAGACTTCAACAATATCTGAAGACGTCCCAAGGATTATCTCCGCCATGCGGCGTAAAAAAGTAATAAAAGTAAAAAAAAAAAAAAACCCTGAATTTTCCTGATGAAGAATTTGTTAAAAATCGAAATATTGAATTTGTTTTAATTAATAAATATATTTATTTATTAAAAAACGCACTAGTTTTTGTCTTAAAGTGTAAATTTTATATTCTTTATATCAACAGTGCTTTAAAAACAGTGAATTTTTATATAATATAATCTTGAAATATTTGAAAGCATAAATAACTTGAAGAATAAAAGTTCATATCTCTTTTAGTGCTGCTTTCATAAGTTAAAAGGAAATATGAATCTTAATGAAAATGTACAGGATAATTATTATAAAAAGTAAAGCTGTTTGGCGTAATCACGTAAAATTGTGATAATCTCCATGTAGTGTGTGAATTTTTTGATATGGGATAGGTTTACCAAAAATAAGCATATTCATTTTGGTGATAGATTTTGGTGATAAAAACTTGATTATATATTTAGAAATTATGAAATTGATAACCCAGATCTAAATTCGAAACTACCGATTACGTTCATCCTAACTTCATTTTTCGCTCGTCTCTTATCTCCAGGTTATGAGTTCGATTTTTTTTAGTAACAATTTTGGCTCGGAAATTTTGCAATATATATCTTGAAAATACGTTCTAGGGTTCATGCGAATGGTGGTTGGCAAAAATGCGACTGAAGTGAGTTAAGAAATGAGCAGCTTATGTTAAGGATTATTAAATCATCGATGCCTATGAAATTGATTATACCGTGTTTAAGTCCTATTGGTTTTATTTAGGTACGGGCAAAAATGGACGGACAAAAATGGGGGACCCAGTTTTGAAAGCCGATTTATTTTTTGTAGGTTTCCGACTACTTTTTGATTGCATTTGAAAGATTAGAGACTAAAGTTAATTGTCACAGGGGGGGGGGAATATTTGTACACGAGAAAAAAAAAAGTTATGAAAATGTTTTCACGGCGAGCTACCCAATTCAGCTAAATTTTGAAGTCAAATAAATTCATTGTAAAAAATCGTTTAAAAGATAAATATTAGTTTTCTGGGTCTACTTCAAAGATTATTAGTAAAGTAAAGTCCTAAGATATTGAATTAAATTAAAAAAACACCTTGTTTGTACAAAGCATAAATTAATTAGCCAAAAACCGAGTGATTCTGGCGTTCCCAAAACGCAACAAACTAAAATTTTGTAAACACGAAAATTACGAAAGTCCAAATTTTCAGGCAGTTGAAAGACTGTGAAAATGACGTCATGTAATTAAAAGGGAGGAAATTCTTTTTTTTTTCCCAGTCGCGCATCCATACATTCCTTTTTGGAACGTTTGTATTAATGTTTGCATTTTTTAATTTAATTATTTTTCTATGTTCCTATTTTTAAATTATTTTTTTTCTTAATTATTGTTCAATATTATATAAAAAATATGTTACGCCGAAAGTTTCACATTCTTGTGTGCAAGGAAATTATTAAAATCTTGCATATAAAAATTATGCGAAACCCGTAATTTAAAAAATAAGTAGAAATATTTTTGCAATTATATTTTTTTTGTTCGAAAATATTAAATAAGCAATGCTTAATTCAATTATAATATCGGTAGTTCGAGAAAATCATTTTTCTTCGAGTTATATAGAATTCATTAATACGGATTTAGGGGCTTTTTTCGTAATGTTCCTATAAAAATTATTTTATTTTATTTTTATTGTTACAAATTACGATGCTTTATTTTTTTTATAAAAAAAATGCAAAAATAAAGTCTTGCGTTTTTTTATTTACTACTGAAAACTATAACTTTAGTAAAGGTATTTTTGTTTAAACAAAATAATACATTTCCACTCGGTTTAAATAAAAATAATAAGTTCATTATATTCTGCGATCTTTGATAAATACTGAAAATTTCATTGAAATTGGTTAATTTCCTGATTTTTGGTGAATTTTTAAGTAAAGGGATGGGACAAAATGTTTATACATTTTGAGCATCGGCATTCATTTTGCCCGTATCTAGTTTTATTGTGATCAGTTACGCACTTTTGAGAAAGGAATGACATCACATTTTTCTTACCTCGGTAATTCCATCAGTTGTATGCAGTGGATCTTTTACAAGCATTATTGTATTTTATCTTTAAATAGTACAAAAAATGGTTGATATTCCTTAAAACATGTAGCAAAAGTCACTAGAACAAAAAACAAAACAAAACAACAACGTATAGAAGCGATTTCTAAACCATTAGCGTACAACGACTACAGAATAATCTATAAATTTGTTTTCTTTTTGTGTATTGATATTCATATTAAAAATCATTTTTTTCTATTTATTTAAAAAGAACATACGACTTTGTTATATATGAGTCATGGAATAGCATTCATCTGCAAAAGATCTAGCAAATTTGCATATTCTTTTAAACATTCATTTTAATTAATTTCCTATTAGTTTTTTCGGTTTTCTTATGGGATGATCATATTTAGTTAACTATTACATGTAATTATATTCATGCAGATATTCTACATGATTTATACTTGTGTAATATTTACATAAAAAGGTTATAGTAAATACAAACCTTTTCTATATATATTTATGTATGCATATTTATGTATATATATATATATATATATATATATATATATATATATATATATATATATATATATATATATGTGTGTGTGTTAAAAAGTTTGCATACCAAGCTCCTCTGTCAGCTTTGGGTCTACAGACATGAAACTTAATACATAGGGTATTCTAACCCATGCGAAACTTTATATTTGGGTTTCGCCCGGTAATGAAAATTAAAAAAAAAATGGATATGCATGCGTAACGTAATAGCTATTGGTTCATGTTTTAATTTTTAGCCTTGCAGCAAACATGTCTTCATAGCTCAGGCCTTTACGTCAAAGGAAAAAGGAAATCGTAAGCTAAACGTTTCTCGATGGTGGCGCACAAGTCATTTTTTTATTTTAACTTTTTAAAATCATTACTATATATTGGGTCCAATATGATACAAAAATACGAAATCTGCATTAATCAAAATATCATATTTAAGCGTATTTTACGACCGGGCAATTCCAGGCTAGTGATATCTAAAATCATTCGATATTTGCTTGACTTAAATGCTCGATACCGATTGGAGCAAATTCTCGGATTTTAACCAATCAGAAACTGTCTCTCTGGAAGCCGGGCACCTGTTCTCATATCTTATTTAAACAATCACGTTCGCTCTTTCGAAGCAGTCGGCAAAGTGCCTAACTGTAACTTTCGCCACTTAGAAAGACAAACAGATTACACTAGGACTTATTTACAAAGATGGCGATACGGCGATACGTGGACCTAGTTACTTTCTAATAATAATTTATATGAAATTGGCCAGTCTCATTAATTTACAAAGTGTTAATATTAATACGAACTCTACCAGTCCCATGAACTAACACATTATGTCCCTCTGTATATACAGTTGAAATAACATTTTCTTCTTATGAAGTTATAATAAAAGTTGTCTCGTCTTGGTTTTCGTACACTTATTAGGGTTGTGACAACAGAATATTCCTTTTCATTCTTTCGACTCTCGGGTATATATCCGACACAGTTAGGCACACTTAATCAACCGAGAACAACACCCGTCTATATTATAAGATATTAATTTTATTTTCATGAACCCGCCGGCTCTTTTGATTACTAGAATTATGGAGATCTTCCGAAGATTCCAGTTTCTTTTGGACAGAAGTACCTTAGTATAAAAGGATTTTCCCTTTCTCTGGTCGAGGGCCGAAATTATGAAAAGTAGTACCAGAACAGATACTCAAAAGTCCAAACAATGAAAAGAATATGCTGTTGTCACAGTTCTACTTGTTACACGCTTTCTCCATCGAGTCAAATAGAACTTTCTTTTTCTTTACGAACCCATTTCTATTATTTGCCGAATGACATGAGAATAAAACGTTGATAAAATGTTAGAATGAGACTTTGTCATTTGATTTATTTGTGACTCAAACGTGTTACTTCGAAAAACATACATTTTATTTCGTCATTCATGTTATCAATCAGAGCGAGAAGTCTCTTTTGATGGCCGATGACATCTGTGTGCACCATATTATGGATATATTACAACTGTGTGCAGCATATTATGGATATATTACGGTTCTCCACAAACTGGAACAATGCACCTTCTGGTTATCATGCAGGATCATCTTCCTCAAGCTGACATATCCTATCTGCCTAAGCATCCCATTTGTCGATTATCGCCATAGAAACTACAATAATAGAGGATTTTTAACCCAGGTTAGAATCCTCTAGATCCATCATGTTCTTATTATTAACGGGATTAGCATGCATATATGACAATTCGCTGTATACACTACAAATTATAGCAACACGAAATTATTTTGAGGCGCACTACATAGTGCTGGTTTCATAGGGACCAATCGAGAAAACCACCTAATGAGATGTTTGAAAACGCACTACATTTCTCCGTGAGTCATTCATTATTGTCTACAAATAACCCCAAAACTGTTGATTTGCTGCAAAGCAGAAAAAAACAAGTTCATTGATGAATTATTCATAATATATGTTGTGTTCAAGGGTGTGATTAGGGCCCCTTAAAAAATCGTAAATATTTTTATGGCAAATGCAATATTCTAGAGCCCTCTCCCCCGTTAAAACAATTATTTCATTTTCGATTTTGCCACTATCTCAGAGACTTTAAGCGCGAGATTTTTTAGAATTCTTATCGCCTTGTAAGCTCAATTGTTCGTATCTCCCTTGCACTTGGTTAACCAGGTATATATGCCAGGTAGTTTTTGAAATTTTATTTTCATGAACCCGCTGGCTCTTTTGATTACTAGAATTATGGAGATCTTCCGAAGATTCCAGTTTCTTTTGGACAGAAGTACCTTAGTATAAAAGGATTTTCCCTTTCTCTCGTCGAGGGCCGAAAGTATGAAAAGTAGTACCAGAACAGATACTACATTTTTGTAAAAGAAATCCATCCAAACCATAAGCCATCATTTGAAATTAGCAATCATTTGAAATTAGCAATCATTTGAAATTAGCAAGCAAATGACCCATCACTTACTGTAGATATGTACATGCTGCTGATCTCAGCATGGTGTGATACAAGATCAGAAATTGGGAATGTCCAGCCAGCACTCCTAAAGTAGTTGCACTCTGAACTAGCAGAAATTGCCTGGGCATCCCTATCGGCATTCCCCAGTAGGAGGGTCTCAGAAAATACGTAATAAACTTGCTCCACCTGAAAGCCGGGTGGCAAGATCTGGATGGGGGAACCTCAGACAGCATACCTCAGTCCGAGAGGTACTGACCCAGTTTCTGACCCCACACCTGTTGAGATGATAATCAAGAACGGATTCTTGACTGGTACTTTTTACCCAAGTATGCTGTTTGAATCTTCACTCTTATTTTATGCAGTACTTCTACCTCTCGCTTTTATCTCTCTCTCTCTCTCACGCATTATGTGTCTAACTTCAATTGTTATATAACTAACTCTAAAACATTATGAATAAAAGATAATATCACCAAAGGTAGTAATATTATTTAACCCATAACTGAAGAGGGAAACAGATAAAGGAAGGGGGGAGAGAAGGACAGTGGGAAGAAATAGATTCATTTTGGATCTATGTTTTTGTAAACTCACTATTTACTGATTAAAACAATCTAAACCCAGTTCAGTGGATGACCAAACGAGTCACATATTTTATAGTGACACATAAATGTCCTGATTTGACGTCAATTACACAGCTCTTTCTTCCTTGATGTCCTCCTACCCTAAAAAAACTCGTGTTCTGAGTCATAAATAATAATAAATAAATAAGTAAAGAATAAAAACACACCTAGTTGTACTTTTCTTCCACCCATGCGCCACCCGGTCTCTTTCCTTGTTTACTGAAAGACATACCTTTTTACGAATGGCCTGCTTTTAGTGGTCTGGTTTGGATCTTATCGAGCAACTGATAAAACAAGAAAGAAAGCAAAAAAAAAAAAAACAAAAAAACAAAACATGCCTGTTCACGCCCGTTATGACGTCATAAACTCATTCCGCTTTTTTTCATTATCTTCATTTTTTTACTTCATTATTTTCGTACTTTTGTTTTTGTTGATTTTTCTTATTTTTCTATCGTTATTTTCTTATTTCTTTATCCTTTTCCTCCCTTCCTTCTTTCTTTATTCTCTCTCATGTTTTAGCTTCATTAGTTCCTTTTTTTATTCCCTATTTTCTTTCTTTATCCGCTAAATTTTGTCCCTCGCTTTTCATTTTCTTCTTTTTTCTTTCTTCTTGATTTCTTCTTCTCTGTTTTCTTTCTTCATTCTCTCCTTCATTTCCATATTTCTTTCTTCCTTCTTCATTCTCTCCTTCATTTCCATCTCTCTTTTTTTTCTTTCTTCAGTTTCGTCTTTCTTTTATTATTTATTCTGCTTTTTTTTTTAAATTCTCCCTCTCTGACATTATCTCTTTAATAACGTAATTCTTTCTTTCATGATTTTCTTTTTCTTTTTTATTAAGCGTCCTTTCCTGTCTTATTTTCATTTTTATTTTTTTGATTTTATTTTATTTTGCTTTCGTTATTTTTGTTCATATCTCTTTATCATTCTGTATTTTTTCTTTTCTGCTTATTTTTTTTTCTATTTTCATTCTTTAATTGCATTCTCATTTTTTTAAATATATTTTCTTCTTTGCTTGATTGTTTCTTTATTTCTTTATGCTCTTTATATTCCATTCAATTTTTATATATATTGAACTAGCGGGGGTACCCGGCGTTTCCCGGGTGTTTGGAGGTGTGTGTGGTGTTAAATAAAAAAGAAACCGGGTGGGGGTAGGATCGAACCCGGAGCCCTGAGGCGAAGTTTGAAAATAAAATCGGCCAGCCAGAATGAGTTACTGAAAGATGTTTAAATTGACAGGTGCGCGCACGGAAGTCGTCGAGCGCGACGACGACGACGACGACGACGACGACGACGACGACGACGACGACGACGACGACGACGACGTCAATGACCAGGTTTGTTTGTTATAAGCGAAGTAAAAAAAAATCAACGTTAAAACTTAAGCGGGGAGGGGGGTAATCGAAACATCGAAAAAAACACAAAAAGAAACTAACGTAAGGCAAACAAACGATGAAAACAGAAAAAACGAACACGTGAAAATGGCTTAAATAAGCCTGTTTCGATATTAAAATTTAAAAAATCGGTGGGTACCCGGGTGTTTTTGGGTGTGTGGTCGGGCGTGGATAAGCGAAGTAAAAAAAACAAAAAAAACAGAAAAACGATCGTTACGTGAAAAATGGCTTAAATCACACTGGTTCAATATTTAAATTTAAAAAATCGAAAAAAAAGAAGATATCTCACACCACGATTCGAAACCAAAACATCTAGATAATGAAGCAACGCGCTAATCAACTAACCTAACGCGACGTACATAAAATTTAATCAGTTTTTCAACTATTTGAAGTAAATCAGGTCATGACGTCATCTGACGCATGCGTAGAACCGGTCGTCGTCACGAGAGGACTGTTTTTGTTGACCCCTCCTGTCGAAAATTGTCGATTCCGGGGTGAAAAAAAAACGACCGTTTTTGGCCAATTTTTCGATATTTTTCGAGCGAAGGATGGAGCTTCAATATGATATCGAGTTTGTGAATTTTTGTTCTGTCTGTCGAAAGTTTATAGCAGACACACAAACATACACACATACACGCATGCATACATACATACATACATTTTCGCTTTTATATATATAGATTATTTTTTATACTTCCCATTTTTATCTTTCTTTCATTTTTTTAAATCGTTTTTCTTTATTTTCTGCCCTTTTTTCTTTCTTATTTATTTTCGTTCATCTTTACTCTTTTTTTCTCTTTTCTTTTTTAATTCTGTTTTCATATGGAAAAAAATTAGGCACTTGATTGGCCAACACTGAAACAATACTTACATATATAATAAATATATAAATTAATATATAGAAAACAAATAAATAAACAAACAAACAATCAAATATGAAATGCAATATATGAATTCAATTATTAAAATAAAATAATATATGCTTATATATGTGTACGTGTGTACATGTGTGCATGCACTTGTGTGCATGTGTGTGTCTAGGCACATATACGTAGGCGTGTACACGTATACATGTTAACGTATACACTTTGGCAGAGGAACGAATCCACGCACACCTAGAGTGATCTCCCTTAGATATTATAGATATTACACGGCACCAATACAGCAGTCATTAAAATTCTAAATACACATTTATATACATTAAAGAAAAAGATACTGTACTTCCCAACAATACTTAATATTCATAACAACTTGCACCCTGGAAATTGATTTTTCTGTCAGTCTGCGACACTGACTTCCGGAAATGATTTTTTTAAAAATGAATAAAACAAAGGATGGCTCGCCAATCAGTTGTACACGTTTCTTTTTATTCCTCCTCATCATGGAGAAGAGATACTGCATCAACATATCGCATTTTATACGACACATTATGTTGGCAAGTAAACAATATAATTGAAATCTATTGAAATTTTATTCTTATATTGCCATTAATTTTATATACTAACTCATGTACGGTGTTTCTTACAAACTGCGTTGATAGAGCCTTCAAACACAACTCCTTTCGCACTACGTACAATGCTTAAAGCAAACTACAACATCCTTTTCTTATTATTTCTATTTATTTCTGTATTACTTTACATGTACATTATTTAATTGGAGTTTATTATTGAGATGAGTATTATTTATTAATGTATTTTATTGCGAACTATTATCCTCATCTTTTGAGTTGTTGTCTCACGACGTTTCGGCCAACTATTCCTCTGGCCTTCGTCAGGTGGTAACCGCGACGGGATAGAAACTCCGAATCTTCTAACTGCGTCCTCAGCAATTACTGACGTCCGTAGTTGTTGTCTCACTACGTTTTGGCCTAGTAAGTCTCTGGGTAGGATTGAAACCGCTATTTCCAGACAATGCTCATTGGGAACCGTAGATATTCAACGTCTTTGTCCACTGCGTCACAGTAATTGCTGACAATGCAGTTAGAAGATTCGGAGTTCCTATCCCGTCGCAGTTACCACTCGACGAAGACCAGAGGAATAGTTGGCCGAAACGTCGTGAAACAACAACTAAAAAGATGAAGATAATAGTCCGCAATAAAAATACTTATTTCTGTGGTTTATTATTATTTGTGGGTATGTGTATATAAAACCGTGATATATAGCGTGTGAACGCCTAATGTTAAAAATGTTCCTCCAGTTGTATGTATAAGTAAGTGTTCCACATATAACTCTGTTCACATCGTAACAAACGGGACAGTCTTTTACTACTACTACTACTACTACTACTACTACTACTACTACTACTACTACTACTACAACAACAACAACAACAACAACAACAACAACAACAACAACAACAACAACAACAACAACAACAACAACTTTATTCACTTAGTCCAGACAAAGGAAAAACATACCTTTTTCATGGGTCTGTTCACATGTCTCTCACTCTTTTGGTCTGTTTCTTGCAGTGCAGTCCTGAAACAAACGTCTCCCTTCGTAGGAACGCCAAATACCAAGTTCTTTTTATATAAATTACATTCTCGACTTTCCGTTGGATCTCCAAAGCGTTGTCTGTTCTATATATGCTAAGGTCGTGTCTCTCCCAACTTCCTAACACGGAAACAATATCTTCCGTGCCAACTTGTTCAACTTTCTCACTAGGACTAACTCTTCTTAAACCTATAATTCTACATTATCTCATTATATCATCAGGAATAAATAAATTGATTAAGTTTTGTCATTTATTTTGTTTATTTAGCTAACATTCCTGTATTTCTAACATTCCATGTTAGCATTCCTGATACATTCCTACAATAAATATTTAAAATACTTAATTCGTCTCGATGCATATTTTCTAACATTATATTTGCCAAACATCAGCAGCGATCAGAATAATTATTGTGTCGTGGTGCAATAGTAAAAAGAAGAAAATCAAGTCGCGGTTGGTTTAAGGAACAAGTGTATTTGACATCACAGGCACAAAGGTAGGAAACGGGTATAACTGGCTTGCACGCAGCTAGTCAGTGGTAGTACTGTCGCTTCTTCCATCGGTGTTGATATTACTGGCACTATATATAATGAGAACCGGTGTAATTTCCCTTGTGTTAGAAAGGCCGGTGTGAATAAATATTTGAAGATATATAGAATTGAAGCATAATTGTTTTTTTTTGCAAAATTAATAGATTCAGCATTAAATAACCAGAAGGGGTTGATATGCCGTAACCCCCCTCCAACTAAATCAAATTCTTTCTTTTACTTTCCTTCTCTCTTATATACGTCTCCTCTTTCCTTCTATATATTTCTTCTAACCTTATTTGTCATTCACTTTTTTTTCTAATCTTACCGCCTTTTCTGTTTTCATCACATACCGTCATTTCTTTCTTTCTTTCTTTCTTTCTTTATTTCGCCTATTTTATATATATTTCCTTCTCTTTTCTTTCTTTCTTTTTTTTTTACTTTATTCTTTTTCTCTATTTTTCTTTTCTTCTTTCTTTCGATTTTTCTCCCACCCTTTTCTTCGCCGCATCAAATCTTGTCTTGTCTCCTTTCCTTCCTCCATTACCTGCATCTCCATCTTCCAATCACTTCCTTCTTCTTATTCCTTCTTTCCCCTTTCCTTCTCCCCCTCTTCCTCTTATTCTTACCTTCCCTTCCTTGCTCTCCATCTTCCCACCTTCAACAAATTGTCCGCCTTTCTTTCATTCCTTCCCTTTTATTTTCAACATGTCAATAGAGCCTGCGTCATTCTTCTCACCCTCGCGTGCCTTTTGAAACCCCCCAAGCGCCCACCCACAATATACGCGATCACATCAACACACCCACCCAGTTTCAAATAATTCTGCTCTTTGACTCATTGCATTATTGTCCAAATCAAATTCTTCACTTCATTCTCATTTGATGACGTCATTTCTCCACAGCGGAAACAAAAACAGACAAAAGAACACCGCAAATATGACAAAAAATGGAATGAAAAAGGTAATAAAAACAGAAGATTTAAGTCAAGCTGAACCTTATAACCGACTGTCTCTCAATCACTGTCTCTTTTCCTCTCTTTTCTCCAAATCTCTCTCTTCACTCTCTTTCTCTCTCTCTCTCACACACACACACACACACACACACACACACACACACACACACACACACACACACACACACACACACACATACACACACAAACACACACACATACATACATACATACATATATATAATATGAAAGAAATTAAATTATAAAAGATTTCATTCACAAAATTTAATTTCAAAAGTAAGGAATACAAGATGCAAAGAATTAATTCCTTATTCCATGCAGTTTCCAAAATGTTTAGCTTCTTTCATTAACAGGAAAATAACCAACACACACACACACACACACACACACACACACACACACACACACACACACACACACACACACACACACATATATATATATACATATATATGTGTGTGTGTGATGCGTGATGTGTGTGTGTATAAATATATAAGAAATAAAAAAAGCAAATTGAATGCGGTGTTTACCTAATACAATGCAAGGGTTAACTTCAATCTGAAATAAATACCAGTATTTTACTATGAATCCCAACCAAATAAAAAAGCTCAATACAAATACAATAAAGAGAAGAGCTTATCACAAGAGAAAAAAAATTAAAATTGTAAATCAAAATTTACAATTAAATTTATTATTCGACAGAATACTCCTGCAAACAATGTTCAAAGTCCTTATTCCGCGGAGTTTCAAATATACAGTAGCATCCAAAACAAAGGAACAAAATGTTCAAACCTAATATTTGTTAGAAATAACAACTGTGAAAAGCTGAACTTTTGACAACTGGTAGTTGTTATGATCCATAATAACATACTGAAATTTGAATCTTTTGCAAATTAGCGGGTATTTATTTTTATTTACATTTTTATTAACAACGTATATGTAAAGTTTCAAGCGGGCTTTATCTACATTTTTAAATTCCACTAGCGGGGTTGGAGGGGGGCCCTGCTTTGCCCGCTCGTTAAAGACGCTTGAATATTATATTTCAATTTGTCCAGATTTCGTATATATCATTATAGTGTCGTGATTTCATAAGTAACAAAAAATGTATTGGGTGCTATCAGCTAGAATCAAAACCGAAAGCCGTAGCATTCAAAGTTGGTGAAGTTACCAATGTGACACACATATTAACTGATAAACAAAACAAAGTTTAATGGACAAAATGTATAATAATTTTTTCAATTTTTACCCCTTTTTGACCCCCTTAAAACTATTTTAACCGGCTAAAGACCTATGAAAGAACGCCTATAAAAAATCCAATCATCCAAAGATAGCAGTTGAAAATATGGAGACAGACAGACAAACAGACATAGTGAGTTTTATAAATTAGACATACTTGCCTTGCAATGCAATTACCCTCGCATTCTATAGTATTTAATAGCCGGCAATAGAAGGAAAATAAGTGCCGGATACTAACTACTGCATAATTCTAGGGATTATTGCATTGCAAGGCAAGTGTGTTTAATCTAAAAGTGCAGATAAATAAATTGTGAAATAGAATATCAACGCCAAGTAACGTGGACGATTATTATTACGATTGTTATTGAATGTTATCAAAGCGAAAGGTATTTACAGATAAAATTATTTATGTTAAAATAGTTTCCAAAAGTGTTAACTTGGTGAAAAGGAATGTTTGTGTTCATAACTAACATAAAACAATAATACCTAACGAAAGTGGATCATCCGATTTGTGTCTTTGGTCACGTGTGTTTAATGATGTAACGAGATAGTTAGATATACTAATAGAAAGTTAATTCTATACCTAACCTAACTATACCGCGTTAGATGTTGGTCTTGCGGTCTCAGATAGATGGGGGTCTTGTGCTCTCAGATTTGGAAATCAAAGGGGTGAAATAGTAAAATATAAACTTATGCCATAGACGAAGTGTGCCCAAACTCCGAGGAGGGACCCAGCATGGAAACAAATAATTATATCGAAATATAATTCATGTCTTGATGTTTTCCTTCTCAACTGAAAAGTAGGAAATAAACGTTGTAGAAGGTATGTATCTTTTGCTGGTGACGCTACCGACAATGTTATCTGTCCCTTTCGTAAATTTGTCAATTGTTGTTATACACACTGTTATAAAAATATCCACACACATGAACAATTTAGACGATCAATAGACGTTATACACGCATTCAAGGAACTAGAAGATCAGATAATGTTAAAACACACACACACACACGCATATATATATAATGGTTGTAAACTATGGTTGCCTAGATAGATATAGATCCACTGAAACCCATGTATTTATTAAGGACTGCTCAATGGAGAGCACAGCAGCTATATAGTATGTTTATCATAAAAATATTATTGGTTACATATGTGCATATATGGTTAAGTGCAATCTCCATTTAGAAAGGTCCACCTCATTAGACCGAATGTATTTTGCTTCTTTTTTTCAGCGGGTCTCTCTAAATTGAGATTTCACTGAAACAGGTACACACGAATGTAACTAATAATTTAATTCTCTCTCTCTCTCTCTCTCTCTCTCTCTCTCTCTCTCTCTCTCTCTGTATATATATATATATATATATAATATAAAGCTGAACGTCTGTGTGTGTGTCTGGTCACGAATAGGCTCCTATATGGTTGACTATTATAGAAAAATGATCACATATAATGATAGAAGATGTATCGAGACACAGGAATGGGTATGTTTGATCTGGCATAATGATGATTCATTAAAATTGTGGGGTCTGCGTACACGCCTGGTCCACAAAGTATGAAAAAAAAATTTTAAATAAAAAAAAAACGTTTACAAGTGTTTTTGATACAGATGTACATAATAATACTTTGATAAGTATGTTTTAACTTAAATAGGGATGGTATAATAAAATTGTGGGATCTGCGTTCGCGCCTGGCCTCCATAGAATGGAAATAGGCACAAACTTTAATAAAGACTTTTCATATCTATCTGCGTAAGTATACTTTGATAATTATGTTTCAGTTTAAAGAAATATGGTATAATAAAATTATGAGGTGTTTCATAGAATGGAAATATGTCACAAGGTTTTCGTAATATAGATCCACAGAATATTGTGATAAGTGTTTCAATGTGAACAGGTATGGTATAATAACTTATGGCGTTTATCTATTTTATTTTTACTTTTATCATATTTTGCTTTGGTTTTGATACCCCCAAATTCGAAGGTATCTCTTTACAACCCTTCCTTTTCATAACCTCTCATACTTTCATAAATCAGAGTCCATTTTCTGTGGGCTGTTTTTGAACTCAGTTAACGACAAGTACTTTTGCTAGTATACCATTTGAAAGAGCGTTTTTCACTCCTTCTAATCGTTTAAATTACAATCGTTTTCAATTAATTATGTCTTTTTTCAGAACGTTGAATACAAGATGGAAAAAAGCAAACTCGCACAATTTCCTTATTTCAATTCAAGCTAGGCCGAAAATCTACTGAAACAGTTCAGGATATCAACGAAGCGTTTGGCCCAGAACTACTACTGAACACACAGAACAATGGTGGTTTAATAAATTTCGTGGCGGCGATGAGTCTTGAAGATAATGAGCGTTAATGGTCGGCCATCGGATGTTGACAATGATTAATTAAGAACCTTAGTCGAAGCCAATCCGCACACAACAATTCGTGAATTTGCTTCTGAATTAGAAGTAATTCCAACAACTTGGGAGACATTGGACCCCCCCCCCCCAAAAAAAAAACTCTTGATAAATGGGTGCCTCACGAATTGAACGAAAACCAAAAGCAACGCCGTTATAAAGTATCATATATATTTCTTTTACGCACCAAGAACGACCCGTTTCTCAACCGGGTTGTGACTTGCGATGAGAAGTGGTTTCTTTATGACCACCGGCAACGCTCAGCTGATTGGTTAGACGCCCACGAGGCTCTACGACACTTCCCGAAGCCACAGTTGCACTAAAAGAAGGTCATGCCTACTGCTTGGTGGTCTGCAACCGGTCTCATCCGTTACAGTTTTTTGAATGCAGACGAAACCATTGCGACAGGAAAGTACTGTCAACAAATGGATAAAATGCATCAGAAACTTCAATAACAACACTCAGCATTAGTCAACATAAAATGTCCAATTCTCCTCCACGACAATGCTTTACTGCACGTTAATAAAGCGACCTGGCAAAAATTGAATGAATTGGACTTCGTTACTCACCTGCCATACTCTCCATACCAACTGACTACCATTTTTTCATTAATTGTTTTGGCATTACAAATATGTGGTGACACGAGAATTATACAAGTTGCATGCAACCACACAAGTTGTTATACGGACCTTCCTGGAACAGAGGAATTTACACCGATTAGCACTATAAATAGCGCTAGTAATTCCAACACCGGTGAGAGAGATGCGACTGCACTTCAGCTGCTAGCCGAGTGCCCAGCAGATATACACGCTTTCCTATCTTTGTACATTATTGTTAATACACTTGTTCCTTAACCGAACCTCGACTTGATTTTTCATATTTTCACGGTTGTTCCACGACACAACACAAGTGTTGAATTATGTCATCAGGGTTGAAAAATTTAAACTATGAGCAATGTCACTAAATACATGAATTGAACAAAAACATGGAAGACATTGCCAAGGCTGCTACAAAGAAGGTTGGCACCCTTTACAGTGCAAAGAAAAATTCTCACACAAGAGAGTATCCCGTGCCTCTACAAAGCCACCATTCGCCCGTGCATGGAGTATTATTTCCACATCCTAGCTGCTGCGTCTACCACTAATCTCTCCCTCTTAGACATATTTTTTAAAAAAGTTCTAAATATAATAGATTCCACATTATCAACCAAGCACCAACTTCTATCCTATCGCTGTAATGTTGCATCTTCGTGCCTGATTTACAGGTACTTAAATGGAATGCACTGTGATGAACTCATTGCACTTGTACATACAAAATTCAGCGATAAAAGTAGCAGCAAAATCCCACCCCTTCACTGTTGAGGTCTCTAGATGCCGGAAAACTTTCTACTTTAATAATTTTCTACGATCGGGCGACTAGATTTTGAAATTCTTTCCGTTTTTCTTGCTTACCTGACTGTACTGACACGCAGAAGTTTAAATTTAATGTGAACAGTCATCTCACTACTCAATTCCCTACAATTCCTCTGTTAGAAATAATCTCAAACGATAGCCCGGGTTTGTGTTACATGCACGAAGCTACGAAAAAGTGGTCAAAGAACAAATACATAACATGTAAATGTTATCAAATGTAAGATAAGTTCCTCCTCTAACTAACTGGGTAGATTTTTAGTGTTTTTTTTTTATTTAATGTAAAATTTTTATTCCGCTTGAAAAACAAGCAAGTGTAAAGGGTACACGACCACAAAAAAAATGGCCACAAGTTATTGATGAGGGCGGATTGTTTATATTAGATGTATTGATCGAACTATTGTTCCCATCGTGAGTGTTATTCGTGCAACGTTTTGGTTGGGTTGTCTTTCGTCCATCTTCAGTTGATTGTTGCTTGGAAAAGAAAAGAGAAAAATTACTGGCTCCATAGACATTTTTGTATTCTTTGAGTTAGTCTCTATTTTTTTAATTTGTCCACATTAGAAACTATAACCATGAATTAGACTTGCAGAATACAAAAATATCTTAGAATCTTATGTCATGGTTGTGTTTGAGTGAGATGAAGTTAAAAAGAAAAATAATTCTATTCAGTATAATATTTAGCTTACCAAATCTTTTTTTTTTCTCACGTGTAATTTCTTTTTGTGGTCGCGTATCCTTCGAAAACGCCTGTTTTTCAAACGGAATAAACATTTTACATTCAGTAAAAAAAAAAACACTAAATACCTACGCAGTTAGACAGAAGAGTGACTTATCTTGCCTTTGGTGACATTTATTTATTATGTACACTAAATCCCCGGGATACAGCATTAAAAATTAGTAACAAAATACAGAACAGTATATAATACACATGTATATAATCAAATAACATTATAAATAACACCGTTAAGCGGGGAAAATACCGTAATTAGAGGCCAGAAAAACATCGTATTCCACATCGTAACCTAAAAAACTGTATCCTAGGGCCATCGTATCCCGGGGTACCACGGTTTTTTAAAAAAAAATTTATCACTTTTTTGAATCTCTGTGGATTGTAAAACAAACCCGGTAGCCTTTTAGTTTGAAGTGGCAATACTCCTTGTTTGCGGTGAAAAGGAGTAAAACAAAAAGTTTGAATTGAGCTTTTGCTACACAAGCAAGCTAGGAAGTGGACCCAGTTGTCAAGGGCTGTTGGAGACGCGCACCGTGAGGGATATTTCGTAAACAATAAGGAACGTTTCCCTATTGCTACGCCTCGGCTATGACAACCTTGGGACGTGTTTACGAAGAACAAAACTAAAAAGTTTGACCTACTTTTAATATTGGATCCATTGTACGAAGGTCCCCCGTTTTAACTGCTGACACGGTGAAAACGACGAATGAAACTTGTCTGACTGGAACTGATGACGTAGCAAAAGCATACGTCGGCGTCATTTCGAGTCACGTACTGCCAAGTCTCGTCACAAGGGGGGGGGGAATGGGAGTATGCAAAAACAGAATACGCCTTCAGAAAAAGAAAAGAAAAAGAAAAACAAAACACGCAATTAGAAAAAGAAAGAAAATATGTTTCTTGTTTAAAATTAAAATTAGAGATTATGTTTCGGAAGTTTGGAGATGGGAATTGATAATTCAGCAGCGGAAAAAAAGCGCTAAGTAATAATTAGTACGGCTATGACAACAGAATATTCTTATCATTGTTTTGACTTTCCGGTATATATCCGACACAGACACGGTTAATTAACTGAGAACCACATCACTCTATATAAAAGCATATAAGATATCAACGGATACACATTCGAGAGTCAAAACAATAAAAATAATATGCTGTTGTCTTAGCCCTTATAATTAGTTTTGAATGGCAGTTGGAGGTCTTCTAAATGCTGAAAAATCTACTTCAATAGTTTCTGCCCTCGGGCTGTTAGACTTAGAAATTTCCTCCCTTTTTACTGCTACCCTGAATGTACTTACATGCAGTTTAAATGTAATGTGCATAAACACCTCGTTACTCAATCACCCGAAATACCCTGTTAGGCATGATCCCAAATGGCAGCCCTTTACTTCGAAATGTCAATATGACTTGCTTAGGAAAGGAGTAAAACAAAAAGTTCCGTCACGCTTTTATTCTTATGTAGTAGGTCAAACACAAAAAAGTATTTTTTTTAGTTATTTATCTGTCTGTCGATCTATCTATTTATCTATGTATGTATTGTTTATATATCTCTCGATCTAGTTATCTATTTCTGTATCTATCCATCTCGATCTATCTATCTAGCTATCTAACTGGCAAGATAAACAAAAGATGGATATGAAGATGTGTTGATAAATGATGCCAAAACATATCAAGCTATATCATAGACAAGTCACCGGAAGCATCTGATCAGCTGACGGAAGTACGTGTGAGTCACATGGTTTTCGTTAGTTGAGAAGAATAATTGGAGTTGGAATGTGGACGTTGAGCAGAGCGGACGCTTTAACAGGTCGTCCATCCTTCACCGGGGAGGGAGCTGCTGTGTTTCAGAATGGAGCCCTAGAATTAAACACTCAAGCAAAGATATTCACTTTCCATTCTTCTGCGATCGACACCTGGAAAGTGAATAAAAACTATATGAAATACAATCAGCGTTTTTGGAGTGAATGCAGATTCGTTCAAACAGGTTCCAGCCTCCCCTCCGAGAATAAGATGAATTCCAGATGGGCCAAGATCAAGGACGCATAAAAATAAGGTATGTCGAAAATACATGTATGACACACACACACATATGAACATTTAGACGATCATAGCATTGAAACATAAATAGACTACAACAACATAACTTAAGGTTCAAATAGTGAAGAACCACCATAGACATTTAGTGGCACGTACACACATTTCGATGAACCCTTCGTCACAAGTACATATCTCTGTATGCCATGATGGTACCCCATTACACAACAATATTAATGCTACACAAGCAAGTTAGGAGGTGGAACTAGTTGTCAGAGGTTGTCGAGACGATACGACGAATATAATTAATACAGCATATATAGCAACCTCCCTCTCTGCTTCCTTTGTTACAGCTTGATTACTCATTGATCCAGTGGACTTAATCGATTCGCTGTTTTGACACATCATTGTAATACAACTTCTTATTCCAACAGCTTCTTTTCAAGAACTGCTTGTGGAACTCTCTTACTCTTGACTATTTTCCTCCTACAATGGGTGCAAAAAAGACAAGTGGAATAAACTCGCGTAATTTGATAGAACGCACTCTCCCCAATACTCCCATTGAAGATACTTCCCTAATATTTTGGTATTTTCAAATCTAAAATCAATAGATACACTGAAAGCATTTCCAAGGCTGCTACGAAGAAGGTGGGCTCCCCCTACCGTGCTAGAAAGCTACTTACGCCTGAAAGTATCCGGTACCTCTATAAGGCCACAATTCGCCCATGTATCGAGTACTGTTGTCACATTTGGGTTGGTGCATCTGCTACTTGTCTCTCACTCCTTGAAAGGGTTCAAAAAAGAACCCCAACCTGATAGGTCCTGAACTGTCATCTAAGCTTCAGCCTCTGTCCCATCGACGAATTGTTGCATCCCTCTGCCTGTTTTACAAGTACTTTATTGGTGAATACTCTGACGAACTACAAGCACTTGTATCATCTCGACGTGAATACCCCCGACAACCCCGACAAGCAGCTAAATCCCATCCCTTCACAGCAGAGATCCCTAGGTGTAAGAAAGCATTCTACTACAATAGTTTCTTCCCCAGAACTGCTAGACTTTTGAACTCCCTTCCGGGATTCTGCTTTCCCAACTGTACTGCCATGCAAATGTTCAAGTGTAATGTTAACAGACATCTTGCTACTCATCTCCCTTCATAATACCCCTGCAACTTATGTCCCCGATAGTAGCCCCCTACTTTAAAGTGGCACTGTGCCTTGTTTGGGGTGAAAATTGAATGAAAAAAATAGACATCTCCTTTGTTAGACATCCAGTGGCTTCACGTCTTGTCTGGAGCAATATCCTTAAAATATGTCGCTTAAGATTCTTATCCGGTTATTACAGAACAAGAACAATCTACATTAAATCTGGATTAAATAAATTGTTCAGTTCGAAGTTCTGTAGAGAAGTTCGGCATAATAATTCGACAAGACACATCCAAAGAAGGTCAGAGGTTACAATGAACGAAAACGTTGTGAGAATAACATCCTAGATGAGAAAAAGTGTCTTCCGAATACATTAAATAGTAGCATTAGGAATTTCTTACATAAATAGGTTCATCAAACTGGGAGAACAATTCATTAAATTTCAGACGGTTATCGCCATCTTGACCCACTAGAAAATAAAAATGGCGTATCTACATTTAAAAGGGATGATAAAAAAAAAAATAAAAGAAAGTTATTGCTTGTTTATTAATGAGTCGGCGATTATCAAGATCCGGGGGCCGATCGAGGATATGGTTAAAGAGATTGTCAGTTTGGCGATGAACAACATTATGAGAAAATTGGAAATGATAAATAGAATTTTCTTATTTAAGCAAATATTTGTTACAGTTCTGGATGTTTTTAGATGAGAATTGACTATTCGTATTATTTGAATTGAGTGTTATTGGCCCAACGTTTCCATCAATATAACATCTGGCCTTCTTTAAGTGTATCTTGTTGAACTCGGGAATCTTTAGGTCGAATTAAAAACCTTTTTTTTCTATTTATTTAGTTATTTATTTGCTTCCTCACTGAGCAAATTAGGCACAAGGCCGTTTTTAATGTGGAGAGTGAGGGAAGGGGGGGCCAGTCCTCCCCGAGAGGGAACTGGATAATGATAATTGGTATGAAGGGGTTCCCCTACATTGACCAAAACTGATTGCTATAGAGCAATGGTCTGATATGTGGGGTTTCCCCCACATATTACTTTGATTGCAGTATCTGCCAGTACAGGTACTACACTTTGATAACAGAAAAAATATCTTGGACCAAAGGTCCAGAAGAAAAAAGGTGCACCTTTATTCTGTTTATTTATAAAGAAAATAAACTTTGTTATATATATATAGGTCGTAGAATTGCATTCACCTGCAAAAGATCTAGCTAATTTGCATATTCTTTTGAACGTTCATTTTAATTAATTTCCTATTAGATTTTTCGGTTTTCTTATGGGATAATCATCTTTAGTTATCTATTACGTGTATGACAACAGCATATTCTTTTCATTGTTTTTACTCCCAAGTTAGACTCAATTAATCAACCGAGTATTGCACCACTCTACATAAAAACATATAAGATATCAATTATCTTCTGAGAATCAAAACAAGGAAAAGAATATGCTGTTGTCATAGCCCTAGTGATTATATTTATGCAGATATTATACATGATTTATAATTGTGTAATATTTGCGTAAAAAGGTTATAGTAAATACAAACCTCTTTCTATATATATTTATGTATGCGTATATATGATTGTTTTAAAAAAAATGCATACCAAACTCCTCTGTCAATTTTTAGGCTACAGACATGAAACTTCATATATAGGATATTCGAACCCATGCGAAACTTTATATTCATGTTTTTTACCGGGGAAAGTCGGTGCAAAGGTGTAAAAAATTTTAATTGGAATTTGCCGCGTAAAGGTCGAACGACGGCATTACAAATATGCACGTGTAAGGTAATTGCTATTGGTTCATGTTTTAATTTTTAGCCTTACAGTAAACATTTCTTTATAACTCCGGCAGTAACCTCAAAGGAAAAAGTAAATCGTAAGATAAACGTTTTGGTTTCGATTCTCGGTGGTAGCGTCATTTTTTTAAAACTTATCAAATAATTGCTATATGTTGGGTCCAATATAATACAATAATAAATACGAAATCTGCCTTAATCAAAGTATCATATTTAGGCGTATTTTACGACCGGGCAATGCCAGACAGCCTCCTAGTAAAAGTATAAAAATAAGAAGAAAAGAAAGAAAGAAAGAATTAATGAAAAAGGAAGAAGAATGAAAAAGACAAGGAAATAGAGAATTATTAAGAAAAAAGAAATACACAAAAATAATACAAGAAAGAAGAGAAAGGAAAAAAGAATACGAAAAACAAACAATAATGAAAAAAAGAAAAGCAAGCCAACAAGAAAGAAAAAAAAAAGAAGCCGTATGCAGCAGGAGCAGCGGGTATCGGTGTTTCAGTGCATTAGTTCAATATTTACCTTGCCAGGTCATCATTACAGGTAAATTCTTTTTGTAGGTTAATCTGGATTGACGTACTTAAAATACCTATTAGCGGAGAGTAGTTCTCGCCCAGTCGTTAGTCAGCCAGCGACTGAGCTGCGGTTAGGGTTGTGTTGGTAGAGTCTGTATGGGTGGGAGTGATCGCAGGACAAAAAACGGAAAAGAGGTCCTGGGGTGCATCCACCCGAACCATGCGAAGAGGGTGGGCGCAGATGAATGAAAACCAAAATGACGAGACTGGGTTAGTGAGCCACTCTATTATATCCTCTCAATTTACCGCCATGTCCGACTTCCAGGTGAAAGCTATTACACATTTCCGACTGACGACAACGATCAGGGTGGCCAAAAGTTCTTCCATTTTTTTTTTTTTTTTTTTTTTTTGCTAACCATTGAGCAGAACCTCTAATACATAGAGAACAATAGTTTAATTGAAAAACTATTGTATGGCATCTAAATACCAAATCATTTCGTGCTGAACAGAAAATGACGTATGGGTAAAATTGCTAATACTTTGCTTGAAACACTCAAAACGTCTAACCACATTGGTGAACTATGATAGGCTGACAGAACAAGAGCACGCTACTCCCGTGAAGTAAATAAATGGTTCCGCTCAAAACTTTTTCCAAATTCCCGAGTTCGACAGAAACATTAGTGAGTTCGATAAGAAGGTCGGAAGTTACATCGACCGAAAATCACACTCAAGATGAGAACAGTAGACCGATGAATGGCAATACGTAAATGGCAATTGTATTTTAGTATCATCAATGGTGAAGATTGAACCTTCAACCTCCAGAACAGTGTCACTTTGAACTGAATTTTACTTAGTACTTTGTATGTACACATGAATGTTTCGTCGTTATTCGACTCATCAGCGTGTCAGAATCTAACGAGATGTGTCGCATAACAACAAAGCACGTGTCTGTATATATATATATATATATATATATATATATATATATATATATATATATATATGTGTGTGTGTGTGTGTGTGTGTGTGTGTGTGTGCGTGTGCGTGTGTGCGCACGCGTCGCTGTCCATCTGAGGGCATCATATTCGTGACGGAAAATTATCCTAGTTAGCCTTTTGGCTAAGTGCTTTCCGATTAAATGTTGCACAAGCAGAATAAATAAATGAAACACAGACCCCCCCCCCACACACATATATATACACGTAATTTTTTTTCTATCAGGTTGAAGTATTATTCTATGCATTCCTTGATGGTCCACCTTCCTAGGCTTTGATTTCAATTTTTTGAGAAGCAATTCGTATGATACGCCCCTTACTGGAGAGTGCTGACGGGCTGCTCACGTATTTTTTGTAGGCCAGAGTGTTGTGACTCTGGGGCGTTGTATTTTAATTTCCACCTTCCGACCTTGTATCACATCTTCCCGCGGTGGGAAGATGTTAAATACTGTATCAAACTATAACGGTCTCTCGCTGTTAAAAAGTCCGTCTGTCACGCGTTAGTTTGCAATAGTTTTCGGCCGTATGTCAAGCTTGTTTTTTAAATGGTATCTTTTGTCCATTTATCACATTTAAGGTGTAGAAAGGAAGTTTTTTCGGCTGGCAGACTCAAATTATGAATAGCATTTTGTTTTGGCGGTCATGTTTACATTTGAAATAACCTCTTCGTTGGCCTGTCACGCCGAATTATGAAATCGCGTTATCATCACTAATCGTGCAGATTATATAGACGCATCGTAAAATAGTGATGGGACGATTCCAATATTTTTCCCGATTCCATATAATTACTGATTCTTTTCTAGATTTTCGATTCGATGCAATGACCGAACACGGTTCTTTTAAGACCTTTAAATATTTATCTATAGTGTTGCTTTTTATTATTATTTAATTATTTTTCGGATAAGCGTACCCCCCCCCCCCAAAAAAAAAAAACTATGTAATATATACATATATTTTCGCAAATGTAAAATGTGGAGAATGATTTTTGTATTTTAGTTTTACTGATAGTTTAAAATCAATAAATATTGAAAATATTGTTCATTTAATAACGTTAAATTAAATATATATATATATATGTATATATATATATATATATATATATATATATATATATATATATATATATATATATATATATATATATATAAAAACATTAAGAATTTTTTTTCGATTCCGAACCTGATTCTGATGTCACAAAAAGTTCCTAATTTTCCGATTCCCGATGTTGATTAATTGTCCCAACTAAGACAAACATTTCTATCGTTTATAATTGCACTGTTTTATTTAATCCATTTACGT
Organism: Euprymna scolopes; assembly: GCF_053919585.1. Lineage (NCBI taxonomy): Eukaryota > Metazoa > Mollusca > Cephalopoda > Sepiida > Sepiolidae > Euprymna > Euprymna scolopes. Next base: position 86,013,817 of record NC_136483.1, read on the forward strand.
CGTTCCAATTTTTATTTCACCTTTATTCCGATATTCTAATGGAATTGATAAAAGTCTCTGTTACTGCCAAGAAGTTGGACTACGTGCTTTTGCTTTTGTTTATGTGTCACAGGCGGCAAATATCGGTCATTCAAGCAGTGGTGTTCGTCATAATCACCTCGTTTCTATTACTCAACAGGTAATTAGCTAAAAACAAAACAAAACAAAAAAAAAATGGAGCAGTCGATCAATTGCTTTCTAAAATGGCCACCTCTTTGTTTGTTGTCAATCTTAAGCTGCTACTTAACTTAAAGTTGAAGATTTCGTTATAGATTCACCAAGTACCAATGTACTTTTTAAGAGATTGGTGACGGATAAGTTCGAATGGTTTTTCGAGGGGGGGGGGATAATCACCTACTTTAGATGTGAAAATAAATAATTGTTTACTTTTGTGGTGCTAAAATATTCCGCGTTTCATTCTCGTGAGAAGTCATCAGACTGACGAATTCTTTCGAGAATGAACGCAGAATATTCTGTGTAGCAACTATAATTCAGAACTTACTATATATATATATATATATATATATATATATATATATATATACACACATATATATATATATATATATATATATATATATATATGAGCAAACAATTAATAAAATATGTTAAAAGACACTTAGAAATGAGTTAAAAACATATTTAATCTGAAAAGGAAACACTAGATTTATCTAGTGTTTCCTTTTCAGCAAACAATACTAGATTTATCTAGTGTTTCCTTTTCTAGCAAACAATTAATAAAATATGTTAAAAAACACTTTGAAATGAGTTAAAAACATATTTAATCTGAAAAGGAAACACTAGATAAATCTAGTGTTTCCTTTTCAGATTAAATATGTTTTTAACTCATTTCAAAGTGTTTCTTTTAACATATTTTATTAATTGTTTGCTCATAAATCTAGTGTTTCCTTTTCAGATTAAATATGTTTTTAACTCATTTCAAAGTGTTTTTTAACATATTTTATTAATTGTTTGCTCAAATTATAAGCTCTATTTCCTATTTGGTTTTTATCGAGCTTTTATATCTGGCTGAGATAATTTTATAAATATTAATTCTTTAATATTTATAATTTACTTTAATTTTACCATCTTAGATCATTTTGGTAAATTCAATTGTAATTTTCATTATATATATATATATATATATATATATATATATATATATATATATATATATATATATATATATATACAACCAACTGTTTGGTACTGTTAATAACAAAATGAAAATCAGTTCAGATAAATATTCACCTCGTATTTCTTTAAATAAGTCTGATGACATGCCAACCTTGAAGATTTTTGCACAGTTTAAAATTGTCTAGTTTATGTCGTAACAATTTTCAACACTCGAAAAAATACAAAATATGATGTAATCTTCTCTCCTTTTTGTTTTGGTTTATATATATACTAGCATGGGCGCTCGGCGTTGCTCGGGTGTTTGGATGTGTATATTGAGAAAAAAAAGTAGTAGTAGGAAGGCAGACTCGAACCCGTACCGCAAAGGAGGAAAAGAACGGGGAAAAAACCTAACGTTCATGCTGTTACGACCACCGCCAAAACGGAAGCGACATTTTTTAAAATTAAGGCTAGACGATCTAAAGGAGAGGATAACTTTAAAAAATATCGGCGAAAAAAGTGACCCCCCCTGTAGAAAAGTGCCTAGTTGAAGGGGAAGATATTAATGTTTTTAGCCAATTTTTCGATATTTGTCGTATGAAAGGTCGAACTTTAAATCGATACTGATCTTGCTAAAATCCGTCGCCTCTATTGAATGTGTAGGGCAGACATGCACAGAGACATACACACATACATTTATATATTGGTAACTAAACATTTTCGACCCAAACTGATGAAAAAGCTTGCACTATCTCTGAATACCCTTTATGTAAAATTTCAAATATTTAGACCAGAAATTGTCTGAGTAATTTGGAAGAGACCGCTGAGGTCAATTTCTTAAAAACTTTTACCCCTATTATGACCCCTTAAGATTTATTGTTTTGGGCTCAAATCAAGTTATTAAGTTAGATCCATGTCCAAAGAACCTATATCTAAAATTTCAAGTGTGTATACCCAAAATTGTCGGAGGAGTTTGGTAGAGTTCTCAAATGTCAAATCGTTAAACTTTGACCCCTTAATCGCCAAATTTCTGGCGAAAAATCGATCACATCGATTTTCCCAGATCCCAGCAACCTGTATATTAAATTTCGAGTCTGTAGAATAAAAATTGACAGAGTTATTGCGTAGGGAAATGTACACAGACACACAGATACACAGATACACAGATACACAGATACAAAGACACGTTCACTTATATATATATATATATATATATATATATATATATATATATATATATATATATCAACCTAACAATTTCCAACGGAAACTACACAAAATCGTTAGAAACATAAACAACTCTAATAAAATCTTTGTAAAAGCAGATAAAACTAGAAACTTTAATAAAATAGATAAACAAGAATATAACAAACCAATCACAGAAAACATTACACAAAACTACAAAAAACTAGATACAAACGAATGCGACTACATAGATATAATAAATACTGAAAGTAAACAAATTACCGATAAATTAAAAAATTGCGATAAAGTTGGCAAATTGAAACCTAGACAGGCATACATTCTCCGTAAGGACCACAAATGGGACTTTACTAATAATCCCAGCACCTGCTAGATAAACCCAACTAAACCAGAAATATGTAGAATTAGCAAAACAATACTTTCTAGAGTAAACAAACAAATCAAACAAGACCTAGAATTAAACCAGTGGGCAAATACTGCCGAAGCAATCACCTGGTTTAAAAATATAGAAAACAAAGATAAATGTACGTTTATACAGTTCGACCTCGATATCCGAAGAACTTTTTAACATTGCCCTAGAATTTGCCGAGGCATACACTGATATATCCTCGGAAGAAATCAACATCATTAAAAAATGTAGAAAATCAGTTCTAATAAATAACAATAACCAATGGATAAAAACTAAAATGGCAAATTCGTTTTGGCGATGGGTGCCAAGGATTCTGCAGAGGCATCAGATTTTGTGGGATTATTCATTCTATATACCCTCACAAGCATATTTGATACTACGGATATCGGCCTATATAGAGATGATGGACTAGCTATAATAAAAGACTCCAACAACGTCAAGGGAGGTAACTTTAAGAAAATCATACACAAGGAAATGAAAAAATTAGACCTAAAAGCAGACGTATCAGCTTACATAAAAATAACAAACTTTCTGAACGTCACGTTTAATTTAGATAAAAACACATATGCACCCTACTTAAAAGATAACGCTACTCCAATATACGTAAACCCTAAGTCCAATCACCCATCATCAATTATAAAACAGATTCCTAACTCGATCGTAAGTAGACTCAGCATTAACTCAAGCGATGAAAATGCATTTAACAGGTCAACCAATATCTATGAAACAGCCCTAAAAAATAGTGGATACAAAAATATCGATAACAAATATAAGCAACAAAGCACTAATAACTATAATAAAATTAAAAATAGAAGAAAAAGAACTATAATTTGGTATACGGCCCCATACAATCAAATGTTAAAAACAAAACTTGGCAAGAAATTTCTAGATCTTATTGAAAACACTTTCCCGCAACCAACCCCTTACACAAAATCTTTAATAAAAATATCTTAAAGTTATCCTACAGTTGTTGCGAAAATTTAGAGATGATAATTAAAGCACATAATAACAAAATATTAAATAAAAATAATGTAAAAAACAACAAAATAAACAATAAAAAAGTAGACACCATGACAAAAGTAAAACTAACACTAGCAGAAATAATAATAATAATAATAATAATAATAATAATAATAATAATAATAATAATAATAATAATAATAATAATAATAATAATAATAAACCAACCCCGGACAACAATAACCATACTAGAAATAAAAATAAAAATACTAATAACGAACAAGATAAATGCAACTGTAGACACTGCACACTTTGTCCACTTCAAAATAAATGTCTAACCAAAAGCGAAGTTTACCAGGCCACAATATTTGCGAAAGAAAACCCGTATAACAAGAAATATTACGTAAGTATGACTTCCTTAGATTTCAAAACTCGATATTATGACCACAAAAGTACACTCAACAATAAAAACATCGTATGAAAACAACGCTAGCAAATAAATACTGTGAACTCAAGAAAGCGGACATTCGCCGGTAGTCGAATGGAAAATAATAAGACAAGCTACCACATGTAGAGACCTAGACGACCCATGTAGATTATGCCTTCATAAAAAATTTGCTATCCTGTACTTTAAAGAACCCCAACACCTTATAAACTGTAGAAGAGAAATAGCGAACAACTGATTTCACAAGATAAAATTTACTCTATAATAGCGATACAAAATAGTTTTAAAACTAACAAAAACAATAGAAAATAAACAAATAAATAAATTAAATAAACATGAATATATTTATAAACTATCACACATATAGGTATGTATGTATGTACGTATATATATATATATATATATATATATATATATATATATATATATATGAACTAACATTAAAAAAGCCCTAACCTAGATTTAAAACAGGTCTATAAACTAGATATCCAGGCTAAATAGAGCACACACAAAGGAACAGATTCAATTATTTACGAAAGCGCATTTTTACCTAAATGCAATCAAATCAAGTGTGATAATAAAATTTCTCAAATGTACTTATGACGTTAGGCTGGGTAAAGTGTAAACTTTGGTCAAAATCGCCTGTTCCTTCTTTTATCGTATTATTTAGATTATTGATTATCGATACTTATTGAAGACATTTCGATACAAAACCTATCTAACAACACTACCAGGCACATAAAGTACCTTCGTGTGAAATTTCATAAAAATCGGCCCTTCTTGTAACGTCACTCCTATCTTTCTTGAACCTGAGTTGTGTCTCTCCAGAATAAACTTGGTTTGACTTTTTGTGATTTCTTTAAATATTCGTAGAAAAGTTTACTTGTTGATATATTAGTTAACCTATGTTGATGTATGTATGGCGGTTGCGTCAGAAAATGGGGAAACTTTCTGACAGGGGTGCTGAATCGTGATATACGGAAGGTGAAGAAATGGAGGGAAATGACCTCAGACATGATCAAGAGACAGACAGATAGATAGATAGATAGATAGAGAGAGAGAGAGAGAGAGAGAGAGAGAGAGAGAGAGAGAGAGAGAGAGAGAGGTGAAGGATCATTCGTTTTGCTGGGAACCAGACAGCAACATCCACATGCATAACGCTTGCGGCTTAATGAACACATGGAGAAATGAAATGACGACATCATTTCGACGGGTCATCTCGATAAGGTTCCATCAACTATGTAATAACTAGGGCTGTGACAACAGCATATTCGTTTCATTGCTTTGACTCTTGAGTATATATCCGTTAATATCTTATATGTTTTTATGAAGACTGATGCGGTTCTCGGTTGATTGATTGTGTCTTGCTGTGTCGGATATATACTTGAGAGTCAAAACAATGAAAAGAATATTCTGTTGTCACAGCCCTAGTAATAACTCACGTTTTCTGATTAAGCTAAATGACGACGCCTTAATAGTTTTATTTTTTTTATTTTATATACAGATACATTCTATAAAGCAATGAATAAAGGAGAAACACACAGAACTAATATATTCTTCCATGCAACATATAGGGATTGTTCGCGCACCGGTTTTCTGCCGTCTCTATTATCTCGCCCACTGGCATCTCTCAGTCTTTCTGACTCATTTACTTCTGCGCCATTACCCTTATAAATTTCTAACCTCACACCATATTCCATACCAGGTATGATAATTATTCATCAGTAAATGAATAATTTTTTTTTTTAATCTATACCCTGCTTTCATTATTCCAGCTCGTTTGACTCGTTGGTTTAATGGTCTTCAACATTTAGCCATTGTAATATATCATCTTATTCCAGCGGCTTTCTTTCTAACATTGTAATATTGTGGACCTCTCTTCCTACTTAAGATTCGAGTCTTAAGTCTATACGACTTAGTCTTTTCAAGACTAAAGTCAGTTGACATCTCGAATCTTTGCGATAGTCATCTTTCCTTCTTTTTATCTCCTTACATTAGTTTCAAGCTTTGTCTGGAGCGATTTCATATCCGAGGAACGTTAGGTATCCATGCTAATATATATATATATATATATATATATATATATATATATATATATATATATATATATATACTAGAAGACGCCAAGCATTACTCGATCGTAAAATAAGCTTACACATGATATTTGATTAATGCAGATTTCGTATCTATTATCATATTATATTGAACCCAATATATAGTAATGATTTTATAAGTTTAAAAAAAATGATTCGTGCGCCACAACCGAGAATCGAAACCAAAACGTTTAGCTTATGATTAGTTTTTTCTTTTTACATTAATGCTTGACTTATGATGACATGTTTGCTGCAAAGCTAAAAGTTAAAACATGAACCTATAGCTATTACGTTACGCATGCATATTCGTAATGCCGTCGTTCGACCTTAACCTGGCAAATTCCATTTTTTTTTTAATTTTCACACTTTTGCACCAACTTTTCCCGGTTAAAACCCAACTATAAAGTTCCGTAAGGGTTCGAATACCCTATATGTGAAGTTTCACGTCTGTAGATCAAAAACTGACAGAGAGGTTTTGTAGGTAAATCTAGAAGTGTAAGCCAGTGGAAGTGTGCTGGGCCCATTACCTCTAGAAGTGTAAGCCATGTTTAGTTTCAGAACAGTTTCCGATGGTTCGTTGTTCTCCACAAGTCCTGAGAGGTGACTGGTTTGCAGTAGACAGTTCCACAGAGCAAAAGATTCTTACCGTGTCGAGACGGAAAAAACATATGAGAAATTGCTACAGAAAGGTTTGATATTTATGGAGCAATTCTGGTTTCTGATTGGTTGGTAGCAGAACGTGAATTAATTCGATTCGTCAGTTCCTAGCAGCATCGTTTATAAATAGAATCTCGCGGCTGTGCGGAATCATACACCATTATAGGACAAATATTGTAACAGTAAAATTAAAAAATATATATACATACGCATACAGCAATGTATATAGAAAGAGGTTTGTATTTACTATAACCTTTTTCCGCAAATATTACGCAAGTATAAATCATGTAGAAAAGCTACATGAATATAATTACAGTTTATTTTACTAGCATACTAAAGATGATAATCCCATAAAAAAACCGAAAAAAAAATAGGGATTTAATTAATTTTGTAGACGAATGCAATTCCACGACCCATATATAACAAACTATTTTTAAAAAAATTAAACGGGTAAAAGTGTTTTTAATATGAATACATACATATATATATATATATATATATATATATATATATATATATATATATATATATATATTGTGTAGAGAAAGTTGTTAGATGAGACAAGTCATTGGTACCGTCGGTTTCTCGAAGAGACGAATATTGACTGAAGAGAGTTTGATAAGTATATCTTAAACGGTCCTAACTATCGGGCTTGAAACCGACGGTACCAATGACTTGTCTCATCTAACAATTTTCTGTACACAAAATATAAATACACTCTTATATTTCGGATTTTCCTTTTAATCGAGCACTCTGCTGGATTTCTTTTTCCAAAAAAAAAACTAATATATATATATATATATATATATATATATATATATATACTAGCAGGGCTACCCGGCGTTGCTCGGGACCGTATAAACAATGAAAAAACAAAAGCAGACATTGAACATATATTTTATTCTTAGGGGAGAGGAATCTTTCATCTCAAGTTTTGGCGTTACAAACAAACATTTGTCTTTTATATATATAGATAATGACAGGTTTTTTGGGGGCCCCCTCGAAGATAACTGATCAGTTGACCAACTTCTAGTGGTCCGTTTGACGTGAAATTTCGATATTTGTCATCCGGGTGATGGGGCTTTGATATGATACCAAATTTGTCAAGTTTGGTTCCGTCTTTCAAAAGTTTTAGCGTTACAAACAAACATACATACACACAGACGTTTGGCTTTTATATATATAGATAATTGAAACTATCATAACTGTACAATTTCTATAATTATATGTTGCCAGAATGTTTCTGTCTGGCCTGCGAACGGAGGTCAAAGTTTAGCATCTGTTCAGGCATCGGTCGGAGAGTAATAAATTGTTGTAGAACGAAGAAAAAAACATTTTTTGGCGGGGGGGGGGGTTGAATTATTCTTCAAAATAAAAAAAACAATAACACGGTGTTAAATTTTGTCCCTTAGGGCAATCAAGCAAGTACAAACTAAGTCTACTTTTTTCATCGGCTTCTTCCGCTGCTGCTTTCCTTATTAAAATGTAACTTGTAGACGCGTTGAAATGACATTTTTCGCGGGTTAGTGATATTTCTTTGTCATAAGGTAGGCCAAAGCGTTCGAGTGCATATGAGTGCGTCGGTGTATCTGGATATGGGTGTAAAGATGTGCGTGTGCGTGTGCGTGTGTGCGTCTATGTTTATGAGTGCGTGTCAGTGCCTGTATGTTCGTTCATGTGTATCAGTGCATGTGTGTACGTGTGTTTGCGTTCATGTATGGGAGTGTAGTGTTAGTGCGTGTCGCTTCCTTCCAATGTGGATGTAGAGGTGTCAATGAGTACGTCGTGCGCCTATATCTACCAGTTCCTATGTGCGTGTCAACAAGTACGCGCTTTCATGAGTGCGTGTGTTTTCGCATGTGCGTGCGTTCTTTAGTGTGTGGGTTCTTTTTCTGTATAACCTGAACGGTTTCCTGTCCTCGGTCACGAGAAATCCTTTCTAGATTGAGGATTTGGATTTTCCTACAAGTAAAACCGATCATGTCTGCACGTGGCCTTCGAGATATTTGTCATTAAAGCCCGTGAACTGAAAAATGACGTCATCGCTGAGGTCCTAGCAAGCCAGACTGTCGATAATGAATCAAAACTCTTTATAAAAAGCATTAGAAAACTTAAACATTGCATTACAAAAAGATAAAAATAAGTAACAAGATTATTTGTGCTGAAACTCATTCAGTATTAATTTTTAAAATAGAATTCAAAACGGAAAATGGTCCTGGATATGACTTTAAACTATATCCGGTGGTGAAGCCCCAGCTTGGGGGATTTGGGGAGTGTGGAGCCACGCTTTAATTGTCATTGCTCCCAGGTCCACTCTGACCCGGACTGGTAGTACCTGTTAGGGTACTAACTATGGGTTAAATAGAAACCAAAATAAATAATAAATTAAATAAGTTAAATAGAAAACAAATATACTCTACTAGCATTTCAGACCGGCGTTGCCCGGGTGTTTGGATGTGTATGTTGAGCAAAGAAAAAAAAAGTGGTAGTAGGAAGGCAGGCTCGAACCCCTACCGCAAAGGAGGAAAAGAAGGGGGCAAAACCTAACGTTTATGCTGTTACGACCACCGCTAAATCGGAAGCGACATTTTTTAAAATTAAGGCTAGACCATCTAAAGGGGAGGATAATTTTAAAAAATATCGGCGAAAAAAGTGACCCCCCCTGTAGAAAAGTGCTAGGGAAGATGTTTTTAGCCAATTTTTCGATATTTGTCGTATGAAAGATCGAACTTTAAAACGATACTGATCTTGGTAAAATCCGTCGCCTCTATTGAAAACAAGGCAGACATGCAAACATACATACATACATACATACATTTATATATTGGTAACTAAACATTTTCGACCCAAACTGATGAAAAAGCTTGCCCTATCTCTGAACACACTTTATGTAAAATTTCAAATATTTAGACTAGAAATTGTTTGAGTAATTTGGAAGAGACCGCAGAGGTCATTTTTTAAAAAACTTTGACCCCTATTATGACCCCTTAAAATTTATTGTTTTGGGCTCAAATCAGGTTATTAAGTTAGATCCATGTCTAAAATTTCAAGTGTGTAGACCCAAAATTGTCGGAGGAGTTTGGTAGAGTTCTCAAAGGTTTAATCGTTGAACTTTGACCCCTTAATCGCCAAATTTCTGGCCAAAAACCGATCGCATCGATTTTCCCGAATCTCAGTACCCTGTATATCAAATTTCGAGTCTGTAGACTAACAATTGGCAGAGTTATTGCGTAGGGAAATGTACACAAACACACACACAGACACGTTCACTTTTATATATATATATATAGATTAAAAAATTGTTCTTCAAAATCACTGGATTCGGCATTAAATAACCTAAAAATAGTTGATATGCTGTAAAACAAAAACAACCAACCATCAAAAGTTGTGTGTTTATGCGTTAAATGTAATTAAACGTTTTGTGTTTTCGTGGAGTTTAAAGAATAAAAATACGTTCATTATTTACTTATAAATTACATTTAAAAAGAAGGAAAAAAATTCGATTTATAATAAAACTGAACTTTATTCAACATATAAAAAAAAAATTATGAATGTAAAATTACGTATGTTTGAAGCAGAATACAGCCAAACGTTGCAAAACATGAAATATGAATTTAGACAATAAACAATTATCAAACGATCAACTTAAAATGAAGCGATAAATATTTTTTTTTAAATTAAAACGAACAACGATATTTTTTTTAAATCAAAACGATGGACATTTTTAGAAAATCATAACTAACAATAAATATTTTTAAAACGAAAACGAACGATAAATTAGTTTAATTGAAAAAACGAAAGATAAATTAGTTTAACTGAAAAACGAAATATAAATTAGTTTTATTGAAAAACGAACAATAAATTAAAAAAAAAATAAATTAAAAAGAATGATTACCAAAAGCAAGATAAGTCATAATAATTTCCCCCCCCCCCTCACTTTTTATCTGTGACTTAACCTAAATGTAGATTCCATGAACAGAGCTTCTTTCTTAGAACTGCACACCCGTGGAGATCTCTTCCCTTTATCTGCTTTCCAGCTGACCACAATATTGCCGTCTTCAAGTCCAATGTAAACAAGTTCTTGATGAGCCGTTCCCTTTAAGTAATCCAATTTACCAAATTTACACTTCTGATGATGACTATGATATTGTCCTTTGAACAATGCACAATCTGTAACCCTTATCCTCGAGTGGCCTAAAGGCCTTGCTAAGTGGTGATTTCTTTTATAAAAAAGGTTACTTTTCTACCTCCCTGTATAAATTTTATGTGTTTTAACGTAATATAAAACGTCTATTCGGTTAAAAAAAGAATTAATGTCGATCTGCTAAAACAGGCAATCAAGATGGCTGACGAAAAAAAGCATTGTTGTTGGATCGTCAAAAATGGTTCATAAATTCGAACAAATGAACAAAATACTAATAGAAATCCATCCAATAATTGTCAGGAAGTGTCACGATGACACTTATTAGGGGGATTTATACCAGTATTTCTTTTTCAAATTGTGAACCATTTTTGGTTAAAAAACAAAAAAACAAAAACAGCGTGTATTCGTTGGCCGTTACATTTGAATACATGAAATTAAACTAGAATTTCTTGCCAAGTGAATATAGCAAAGTAAGATTTTTAAAAGTGTAATTATTAGTCACATTTGAAATTTCATGAAAATATCTAAAAGAAGTATAACCGTATTCATTAAATAAATCGTTAAATGTGTTTTATTTTACATAATTATTAGAGTTTATTATTTATTATTTATTTATCAGTTTTCTATTTAATTTGTTAGTATCAACTAAAGCGGCACGAAACAGGTGAAAAAAAAATGTTTTTAAGTCCGTAAAGAGAATGATAATGCCAGTAAATTAACCAGAAAAAGAAAAATTCAAACTTTTAATTAAACTCTGCAACAGAGTTTTTTTTTCATTTTTTAATATTTTAAATATTTTTGCATTAGTAACTTTGTTTAATATTTAGATCCCATTAAAATACAAAAAAATTTATACAGGTAGGTAGAAGAGTAACATATTGTTTTTGGTAACATTCATTATTTGTACATTTGAATTTTTGGCCTTTTTTTGTTTGTTTGTTGGCTTTTCTCGCTGATAAATCCCCGAAAATAGTTATCCATCTTCTTTCGGTTTTGTCATTAGACGTTATCTACTTCCGGTCGTGTCTTGGAACCCCTGACCAGATTCAATAGACCAAATTTAATGACGTCAGAAGGTTTAGTTTAGTTCCTCGGCCTTCTTAATATATAACAAAGACCACGTCCTAACTCTGCCTTCGTAGTAAGTAGGGACTTGAAACTTGAATCTGTTAACAAGACTATATTCGACTTTATCAATCGTTGTTTAATATGAATGTCATTAAAGGTCAAATATCAAAAGTGATAACCAAGCCAACCCATGGGGAAATCGAATTATCTATATAAATATAATTCAATAATAGACTGAATTATCCATCAAGTTTCCGTCAGGGGTGGCCAACAGTCTTTAATCGGCGTTCAACAATATGCATGGGACGCTCTGGTGATCATTAGAAAGCATGAATTTCACATCTTAAGACCCACATTTAATCTGTAACGTTATCTCAACGATAATATCTATCAATTAAATTCAAAACCATTCATGAACCGAGAATGAGCATCACAGATAAAAAATAATAGAGCGGTGGCAAGAGAAGAGTAAGGGTTAGAATTAATGACAGTTTTTCTAACCTCGTGTTCACGTGTGCTTATCGTTGAACAATGGTCAGAGAAAGGCTGTTGGATATCAATAACTGAAACTCGGAGGACAAATCAGAATTAATTAAAACTTTATTTTTTTTTATTAAGATGAGAGATTTATTCATTTTTAAGATGGACAACATCTTGAAATTTGAAATACAGACTTTTTGTCATTTATATATATATATATATATATATATATATATATATATATATATATATACACGCATATATATTTTCCTTGTACACATTTTTGTGAATTATTCCATGGATTTCTGCCCTTTGGATTATTATGGACCATCTTCTTCCAATTATGGGATTTCCTTGGATTTTACTTGTACAAATGGAAATTCTTTTAACTTTCTTGAATTTATACATTTGGATTTTACCGTCTCTGGATTTTTTATCTTCCACCAGACTATCCATTCATGTGTAATCACCTTTTTTTCACCATATTCCCTCTGCTTCACTTTTTTTGTTTTTCAAGTAAGATTTTTGGCTTACTTGTTCTTTCATCAAATACTTCTGCATGCAAAATCCGATCCCGAATTTTGCTATCTACCCTCTGATGAGAAGGAAAGTATTTCTTCGAAACTCGAGAGAGAGAGAGAGAGAGAGAGAGAGAGAGAGAGAGAGAGAGAGAGAGAGAGAGAATAAAGAGAGTTTGTTTGAGAAAGAATGAGAGAGAATAGAAGGGCAATGAGAGACTGTGTATGAGATAGATAAATCCCACCCTTACACAGTAGAGATCCTTAGATGTAAGACAGCTTTCTACTCCAATAGTTTCCTCTCCAGAACTGCTAGATTTTGGAACACACTTCCGGGTCCCTGCTTCCCCAAGTGTACTGATATGCGGACGTTCAAGTGTAGTATGAACAGACATCTTGCTGCCCAACTCCTTACATAGTACCCCTGTAGCTTATGTCCCTGATTGTAATCCCCTATATCAAAGTGGCAATATGCCTTCTTGGGGGTAAAAAAATGTAAAAATAAAAATAAAAATGTTGTGTATGTTTGTGAGAAAGAGAGAGAGAGAGAGAGAGAGAGAGAGAGAGAGAGAGAAAGAAAGAAAGAAAAAAAAGAGAGAGAGAGAGAGAGAAACGTGTTAGTCCATCTGTTTGTATCTTAGCTATTTTAAAAGCAAGAGCGAATCTATTCTTTAGATGTATCCGTTTGTTACATAATAAGGGCCGCGTTTAGGCGCAAGGGTTGAGTGAAAGGTGACCTCAAATGGAAGTCAATGAAACCATGTTATTTCCGGTCGTTAGTTTTCTGTCTATTTGGTTCCTGAGACTTCAAGCGGAAAAAAACTGTCTTGATACTACGTCCAATCGGAAGAGGGGCTGTGATTGGGTATAACGAAACGAGCTAACCGTCCATCTACCCGTCTGTCTTTCTTCCTCGCATGCGTACAAAAATAGATTGTTGCTCTGAAGTATTATGTGATTTTTTCTCTTTTTAAATAAATATTTACATTTTTTTTTGTTATAAGCATCAGCATCCGAGTGAGTTCAACAAGAAAAAAGAGCTTTATTCTTTTGACAACGACACGCTTGTGTAATTATTCATACGTCCGACTGTAAGTGGAAATGTAACATTTTAAGCATCACTTTTAGCGATGAAGATGTATATTTAAGTTTCATATGAACAAGCGTGAAAAACCGACGAAAATTTCATTACATACGTGTCAAAGCAAAGATAATGCTTAGGCGTGGCAGATCCTAAAGGCGTTCAATGCATAATTCTCCTGACCACTTCTGCTTGTCTGATTTAGTTGAAATTTTGCATATGTAATGATTTATTGGATTATGTGGTTCTGAACTAATTGTAGCTTCTGATTTGAACTACGTCAGCTGTGAAATGAATCTGTTGAGTGTCGCGCGGTTATCCGGTTTTTGTATTTTAAAGACGCACACTAAAAGAAACGTATGCTAATGATGCCCCCACCACATAACCTAGTAAAACGCTGGCATCGTGAATTCAAACATGGCAAGAAATCTGTGGAAATAGCTTCCAGACATGGCCGACCCATTCTGTCATTGATACAGCAACTGTCAGTCAAGTTGAGACTGCTATTTCAGAAGATCGACAAGTGACAATCCACCAAATAGCCCAAGAGGTTAAAATTAGTACAGAAACTGTGGAAACTATCATTCATGACAATTTGTATATGCATAACGTATCGGCCAGATGGATTCCCAGGTTGCTGACAGCTTTCCGGAAATGAGAACACGGCGAGTACTCGAAGATGAATTTGAATATAGTCGAAAGAGATTAGTCAAAGTTTTTCAAAAGATTGATTACACAGACTGAAAACTGGATCCAGAAACCAAAGCCCAGTCGATGCAATCGAATCATTTGAACTCACCATATCCAAATGAGGCAACGATGAATCCCTCCATTGGCAAGATCATACTCAGTCTTCTGGAACTAGGACGAGGTAGTGATGACAGATTTTCTGGCAAAGGGTAGCACAATTAAAAATCGTAATATGCGTCACTTTGGAAGAAGCTATAAAAATCAAGAGGCGAGGCAAAATCAGTAAAAGTATCTTGCTAGACAATGCTACGACCCACAACACCCATAAGGAGTACGGACGTGTGGCTATGAAAACCCCTTTATCCCTCCTACTCTCCTACTTTGCACGCCGTGACTGACGTATCTTCCCAGCCATAACGTTGTTTTTAAACGGAAAGCGTTTCCCAGATGATGCAACCTTGATTTGCGAAGTCACGTCGTGGTTGAAGGACCCACGTGGGGTGTTCGATAAAAATGGTCTCCAGAGTAACATTAGATGATGGGAGAAATACCCAACTTACGTAGTTTCTATGTAAAGAAAGGCTAATAACTGTGTCAAGTTTGGTTGCTTTGCTGCTTTGAGAAGTCGACGTATGTTCTGTCGTGAAAGTACAGAATAATTAACAGTCGAAGACTCGTAAAAAAGACAGAAAAGAAACGAACAGATAATTTATATAAACGTGTCAGAATTAAAGTCTATACTGTCTATTTTTAACGTGTGGAAAATATTGTAAATAGTGAGAGAGAGAAAGAGCGACAGAAAGTGAGAAAGAAAGGAGAAAGAATGCGAGGGAGACAAAGTGTGTGTATATGCGAGATAGAGAGAGAGAGAGAGAGAGAGGGGGGAGAGAGAGCGGGGGGGGGAGAAAGAGAGGAGATACAGAGAAAGAAGTGGTAGGCGAGAGAGACACAGACGGACAGAAGGAGAGAAGTAAAGAAAAGCACACATACAGAAAAATAGATTGATAAAATAAATAATTTGTTTTAAAAAGAATGAGAGAGAGAATAGAAGGATAATGTGAGTCTGTGTGTGAGATAGATAGATAGATAGATAGATAGATAGGTAGAGGGATAGAGAAAGAGAGAGAGAGAGTGAAATGCAATAGACGGAAATACAGAGAGAAAGAGATACTCATAGACAGAGGGAGACAGAGAGAAACATACAGAGAGAGAGAGAGAGAGAGAGAGAGGGAGAGAGGGAGAGTATGAGAGAAATAGAGACAGTGGAGAATGGAAAGACGAAAAGCCAATATGAGAGAAAGAGAGAGAGAGAGAGAGAGAGAGAATGAGATAGAGAGTGAAAGAGAGGTGGTATACACAAGGAGAGCGAGGGGATCTCTTTCTTATTCTTGTGATGGTGTGTGCGTATAACCAGATAGCAAATTCTACACAACCTACAAATCGTATATCTTTATGTGGGTGGCGTTGGCGAATCAAATAAGTATTGTAAATACTTAATCAGACTGTGTAGACACGTACATTCAGCAGATAGGTAAAATATATAATTATTTACTGAACTGTAAGTGTCGACCGTTAAGAAGCCCTCGTGAATGGAGTCTCCTAAAGGCTACGCACATATAAGTGAAGCCAGAAGTGTAAAAAAAAAAAAAAAAAATGAGAATTCGTAGGATTATTTGAGTATAGGGTACGATGCTTATGTAAGAGATTATATAACTGATATCGGATATATTTCTTGAACGTGTTTGCCAGACGGAAACGGAAATAACGGAAAGGAAGGAAGAAAGGGAAAGAAAAAAAAAGGAGAAAAAACAAAAATAAAAACAAAAACAAAACAACAACAAAAAAATAATAAAACAGAGAATAAAATTAAAAAAAAATAAGACAAAACGAAATAAAACAAAATAATCATATGAAAATAGCGGATGAATGAAAAACGTCAAGAAAGACATAAAAAAATGGAGGAAAAATGGATGAAAACAAGAAAAGAAATAATAAAAAAAATGATATTATAATTGATATTGATTTGCTTGTTTTATTTTACTTGATATATTCAAATATTTATTCATAATGTTTGGTTTGGTTGTTTTGTTTAACGGCATATCAATTCTCTCCGAGTTATTTAATGTCATATTCAGTAATTTTGAAAAAAAGCAACCAAAAAACAAGCAAATCCTGTTTCAAGTTTTTATATCTGTAAATATTTATTCTTGATTTTTGGCTATGTTTTTTTTTTTTGTTTCTTTGTTTTATAGTATATCTATACTTCTTCGGTTTATTTCACGCCGAATCCAGTAATTTTGGAAAAAAAAAAGTTTTATTCTTTAAATTCTTTACATCTTTAAATATTTTTTCATGGTGTTTGGTTTGGATGTTTTGTTTTACGGCACATCAACCGTTTTTGGGTTATTTAATACCAAATCAAGTTCGTTATATCTTCAAATTTCTGGCGTTTGGTTTAATGACTTCGTAGAAGAAAACTGTTGCTTTTTGTTTTTGCCTTTGCAGAACATGATTGAGTTTTGCAAACGGAAAAGAAAAAAATCGATGGCTTCAATGTTTGGTGCATTTTATGTCAAGATGTCAGCATCTTCAGATAGCTTTATTGGGTAGAACCAGGAGAACACACACACACACATACACACACGCGCGCGCACACACACACACACATACACACACACACGCGCGCACACACACACACACACAAATCAAAAACAAACAAAAAAACATATAAAAAGACAGAAAATAAAAGAAAGCTAAGATAGAAGAAAAGAAAAAAACAAAAGAAAGAACAATCATATAACGAGAGTGCGTGAATGAAAAACGTAACGGAAATAAAAAGAAAATGGAAAAGGAATGAAGAAGAAAAAGAAAAAAAAAGAGTAATAAGAATATCATTATTGCTGTTGAACATATTTTAACAATGTGTATGACAAGAATAAATGTCGGATTGCTTTCTGACTTATTTGTAAAAAGTTTCTTTCTCTCTCGATGCACGGCAAGTTTCTCTATGATCGAACGGTCTACGACCACCACGCGGTCTATTTTAAATCCTGTACAAGGCTCATTTTTCTCTTTCTGATATTCTCCATTTATCCCTTGCACCGCTGAGAAAATAACTCGTTTGTTTAATCATGTTACGAACATGAAAATTAACATCAACAAAAAAGCGGTAGAATTTACACACACACACACACACACACACACACACACACACACACACACACAGCAAATTATGAAAATATATATGGCAATTAAGCTACACAGAATATTCCGCGTTTCATTCTCATGAGAATTCTCACGAGAATGAAACGCGCATTATTCTGTGTAGCTTACATATATTTTCATAACTTACTACCTAGCTTTACCTATATATATATATATATATATATATATATATATATATATATATATATATATGATTAGTTCATTTAATCATAAAAATTAATATACGAACATATAATTTTATGCGTAAATTTTCAGTGTTTACTTCAACAGTATACACGAGAGACATTCCAAAAGTAATGCAATTTTTTATTTTGCCCGAATGGATCAAACGGATAACAAATTACATTGAATGTATGTAGTCATAACCTGAAAGTTTCATCTCTCTGTTACAGATATTGACGGTGAAAACTCTAAGAAGGCCACCCCTGTCATGGACGTGCATCAACATTCACTGGCCCTTGATGAAGCTTTACGAAGCCGATGCAATTGGAGTCAGCACAATTAGAAGATGGGTTCGTCGATTTCAAAGTGGCGACAGAGGCGTAGGTCACAAAAGTATCGCGCTCCAAACTTTTACAACTGAGGCATCATTCATCGCTGGTATAAAAGCATTGAGAATGGTGGCGACTATGTAGAAAAAATATTCGGAGTCGCAACACGTAGCTGTACCGTTCCAGTTTTCATAGATCTTCAACGTTTAGTTTTCGAGTTAAGAAATAGGAGGCCTTATTTTGGAACGACAATCGTATATATATATATATATATATATATATATATATATATATATATATATATATATATATATATATATATATATATTAGTGATGGGACGATTCCAATATTTTTCCCGATTCCGATACAATTGCCGATTCCTTATGAAATTCCCGATCCCGATTCTTTATAAATCTCTAAATATTTAACTATGAAAGTTGTTATTTTGTCCCGATTACTGTAAAAACACATCTTAAATGTACATGTATTTTCTCAAACGTAAAAACACTTGTTAGAGGTGATCTGGAGATTTTAGTCTTACTGAAAGTTTAAATAAATAAATATTTATTATTTTATTATTACTACAAGCAGTGGAAGATGTTTCTTAAACCGAAATCAAATAAAAAAATAATAATTTAAGGAATCGCCTTTGGCATCAGCAAATAGGCTCAAATTTTCCCGATTCCCAACACTAATATATATATATATATATATATATATATATATATATATATATATATATATATATATATATATATATATATATATACAGTAAAACTCCTTTGATTTGAACTTCCTCTAAAGTTGGACTTCATTTGGACTTCTTCTAAACCTGGACTTTCTCTAAACTTGAACTGTCTCGTCATTGAGAATGTATTAGCATATTTGATGCGGAGTTGCAGTAAAACTGTTTACATGGTTTAGTCAGATATTGCACAGAAATGTTAATATTGGTACTATGTAATTAATGGAGATTAGCTATTGATAATTAATTTACACTAACTGTAATTTTTTTTTTAGATTGCTATATTTAAAATAGTGTAAAAAAACCCATCACAATGGCTTGCAACTCTAAAAGAAAACAAGTGACACTGACTTTACTCGAAAAACGTCAAATTAAAGAAAAATTAGATGCTGGAGTTGAAAATATCGTTATATTGAGAGATTATAAGATTGGAAGAAGTACACTGTTTTACATAAAAAAGAAACAGGAGGAAATATTGAAGGCTGCCCCTTTCTCTTCAAATAAAAGACATGTAAAAAAAGGGCTCTTCGCAAACCAAAACAAGTTGAATTCGATCGAATATTGCATGAGTAGTTTGTAGCAAAACGAAATGATGGTGTAGCAATATATGGGCCCATGTTAATTGCTAAAGCAAAATCTCTTAAGGAAGAGTTGAATATCGCAGAAGATATGAAATTCAGTGAATGCTTCTGGAACTAATAAACTTAAGCTTCATGTCATCGGCAAATCAAAGTGTCCCCGAGCATTGAAAGGAGTTTAGCCTTTGCCAGTATCTTATTATTCTTCACGAAATGGATGGATGAATCAACAGTTGTTTAAAAAATGTTTTTTTGCAAGAATTTGTGCCAGTTGTCCAGAGGCGTTTCCTTGAATTAGGTAAACCTGATTCAAAGTGCTTGTTTCTGTTGGACAATCGTAGAGCACATTCCTCCTGAGTCAGAACTGGTGTCATCTCGCGGGAATATTTTTGTGTGCTATTTACCACCTGATGTGACTTCTCTCATCCAACCTATGGGTCAAGGGATTATTTGGAACTTAAAATGGTTCTACAGAAATGATTTGATGATGAATATGATAAATAGTACCGTGAGTATAAGCGATTTTCAGCGCCATTTTACTATAAAAAATGCCATATATTCTTTCGCAAGTGCATGGAATCAAGTTCGAGCAAGCACATTAACAAAAGCATAGAGTAAATTATGCCCAGCGTTAAAGGCTACTGAAAGAATCAGAGAATACTTCTGGTCTAGAAAAAATTCTTGAAACCAAACGGTTACCGACCAAGCACGCTGTTCTTAAATCACTTAATACAAATGATGTTGATATGTGGGTGCAAAAAGATGAGGAAACTACTGATCAATATCCTGAAGGTAGTAATGGTGATGAAAATAGCGACATCTCCCATTCTCTTGACCCTAATGTAAATAATCAAGAACACTCTGATGAAGCAATATCATGGGATGATGCAGAAAAGTCTATGGAAACGGTTATAAAATTTATAGAAAAAAGTCCTTACTTTAGTGACAACTATGTTTTGCAAGCAATGTCACTCCAAAGAGATATAATCATAAAGAAGCTACAGAACCAAAAAAATTATAGATTTTCGTGATCGCTTACGGAATACAATTGCAGCGCCCGAGAGCTCAATCGATGAAAATAGAAACTGCAATCAAACTCATTCAATGAATAAATTAAAAAACTGTATTTTACATAAATGTATGATTTCTGTAGATGATAACTTGGGTAATAAATACCTAACAAGTAAGAGTAGATTTAATTTATTTTCAATGTTTTTGTTCCTGGTAATAATATTTAACAATTCTTACTTGCAATATATAATATATACTTGAAGTATCATATAGCAATGAGCTTCATTTACTATTTCTTGATTCTTAAAAAATTAAAGTTAACTGCAGCACATGTTTTTATCACGAAACTTGAAAAGCATGTTCTAATTTGAACGAAGCGGATGTTCAAATTATAGGAGTTATATTGTGTGTGTGTATATATATATATATATATATATATATATATATATATATATATATATATATATAACTACTTCATTTACTCAGATAAATTTAATATACGAAAGTATAGATTTATGCGTAAACTTTAAGTATTTACTTCAAAAGTGCTCAATACGTAGGTAGAGCTAGTTAGTAATTTATAAAATAGTGTTGTTTTATTTCTATCATGGTGTCTACTTTTTTTAATGTTTATTTTGTTGTTGTTTACATTGTTTTCATTTAGTATTTTGTTATTATGTGCTTTAATTATCATCTCTAAATTTTCGCAACAACTGTAAGATAACTTCAAGGTATTTTTATTGAAGATTTTGTGTAAGGGGGTGGTTGCGGGAAAGTGTTTTTGAATAAGATCTAGAAATTTCTTGCCAAGTTTTGTTTTTAACATTTGATTGTATGGGGCCGTATACCAAATTATAATTCTTTTTCTTCTATTTTTACTTTTATTATAGTTGTTGGTGTTTTGTTGCTTATATTTGATATCGATATTTTTGTATCCACTATTTTTTAGGGCTGTTTCGTAGGTATTGGTTGACCTGTTAAATGCATTTTCATCGCTTGAGTTATTACTGAGTCTACTTACGATCGAGTTAGGAATGTGTTTTATAATTGATAGTGGGTGGTTGGACTTAGGGTTTACGCAAATTGGAGTAGCGTTATCTTATAAGTATGGTTCATATGTGTTTTTATCTTAGTTTAACGTGACGTCCAGGAAGTTTGTTATTTTTATGTTAGCTGATACGTCCGCTTTTAGGCCTACCTTTTCCATTTCTTTGTGTATGATTTTCTTAAAGTTTTCTTATATACTTAAAAGATTACGCTACTCCAATTTACGTAAACCCTAAGTCCAACCACCCACCATCAATTATAAAACACATTCCCAACTCGATCGTAAGTAGACTCAGTAATAACTCAAGCGATGAAAATGCATTTAACAGGTCAACCAATATCTACGAAACGGCCCTAAAAAATAGTGGATACAAAAATATCGATATCAAATATAAGCAACAAAACACCAACAACTATAATAAAAGTAAAAATAGAAGAAAAAGAACTATAATTTGGTATACGGCCCCATACAATCAAATATTAAAAACAAAACTTGGCAAGAAATTTCTAGATCTTATTCAAAAACACTTTCCCGCAACCAACCCCTTACACAAAATCTTCAATAAAAATACCTTGAATTATCTTACAGTTGTTGCGAAAATTTAGAGATGATAATTAAAGCACATAACAAAATACTAAATGAAAACAATGTAAACAACAACAAAATAAACAATAAAAAAGTAGACACCATGACAGAAATAAAACCAACACTAGCAGAAGTAATAATAATAATAATAATAATAATAATAATAATAATAATAATAATAATAATAATAATAACAAACCAACCCCGGACAAGAACAACCATACCATAAATAATAATAATAATAATAATAATAATAATAATAATAATAATAATAATAACGAACAAGATAAATGCAATTGTAGACACCGCACAATTTGCCCAGTCCAAAATAAATGCCTAACAAAAAGTGTAGTTTATCAAGCAACAATATTTGCGAAAGAAAACCTGAATAACAAGAAATATTACATAGGCATGACTGCCTTAGATTTTAAAACCCGATACTATGACCACGAAAGTACCTTCAAAAATAAAAAAAACACCGTATAAAAACAACACTAGCGAATAAATACTGGGAACTCAAAGAAAGCGGACATTCGCCGGTAGTCGAATGGAAAATAATGAAACAAGCTACCACGTGCAGACACTTAGACGACCCATGTAAATTATGCCTCCATGAAAAATTTGCTATCCTGTACTTTAAAGAACCTCAAAATCTATTAAACTGTAGACGAGAAATAGCAAACAACTGTGTTCACAAAATAAAACTCACCCTAGGATAGCGATACAAAATAGCTTTAAAACTAACAATAACAATAGAAAATAAACAAATAAATAAATTAAATAAACATGAATATACATAAACGATCACACATAATTGTATATATATATATATATATATATGTATATGTGTGCGCATGTGTGTGTGTACACATAGGTATATTCATATATATATATATATATATATATATATATATATATAAAAAGAGGGAAAAGATCTACCTTAAACCACTAACCTAGTTCTAAAACAGATCCTTTGTTCGATAAAATGCATGCCCATTGGCTGATAGGAGGGGGCGCGGTGGATACTAGAAAGCTGATTAGCTAACTAGAAATCCTCAACATAGAAAAACAAGAAGCAACCACAAAATTCGAGCATAAGCCTGACGAATCCTACAGTGGATGAAACGCAGAATATTCAGTGTAGCTTAGTCGCTATATATATTTTATAAATTACTATATATATATATATATATATATATATATATATATATTCTTTTAATATGTTTACTGATAAATTAAAATAAATTGTAGAAACCTCCACGCTGTTTAATTGTGTTTGAGTTTGTAATAAGTGCTGGTTCAAGAAGTATTTTGCCAAGTTTTATCTAAAATGAATTTAACTAGTTTAGCTTGTTTGAAGTTAAAAGATTGATCATACGCCAATGAATGGGAGAATAATGCATTTAAAAATTGCTCTATCAATCAATTAGTTTCATGACCATTCATGAACTGAAAATGAGCATCACAGATGAAAAATAGGACGGTAGCAAGGGAAGAATCAATATCAGTTTTTCTAACGTCGTGTTCAGGTGTGTTTCTCGTTGAAGGGTGGCGAGAGAAAGACTGTTGGATATTTATAATTGAAATTTGGAGGACAAGTTAGAATTTATTAACAATTTATTTTCATTAATATTAGAGATTTCTTATTTTTAAGATAGACAACATCTTGGAATTTGGAATATAGACCTTTTGTAAGTTATATATACTTTAATAAAACTTTAATAAAGAATTTTCATCTGTTAAACTTTGTGACATATTTCTATCCTATGGGGGTCAGGTGCGAACGAACACCCTATAATTTTATTATACCATACTTCTTCAAACTGAAACATAATTATCAAATACTTTGATAATTATGTTTCAGTTTGAAGAAGTATGGTATAATAAAATTATAGGGTGTTCGTTCGCACCTGACCTCCATAGAATAGAAATATGTCACAAAGTTTAACTGGTTTTTTTTAATATAGATCCACAGTATATTGTGATAAGTGTTTCAGTGTGAACAGGTATGGTATAATAAAGTATGGGGTTTATCTATTTTATTTTTACTTTCATCATATTTTGCTTTGGTTTTGATACCCCCAAATTCGAAGCTATCTCATTACAACCCTTCCTTTTCATAACCTATCATACTTTCATAAATCAGAGTCCATTCTCTGTAGGCTGTTTTTGAACCCAGTCAACGACGGGTACTTTTGCTAGTGTATATATATATATATATATATATATATATATATATGTTGTGTATATTTGCGAGAAAGAGAGAAAGAGGGGAGACGTGTCTATCTGTTTGTGTGTTAGCTATTATAAAAGCAAGGGCGAATCTATTCTTTAGATGTATCCGTTTGTTACATAATGAGGGTCGTGTTTAGGCCCAAGAAGTGACCTCAAAGGGAAGTCAATGAAACCACCATGTCATTTCCAATCGTTAGTTTCCTGTCTATTTGGTTCGTGAGACTTCAACCGGAAAAAAAAACTGTCTTGGTACTAAGTCCAATTGGAAGACGGGCTGCACGAAACGAACTCACTGTCCATCTACCCGTCTGTCAGCAGAGTTAGAAGATATCTCTATCTCTGCAATTATATAAATCCAACTTTGTCTCCTTGTGTGTGTGAGTTCTTGCCTTATAGACTCCGAAACGGCTGAACAGATTTTCTTAAAAATTACAGAACTTTAGTGTACAAGTCTGTGAGTGATCTTAGTTAAGTTTTTTTTTCTCAGAATGCCCCTGATAATTACCGATAATCGATAATCGAAACCGTTATTTTAATTCATCTATCATCGGTATAGCCATTTTTGTCCATTCCGTCGCTTAGCAACAATTATAGAACACCGCGCCGTGAAAATTCTACTGTGGGTAAGTTGATAGCCTGTTTGTTTTTGATTTTTTTGTGTTTCTTTTTTTTTTTGCATTATCTGGTCCGTTAGTTCAAATTCAAAACGTAAATTTCTTAAATTTTTTTCATTAAATGAAAAGAATTTTATAAGACTTAAAAAATTTACGTGTTTTTTTTTTTTTTTTTTTTGCATGACTTGGTTTGTAGGTTCAAACCTCGCACATAAATTGCTCAATGTTTTTATTTTCGTTAGCTGAAAATAAGTTCATATAAAATAATTTTATAAAAGAAGCAGCAGATAATTGTTTATGAGAGAAGTGTCTTGTGCATATGAATCTTGCTTATTGTGTCTGGAAAGTATATGTTTTTTTGTTGTTGCATTTAATATAAAATAAGTGAGGTATTGCAATGTTTTCTTGTTGAATCAAAACTTGTCGCAAACCTAAACACATTTAAACAGCGTAAAGATTTATAAAATTCATCTCCTTTAATTAGCAAACTCATATAAAAAAAACAGAACGTAAATTTAGACACACGTTAATTTATTTACACAGCAGAAAATAATACCTGTGATAATTAGTCAATAATAAATAAAAACAAAAAGAACAACACGCATTTTAATTGAATTACACATCCAAAATTTGAATTATAACGGCTATATTCATTAAAAAAAAAAAAACAGAAATTGCATAATATATTTTTAAATGTCTAACGGTTATATGTTACAAAAATTTCACTTATTCCATGCCACAACGCTATATACAATATGAATGCTAACGGCTTTTTCGTTCTGAAATAGGACAAAAGCGCCCTTTTCACATTACAAACATAACAATCAGATTTTCAAACATTGTACTGGTATTTTATTTTCTTCAAATGAATCATCTCGAGTAAGTCAAGAAATAAAGGCGAAACGTTG
This sequence comes from Euprymna scolopes, assembly GCF_053919585.1. Classification (NCBI taxonomy): domain Eukaryota; kingdom Metazoa; phylum Mollusca; class Cephalopoda; order Sepiida; family Sepiolidae; genus Euprymna; species Euprymna scolopes. The sequence goes on from NC_136483.1 coordinate 86,040,161, forward strand.
ATGAACATGTAATTTGGTTTGTTTGCGATCAAGTACTTTATATATGTATGTATGTATGTATGTTAGCCCCTTTAAGAGCTCGAATTTCCCGACCGGCGGTAACCGTAACACCCTGCACTGAGGATATTCTCCAAAGGATGAAACTATAGTGTCTGTAAGTATTAAAAATAATTACAGTAATAATAGAAAAAGGTAGTTTGCTTGAATCATTGCTGATAAATAGAGATGGAGAAGTTTAAGAAGGCTATAGTAATGCAGGGAACCTACTGTTGTATTGGCGTGACGTATGCGCAAACGAAAGAAGGTCTTATTCATATTGTTATTTTCTTTAACTTCGTAAACATTTATTTTTAAGCATAAACACAATATAAATCAGTAAATATGAAGTTAATATTCATAAGTACAGATTTACTGATTTATATTGTGATTATCTTAAAAAGTTGGTTGTTTGGTTGTTTTTATTTTAAGGCATATCAACCCTTTCAGGTTATTTAATGCCGAATCCAGTGATTTTGAAGAACAATTTTTAATAGAGTATTTTTTTAAGTCAGTTTCTATTTAACCCATAGTTGGTACCCTAACAGGTACTACTAGTCCGGGTCAGAGTGGACCTGGGAGCAATGGCAATTAAAGGGTGGCTCCACACTCCCCAAAGCCCGCAAGCTGGGGCCTCACCATCGGATATAGTTTAAGGTCATATCAAAGACCAGCTTATCTTAAAAAAATAAATGGATATACGAAGTTAAATAAATTAACCAAAACAAATAAGACTTTTCATCTGTACATGTTTGTCCATACGTCATACTACTGCTATAGCCTTCTTACACTTCTTGATATTTAATTATAGTAATAATTATACATGTATATATATACATACATATATATATATATATATATATATATATATATATATATAGAGAGAGAGAGAGAGAGAGAGAGAGAGAGAGAGAGAAAGAAAGAAAGAGAGAGATAGGGAGAGGGGGGAATGAGAAAATAAAGCCACTATAAAGCCACTATAATAAAAACAGGATCTTATTTAAACTAGTATTCAATCGATTATAAAACCAAGGGTAGGTACAGTAACTAGAATCCTTCTATTTACGTAATAGAAAGTCGTTTACAGGAGATGTAAATCGATTTCAAAATTGCAAGTGGAAAACTACTCAAGCATAAATCGAACGTCTTAAGCCAGTAAACGCGCTGGGAGTTAACAGGACGTGAATAGTCGATGTTAACCAAACACTGAATCTACTACTTAGAACGAAAATTACTGCGTCTCTCCGCACACGATGTAACGTGCTGTCTGATGCGCCCAGCCATTCATTAAGACGTACTCCCTATCTAGTCAGATCAACGCTGACACCTGACTAATAATGTTTTTTCAAGAGAAGGAGCACTATAACCCCGGCAAGATAGCAGAAATTACACAACAATGTAAATCTATGATTAGGCAATGAGCTAAGCACTTTATCCATTAGATTAAAAATAAATACAATCTTAAGGAAAAAAGCTTTTCGCCCAGGCCTGCGTCTTGGAGAGGTTGAACCAGGACGTGGAATTTCATGATCTCTAAGTTTGACGGAGCCAACAAAGAAAAGAGATATGTTAATAATCGCATAGCCAGATGAACTCTGAATAGAGAAAAACAAGCAAATTAGCATGTAGCTTTTTATAAACATTTTTCATACATTGATGACTAAGCTCTACTCATATGTTGAGAACTGTTAAAATAAAAAGTGCTAAAACACATACGCACAATATATCATGTGATTACAAAGACACAAAATACATACATACATACATACATACATACATACATACATACATACATACATACATACACACACACGCACATATATATATATATATAGATATATATGTGTGTGTGTGGGTGTGTGTGTGCAAACATTGTTAATTCACTGCCCTCCTAGTAGCAGCCGAATAGCGCAATGGTTAGCAGCTCTGGGTTTCGATCCTAGCTTGGGGTAGTTGCTTATCTAGCTGCACTTATGAACTGTGAAACAGCGAAATAGTGCTGTCTGTATATGGATGACTATATATATTTATATATGCGCGCACATATATAGGTCAAATGTCGTGGTTAGGTCATGAAGCAGGTGCGGCCATGAATCAACATTTAGAGCATGTGATTATCTGCGTGCGCGTGCCTAAAATATATGCGTGCGACAACAGTATGTCTGTGTGTTGTTGTTGTTGTTGTTGTTCTTCTTCTTCTTCTTCTTTTTCTTCTTCTTTTTCCGTCTTTTTTTCTCTCTCTCTTTCTCTACGATTCCGTTTTGGTAATGATGAAAACGGAACAATAGAATAGCATGAGTGTTTGTCGGGGAGAAATGTAGACATTGAATATAAGAGAGTAAAAAGGGAGGCGGAGGAAAGCGAACAATAATATTCAATGAAAATTGGCTCATATTTATTGTTATAAATCTCTATTGTAAAGGATATTGAGCAGTTTTGCTTATGCGAGAATGGTTGTATTGGTTCTGTTCTCTTTCCAGTCAAAGAAAAGGATTACACACACACACACACACACACACACACACACACACACACACACACACACACACACACACACACACACACATATATGATGAGCTGTGAAACGGCGAAACACCGAAACACTACTGTATTTTGATGACTATATATATATATATATATTATATATATATATATTATATATATGTGTATGTAACTAGGATTGTATATCTATCTATCTATATATATATATATATATATATATATATATATATATATATATATATATAATTTTATGCGTAAAATTTTCAGTATTTAATTCAAGAGTGCCATATACATAGATAAAGCTAGGTAGTAAGTTATCAAAATATATAAGGCAATTAAGCTACACAATATTCCGCGTTTCATTCTCGTGACGAATTCTGTGTAACTTAATTACCATATATATTTTCATAACTTACTATATACTCACATACATACATACATACATACATACATACATACACCCCCCACATATATATAATTATATATATATATATATATATATATATATATATATATATATATATATATGCTTAAAATCCCACGCAAAGGTTTAGGTTACAGTACATTACATATCTTTTTATGTAGTTTTAACTCAGTTACATCAATGGAACTAATAACATATATTATGTTTACGATTTTAGTAAAACAATCAGATTAAAAAAAACATCTGTTACATGTATATCTGGCTAGTGATCATCTAGCTATTAAAATGGACAGTTATTTAATTTATCAATGAATACGAGATATTTGTTTATAAAAAAGACTTAGTTTATTTTACGATATATTTAATATACACACTTCAACACAATGAAGGCGATGAGGGGTTCGTGGTAGGGGTGGTCACAAACTGTGTCAATTTGTGTTCCGCATCTGCCCGTCTGTCTGTCTACTGTTGATTTGCTTATCTCCTATTTTTATTAATATCTCTTTGACCTGTTAACGTATTATTTCCTAACCCGCTTGTTATTGCCCTTTTGCTGGTTTTCGGTTTGACTCATGACCGATTGACGTCATAGATCGAGGTCGCTCCAAATCCTGGGACCGCCATTTTTTATTTTCGTTTGCTTTGATATAGCTTAAGTCACCCTTTCTGGGACAGATACATTGTTCTTTTCCTGCTTGCATGGATGCAGCCTCGGTCACCTTTTCTGGAGTTTCCATTGTTCTTCCTGCTTGCCTAGACATTAGTTCGCTCGTACCTCTCCTTAACACATTAACAAGAAAGTACAATATTTTAAAAAAAATTGGCAAAATATTTATGAAATCAACAATTAATATTTCGTAGCACAACTTTCATCGCTAATTACAGTATGTCGGCATTTAGTGGTTTTCTCCAAATTTATTACATGTTTCTTGGCTAATCTTTCTGCGTTCTTCCCGAAAAAAATCCTTTAGTCATGTAAATTTCACATGTTCTTTAAATTCTCAATTTGTTTTTACAAGAGAGTCACCACTTATAAAGGCTCGAGGATATGGGTTAACGGGTTACGGTAGTTATCAGGACAACAGTATAGTATTTGATTATTTAAGGGGACAGCTCAGCAAGAACTTGTTTACATTAGACTTGAAGAGGACCATATTTTAGTCAGCTGGAAAAGCAGGTCAGCGGAACAGAGTTCTACAGGCAGTTCTAGAAACGAAGCTTAGTTCATGGAATCCACGTTTGGATTTAGGCACAGGTAGAGAGTGGAGGGGATTGTTGATAGTGGTTGTAGCTAGACGCGTATTTTTGTGAATGTTTGACAAGGAGGACTCTATATTGGAGCTCAGACGAGCAGTCGCCATGAAAATAACGATAGAGCCAAGACAAGCTAGCATTTCAGCTCTCTCCATTAATTTCCAATCGTGTTGATATCTGGCGATTAATCTACTCATTTTAAAACCACTATTTCTTCATATGAATCTATTTTTGTCATTCATTTCCCCGATATCTTTCCAATTAGAATACTTTCAAGATAGCTTTCGGATATTTACGGGAGAGACCACATGAAGATTGCTAATATCCTTAAGTGAAAGTGTCGAACTTGGCACACCCACGTTGTCAACCCGTGTCGTTAACCACTAAGTCACTATCATCTTCCGTTAATTCTACTGAAAATGGAAATTGTTGCGGTATGTTAAGGATCGTTTGTTGTTGTTGAACTATTTTATCCGATTTAAAACCAACCGAATGTGCCCTTGGACGTAAATTTCTTTTCAAAATATCCTTATATTATGCTATAGTCGACCTATTATTTCAATGTTCTTTAGATCTCGGACATTAAAGCAATCCAAAATCATGATTGATCCACTTCCAAATGTTATTGCTGGTGTTTGGTGTTCTATTCTTCGGCGCACATCTACTACGGTTTTTATGTTATTATACGGTTATATCTATCTATCTATCTATCTATCTATCTATATCTATATCTATATCTATATATCTATATATCTATATATATATATATATATATATATATATATATATATATATATATATATATATATATATATATAACGACCCACTAAGGCCGGCGCCCCTCGCTAATTGGTAAATAAACGAATTTATGCAAAAGAGACAGGAAGAAATGTTAGATACGAGGTTACCACGGTTAAAGTAGAATTAAAAACAAAGAAACATCAGTCGAATGTCACATGATGCCATGGATTTTAAGGATGAGAAAGAAACAAGAGTTTCAGATCAGTTTTTTTTTATGAGAGTGTGTGAGGCAGGTCGTCAATTTTGCTGTAATATCTGAAAGAATAACTCTGATAATCGCCAAGAGCGAAATGTTCCCCTACGATCTCTGTTCCCTGTGTCCATCAATTCATCATTTAAACGGAAAAAGAATTCATTTCTTTGATCTGAGCATTGTTGAAGCTATTCTGCAACAATTTGCATAACTTTTTAACAGTACAAAACTTATATAGCGCTTTAAAATTAATACACGGAAAACCATAGTGGTCCCTTTCGATAACAAACTCATGAGGAGTTAATCATTGGTATAACACAGAAATGCAAAAACGAATTAAATTATCACGAAATATATATATTTAAATTCATGCAGATTTAGTATTTATTATAAGGATATAAGACAAGAATTCGTTCCGGGTTGGGATGGTAGGAAAAAATCATCTTATGACGGGGCCTAAGCAACATTTTATACAGTACATCTTTTTTGACATAGGCATCACCACTTATCAAAGCCAAGAGGCCACTCAAGAATAAGGGTTAAAGAGTGCACAGTAGTCAATTGGCCACTATAGTAATCGATAATAATGGAAATTCGGTAAATTTGTCAACTTAAGTGGAACGGCTCATCAAGAACTTGTTTACGTTGGACTTGAAGAAATATTAGAGAGCTGAAAAGCTTGAAAGCAGTCAAACGAAAGACAGTTCCACAGGCGTGAAGTTCTAAGAAAGAAACTTTGTTCATGGAATCTACGTTTAGGTTTAGGCACAGATAAAGAGTGGGGGGAATTATTGATAATGTTTTCAGCTAGACAAATGTTTCTCGTGAAAGTTTGGCGATAGGGAACCACAGATTTGAGCTCAGATGAGCACTTGCCATGAAAATAACGATAAAGCAGAGACAGACTCGCAACATCTTTACTGCGAGAAAGAGGTTGCAGAGAAGAGAAAAGGGCATCCTCTTCTAGGCTACGAAGTCTATTTTGAACTCTATCAAGGCAGAATACGTCCTTTCTAGCTGCTCCTGTCCAAATGTGGCAATAGTACTCCATCCTTAGACGTACTTGGCTCTTATATAGGTAGAGAATTGCATCAGTAATGATATATCTACTGGATCGATAGAAGGATCCTACTATTTTTCCAGCGACCTTGGAGACGGATTTGATGTATGTGTTCCTTTTCAGACCAGAAGTAAAGGTGAAGTCCAGAAGCTTGTCAAAATATGGAGCCTCCCCAAGACGAGAGCTATTCATTTCAATTGATGCCAGATGGGGATCAGAGCGTTGATGTAAAGATAGAAACCTGTTTTAGATGCATTAAAAGTAACCAAACACATCTTTCTCTACGTGCTCAAGATCAGAGAAGAGAGAGAATCAGAGAGAACTTGGTCGTTTACGGTCTTGTATGTGCTACCATAGATGGTAGTGTCATCAGCATACATGGCTACGAATGATGTAAGGATGTGATTTGGAAGATCATTAATGTAGATCAGGAAGAAAGTTGAGCCCAGGATGGACCCCTGAGGTACTCCCGCATTAATACTGTGAGCTTCTAATTTCTATCCATCAACTACTACTCTTATGAACCTATCAGAGAGAAATGATTTAATAATTGAGATGACATTTCCAGCTATACCGTAGCTGGAGATCTTGTGAAGTAAACCTTTATGACACACCCCATCAAAGGCCTTTGATATGTCAAGAGCAATTGCCCTAGAAAGGATAAGAAGAGATATTCGTTAATCCAATAAGATATAACTATAAGCACATCTGCTGTACATCTAGCAGAACGGAAACTATATTGCATGTCACTAAGAACGTTATTTTTGTTGAGATAGTTTACGACTTCTCAATTTAACACAGATTCCATAAACTTCTTCATGACACACAGGAGATTTATTGGCCTGTACCGAGAGGGAGATGACCGATTACCTGAATTAATAAATATAAGGTATACTGGTGAGATTTTCCAGGGTAATGGGAAGCAATTCTCTTTAAGACAACACTTTAACAGCGCTGTAAGTATGGGCGTTAGTTCTAGTTGAAGTTTTTTTAGCACTATAACTGGGATGCCGTCAGGGCCAGTTGCTTTACTGGAATCAAGGTTTTTAATTATCTTGGCAACATCACTCACAGATATTTGTATTTTGCATAGCGTGTTTTCTTATACATGAGATAATATTGGGAGTTGGTGGCCTTGGTCCCAAGGTAGAATTAGCTGCAAGGATCTTGGCTTTTTTTTTTTTTTTTTGGTTTTGTCTGATGATGACGAGATTGCCTTGGGTCCATTAATGATCGCTGGGATAGAATCCACGCTTCTGTTCAGAATTCTGTTTGCTATTTGCCAAAATTGGTGGAACCAAGCCGCTGCTCAGCCACTTAAGACTTGACAGACTGAGCATACAACTCTCTTGTGTCTCAGTACATCTATTACGTTGGAAGCAATGGAAAAAGTGGTTTCTGTGCGCAATGGCAGCAGCACATTCTGGAGAGAGCCACGACTGGCTGGTAAGTTTTTGCCGGAACATTTTCGAGGGCATAAAACGGTCTATACCTACAATTAACTATTCCATCATGTCTGATACTATAGAGGACACATCCTTTTTAAACATGGAACGCAGAGGTAGATCTGATATAAATGTACAGAAGCTATTCCAGTCAGCCCTAGAGTATCGATATACTGTACGACGTTTCATTTTTATCTTAACTGATACAACAGAGTTGTCGAAAGATCCCGGTGGAGACAGAACTGAAGCTGAACATAGTTTAGGGCAAGTTGCGAGAAAAGGGTCTAGGAGACTTGCATACTGGCCATCAATGTCGGGCATGTGAGCAATATGAGTGAGGTCATAAGCAATGGAGAAATCGTGACAGAACCTTCCCTCATCATCGGTCTTTTTTGAGTGGGTTAACTATTCCACATTGTGAACATTGAAGTCTCCACATACGTGAATCTTAGCTAAAGTATAAGCAAACAGGACGTGGTTAATTTTCTCAGATATTCTTTTAAAGATAGTAACCCCGCGGTTGTAGGGACGATAGAGAGCAAATATAACGCATTAGTGTGAGCAAGTGCAACCCGGAAGTATATATAGGGAAATTTAGGATCTTCTCTGGAGATGTCCCTATCACATAGGAAGCCATCTTTAATGTAGGCACATATTTCGTGCCCATGACGATCTTGGGGGTCGATTTGGAAGTTAAGTTAACGTATCCTTTAATTGCAAACTTATCTAGGGAAATAGTCTGTCGAATGGCAGTTTCGCTTAGGAATAATAGGTCTGGTTGAGCCTCCTGTAATTGGGTTTAAACCTCTGGAAGGTTGGACCGTAGACCCCTGATGTTGGAGAAGGAGACATGGTAGTGGGGGTCTTCGTTGGAAGTTGGGGATCTAGGTTTAATCGTGTGCTTTTCTGGAAACTTTTCATGATGGAGTTTTGGGATTTGTGGAATAGGTCGACGGACTTGTTTAGGGCAGAGAGGGAAAGTAAGATAGAAAAGAAACGAAGAAATGTATTTTTTATTGAAAATTGGTAACAAAATACAATACAGTATATAATACACATGTATATAATCAAATAACATACAAAATACAGGTTATGTATATAATCAAATAACATACAAAATACAGGTTATGTATATAATCAAATAACATACAAAATACAGGTCATGTATATAATCAAATAACATACAAAATACAGGTCATGTATATAATCAAATAACATACAAAATACAGGTCATGTATATAATCAAATAACATACAAAATACAGGTCATGTATATAATCAAATAACATACAAAATACAGGTCATGTATATAATCAAATAACATACAAAATACAGGTCATGTATATAATCAAATAACATACAAAATACAGGTCATGTATATAATCAAATAACATACAAAATACAGGTCATGTATATAATCAAATAACATACAAAATACAGGTCATGTATATAATCAAATAACATACAAAATACAGGTCATGTATATAATCAAATAACATACAAAATACAGGTCATGTATATAATCAAATAACATACAAAATACAGGTCATGTATATAATCAAATAACATACAAAATACAGGTCATGTATATAATCAAATAACATACAAAATACAGGTCATGTATATAATCTAATAACATACAAAATACAGGTCATGTATATAATCAAATAACATACAAAATACAGGTCATGTATATAATCAAATAACATACAAAATACAGGTCATGTATATAATCAAATAACATACAAAATACAGGTCATGTATATAATAAAATAACATACAAAATACAGGTCATGTATATAATCAAATAACATACAAAATACAGGTCATGTATATAATCTAATAACATACAAAATACAGGTCATGTATATAATCAAATAACATACAAAATACAGGACATATATATAATCAAATAACATACATTGCTTTTCTTCTAAGGGATTCATTTTTAACTTTCAAAATACCGTTTAAAAATGTGAAAATAGAATGAAATTAAAATGATCGCATGTAAGGCTGGATAGTGACGGCTAGCTAGACATTTCTGTGTAATCATATATAAAAAAAGTGGAGTTGAGCAGTGAGACACTATATAGGGAGTTAAGCAGCGAGATGTTTGTTCACATTATATTTAAATTTCTTCATGTCAGTACAGTCAGGGAAACAGGAAACCGGGAGGGAATTCCAAAGTCTATTGCCACGATGAAAATAAATACATAAATATTTAAGATTTCACAGTAGCGAGTAGTTTCGAATATAAAGACAATAGTAACTGATTCCTAATTGGAATATTTTTTATTATTTTTTTAGCGCTATTTAGGTAATTTGTTTTCTTTATTAGTTTCAAACAAAAAATGAAAATACTTCCGGACAACACCGGGTTGGAATCTTTAATATAATATTAATACCACCAGTTGATTGCTCTTTTTGGCAAACAAGTTCGAGATGCTACACTTCGCCATTTCTGTCCTCGGTCAGTGGAGGAGAAATCCTTCAGGACTGAGACAATTCTTGTTTTTTTCCTTGCCAGAGTTCCCCTTTTTGGGGAGCTGGATTTTAACCACATTCAAAACCGACCTTATGTCTAACTCTGCCCCCGTGGGGAGGTGAATAAATAGGAACAGGTTCAAATATTATCGTACTTTTATGACTACCCTTTTTTTTGTTCCAGGTTCTTTTGAACTAAATTAGCCGTTTATTTAAAGGAATTAGCAAGAAAGCAGCACGATACATGATGATGTTGGTGTTGTTGTTGGTGGTGGTGGTATTATTATCATCATCATCATCATCATGATTTCGTTTAAAAGAGATGGAATTTATTCTCAGAAGACTTTCCTTCAATCCAAACTCCAAAACAGAAGCTTCAAAGATCAATGGTTTTCCTAATAGTATTGGTGGTACTATCAATAATAATAATAATAATAATAATAATAATAATAATAATAATAATAATAATAATAATAATAGTAATAATAATAAATATATATATATATTAATACGATAGCGTGTATGTTCTTTTGTGCGTCACGCTTACATCCGGGTCGTTTAATTGTTATGAAATTCCATTTGTTATCTTTATATTGATATCGTAATTCGCCTTGACCGTTATCATGATGTTCATGCCTAAAAGGAGAGTGGAATATTCAAAATAAACCTTGTAATAATAATAATAATAATAATAATAATAATAATAATAATAATAATAACAACAACAGCAATAATAAAACAACAACAACAATAATAATAATAATTATAATAACAACAACAAAACATTAACAACAACAACAACAATAATAATAATAATAATAATAATAATAACAATAATAATAACAATAATAATAATAATAATAATAATAATAATAATAATAATAATAATAATAATAATAATAACAATTAACTAGCACGACCCGTGGGAATTCCACGAAATGAGAAATATATTTAATCAACAAATAAGTTTTGATAAATCTGATATTACTCTGGATGGTGAACAAAATTAGTTTTTGTGAACAGAAAAAAAAAGGAATAACACGTGGTTAAAATGAGATTATTAACATTCCTATGAAAATAGTGTCAATTGTATTTTAAATAAAGCACTGACCCAAATGAGATGATTTAATAAGTACTCAGAAAGTAATATTTTGCTACATAGTTCAAAACAAACAATAAAATCACATCGTAAAAGACAATCTTTAATTTACTCTTTCAGTTCAGCACCTCTTGGCAGACAATGTTCTTCTGTTTTGACCTGTTTCTTTCGAATGCTTCCTTTTGTGTGTAAAGTTTTGCTGACTCTTTTATTCGGTGAAGAATCGCGGCACATAGACGATGTATAGAGATTACAAGAGGGTGATTGAACAGTTAAAGAAAATGAGTCAAGTAAAAAATAGAAGCACACAGTAGGAAAGAGAGAGAGAGAGAGAGAGAGAAAGAGAGAGAGACAGAGAGATTATGTAAATGAGAAATAAATTGACAGACGGAGAGGCTTAAAATGGAAGCGTGACAAAATGAAAGTTAAACTAGCAGAGAGTTAAGAAAAATGTAGTAAACAATTTTTACAAATGCGCGTGCGCGGGAGAGAGAAAGAAAGCGAGAGTGTGTAGGGGTGAATGAAAAAAGAAAGTGAAACTGGCGACTTTTCTAGTGTTTTTTTTTTTTTTTTGGTGGTGTCGTTCATTTTGTTGTTGTTTTCGTCTTTCTTTTCTTTTCATTGAAAAAAAAGATCCCGGTTATTATCGAGGCGTTTACGTCCTTCGTCTCTTAGTTTCGATTGGTAAACACAATCGCAGTACACACGCACTCGTTTCCCTCTTCTCTCTCTCTCTCTTACACATATACACATACCATTTATCCGCCTTTTCTCTGCGTACGCAACTCAGTGTAGTCATATACTGCGACAATTCATAACTCACACACACACACGCGCACACGCACACAACCACAGACACAGACACACACACACACAGACACACACACACACACACACACACACACACACATATATATATATATATATATATATATATATATATATATATATATATATATATATATATACTAACAGACAGAACACCTGTTGCCCTGGATTGAATGAAGGATCAACAAATGTTCCACCAGCATTTTCGTCTTGACCTTAAAAAAAAAAATAATATATAAGTAAAAACAAGATCCAATAATCTTCTGCTTCGTTACTGCACCGCATAAAGTGCAATTTATGGGATGGAACTGTTTTTGATGAATTACCCTCGGATTTTCAAAGCCCCATAATCTGTAATTTTATTTGTTAACGAATCCATTCAAATGAAAATGGGCTTCATCTGACACAACCAACTTTTAGAGAAAATATGGGTAATTTCGGACAAGTTCTTGCATTTGAACTGCATATTTGAACTGCATATTTGAACTGCATATTTGAACTGCATATTGAACCCTTCAGGCTTCAAGTGTTGAACAAGCTGCACTTTATAAGGAAAGAATTTTAAAGTGTAAAGTTACTGCGTAGTGAGCTTCGACATATCCCATGTTGTGTGGAACGTCGTCAAAACGATGTTTCAGAATCTTACTCCACTCGCACTCTTACCTTATCTTCATTTGTGATGACTTTTGAGGTCTGTCACGGAAGATCAAGTACAGCTCCTTGGTCTTTAAATCAATGCGCAAGGTTTTGAATTGTGTTGTGATTTGGGCTATCTTTTACATGAAAATGTCGTCGATAAGCTGTTTGAGTAAAAACAATTGACCCCTGATTTTGGTAAAATGATTTTATTACTTGTTGTTCAATACTATACTTATTCATAATTTATTTCCAAAATATTATCCGTAAAAGTATCTGAAATCATTAATGGTAAAATGATAAAGATTTTCAACCTTTCAGTGACGTTTTGGAACTCCCCCCCCCTTGTACAATAAAAACTTAAGTCAAAATAAATTGACTCAACTATTAAGCTTCATGATTATCAGTTTCTGTAATCGAGCATTCATATAAAGTTTTCAAAACCGAGACAACAAGAAATTTTTTTTATTTTTATTTTATTACCGTTTTAGTTACACATGTTTCGGTTATCGAATCGTATCAACGATTCAGCAACTTCGTCAGACTTGAACAGAAATGATTATTATGATCTGGAAAGAATATATTAGAAGAAAGACGATGGAAAAAAAAAGAGGGGATCTCAGTTTTGATCTGACAACATTTAAGTTTTAAGATTTAATGTTTAAATACATAAATAAAAAAAAATCGAACAGGGGTAAAGTTGAGTTTAAAAACTTTAGCCAGAAAGGACACGGATTTCGAGTATATGGAGAGGGGGGGAGAGAGAGAAAGAGAGTGAGAGAGATATAGAGAGGAGGAGGGGTAGGTAGAGAGAGAAAACGGGAGAGGTAAGTGCTGAAATGAAGAAAGGGAAATACAAATAAAACAGGTGGGTAGTTATCACTATTGAGCTGTCCGGTTGTTGTCGCGATGTCATATGGAATTTGACACGTTAAGGATTTACGCGGATTGGTGGGGAGGAGCTTGTTCGGAGTAAGTAAGATGCGTCCTCTTAAGTGAGCAAAGTTATATCAAATTTAAGTGAATTACCTATTTAAATGCATTTGCTGTAAAGGTCTTTAAGAAATTAAGATATTTAAAAAAAGTTAAAAATTAAATTAAAAATTGCCAGGCAATAGGTATAAAAATTTTAAAATATGCAAGTAGTTAAATATAAATAATAATAATAATAATAATAATAATAATAATAATAATAATAATAAATACATTATGTATACAATAAAATAAAATAAAAAGTAATAATGATAATAATAAATATAATAGTGATAATAATAAAAATAATGATAATAACAGAGAGCGATATTAATAATAGGATAATAGATAAAAATAATAGTAAAAATGAAAGCAAAGGAAATTGAGTGTATATATATATATATATATATATATATATATATATATATATATATGTATATATATATATATATATATATATATATATATATATATATATACATACATATATATACACCATTGCTAAAAGGGAAAATATGATGGAAAAAAAAATGAAATCTGCTTCATTCGAAACCTTAACCCTGATCTAATAATTATTTTAAAATTTATATATATATATATATATATATATATATATATATATATATATATATATATATATATATATATATATATATATATATATATATATATATATATATATATATATATATATATATATATATATATATATATATATATATATATATATATATATATATATATATATATATATATATATATATATATATATATATATATATATATATATATATATATATATATATATATATATATATATATATATATATATATATATATATATATATATATATATATATATATATATATATATATATATATATATATATATATATATATATATATATATATATATATATATATATATATATATATATATATATATATATATATATATATATATATATATATATATATATATATATATATATATATATATATATATATATATATATATATATATATATATATATATATATATATATATATATATAAAAAGCCTCTGTATAGCATAATTGACATCATTTAGGTGGACCTATAACATTGAAATAACTTAAAATGTATACCAGACAATTAGTGGGTACAATCTTACAATTTCACACACACACACACACACACACACGCACACACACACACACACACACACACACACACATATATATATATATATATATATATATATATACAAGGTACGTAAGCTATCTTCTGAGAACACTTTAAACACTTTTAGAAAAACAGAAAATGAAACTGTTAAATCGTTTATTATTATTTAAAATTTCTTGAGACAAAATAAATAAGTATACAATTAATCTACGTTTCATTCTGATATATCCTCCGTTGGTTTCTTTCACCGGTTACATTCTTGCCCCAAATAACTACCAGCTTTGGTCAGGTGGTTTTTATTTATTGTGTCTGTTGCTCGGGATATTGCGTCCATCTGAGATGATTTGCTTTTATATCCAGATGACAATATACCTGTTTCTTTTTTGTGTGTTTTTGTTTTTAAGAAGAAATGATTTGCCGAGATTTTATTATTACTTTGTCCGGTGTAATGTAAAATATTCCCCTGTAGAAATTCTTCTTTTTTCTCTATAAGTGAGAAAAGGCAATTTTTAAGATCTAAGATTTTCGATGGTTATCATATGAATGTCTGTACAAAAAATATGTAAGATCACTGGTAGACACATAAATTACCTTTGTGTGAAATTTGCAAAAGATAGGCTCATAACTTATATATATATATATATATATATATATATATATATATATATATATATATATATATATATATATATATGACAACGTCATTTTAAACCGCCGATCTGCTTGATCTGTGTTAGTATATACACTTTCTTGCATGTATTGTGGTAGCTCAGGTATCAGAGTAGTATATATTTTATTTTAGTGTTAAGTGTGACTGATAAAATTGCTATAAGATTTTTTATGTTAGTTGTGACCAATCATGTTTCATATGTGCATTCGATGTAAAGGGAGACCTATTATATGATCATTTATATGCGTCAAATGTTAAATATGACAAGAATATATTTATGTTTTTGATTTCAAATGTAACTATTAAGAGCGTATGCGTCTTTTAATGTTAGGTGTAACATGTCGAACTTCGTATGTATTATATACTTTGAAATTCCAACAATTCCTTTAAACAAAAACTAGAGACTATGATTGTCAACATATGTGTGAAACTTAAGTCTGGTTTACTTTTTCAAAAATTATTTTGAATCAATTCAGATTTCAAATTGTAAAAATCGTGCGACATATGTTCGAAAGAAAAAATGTAAGACCGATTAAATTCAAGTACCTTGTCTCCAGGATTGTTGCATATAGATTTCGAATATTTGCTTTCAGTGTGTGCGACGCAAGTGTTGGTATTTTTCGAATAAAACATCAACGTTATTGTGGTGAAGTGTAGTTCTCGACTCATTTTGTTGCCAATGTTCTGGCAACGTAGTTCTCAAATCTTTTTGTTGCCAATCTTGTGGCAATGAAGTTCTCGAGCCCTTTCGTTTCCAATCTTGTGGCAATGTAGTTCTCGAATCCTTTCGTTGCCAATGTTTTGGCAATGTAGTTCTCGGATCTCTTCGTTTGCAATAGTGTGGAAATGAAGTTCTCGACACCTTTCGTTGCCAATGTTTTGGCAATATACTTCTTAAATCCTTTCATTGCCAATGTTGTGGCAATGTAGTTCTCGAATCCTTTTGTGGCCAACTTTGTGGCAATGAAGTTATCGAATCCCTTCGTTGCCAATGTTGTGGCAATGTAGTTCTGAAATCCTTTCGTTGCCAATGTTTTGGTAATGTAGTTCTCGAATCCTTTCGTTGCCAATCTTGTGGCAATGAAGTTCTCGAATCCCTCGTTGCCAATGTTGTTGCAATGTAGTTCTTGAATCCTTTCGTTGCCAATTTTCTGGAAATGTAGTTCTCGAATCTCTTCGTTGGCAATAGTGTGGAAATGTAGTTCTCGAATCCCTTTGTGGCCAATGCTCTGGCAATGTAGGTCTGAAATCCTTTCGTTGCCAATGTTGTTGCAATGTAGTTCTCGAATCATTTCGTTGCCAATGTTGTTGCAATGTAGTTCTCAAATCCTTTCGTTGCCAATTTTATGGTCTTGCAGGCCAGTAATAATTAAAACAAACAAGGTAATAAGTTTCCATACTTTTTTCGTATGGGCACTTTTATTAAAAGTACACACATAAAACTCTGGTCTCCTTCGAAATAATGTTCGCCGGCTGCAGTGCACTCGTATCGTTCTAACAACTTCTAGAAAGCCCCAAAGAAGTCATCTTGCGCGAGCGTGTAAATGACCATTACTTGTGTCATAATGACAACCTGTAAGGTTTTGCTTGAGACAAGTTTCGCACAAATCTTCCGCATCTTCAGTTTCTCGCGAATAATTGTGTGTACAGTTTCCACACTGACATCAAACTGTGCCCTTATTGTCTCTATAGACACACGACGTTCCTTATCCATGAATTTTTTTATTTAACCCAATCAACTTTGGTGTTCTGACTTACTTACTTCTCCCACACCTATCATCATTCCTCATACAATGCCTGTCTTCCTTGAATCTCTTATGCCACTCTAAAAATGATGATCTATTGATGTAAGATGGTCCAAAAGCAGTCTGAAGCATTTCATACGTTTCTGTGGCATTTTTTCTCAAGTTCAACACAGTATGTTATTGCATATTTTTCTTCTAAGGTGTTTTCGTGCCTAGATTGCTCTTTTGAAATTCACCAACTGTGACAATCAGGCTTTAGTAGGGTGCATTCCAATGCCTGCTGTAACCGTTCATTTTAACCTAAAGTAATAGAAATTGGTTAGTCATCTCACGTGTATAGCAATAACACACTGAATTTTCAAGCGTTTACACCAATTTTAAATGCCTGGACAAAAAAGTCTGAAACTTATTGAAGGCACCTCGTATAATTAACAAAAAAGTGTATTATAAAAGTATGTTACAGAAGTACGCATCATGATTCTGAGGCCATAACTGCCACAAATAGCTGCAATGATGTTTTAGATGTAACTGTATTTATTGTCTCTGGGAAGGTCTGTTTATTTCTAAAATGAGGAGATTAGCATACGCCATAACATTACACATACGATATTAAATAAAAATGGAAAAGTGCACTAGTTTATCTCAGTTTTGCTTGCAAAATCCTAATGAATCATCTGCGGAATCCTATCTCGGCCATTTTATTTTAATCAAAATTTATATGACGAATAACATAATTTATATAACTGGTTAATAAAACGTTTCAGCCCACACAAAAAGTTATTTAGCGAAATAAGCACCATCAGAATCAACACACTTTTGCCAACGCAAAACAACTATATTTATTGCCAGTAAAGTAAAAATGTAACGTTCTGGTGTCGTTGAAGTCGATGAAGGCATTTTTGATATCGGTTAAGTTTTTGAAGCATTTCTCATGCAGAAAGTTGTCGACATGCTTGAAAAAGTGGTAGTTAGTAGATGAGACGTCTGGAGATATGGTGGATAAGGCAGAGCTTCCTAGCCGAATTCGTTAAACTTCTGGTGGGCCGGTTTAGCAACATACAGGCACTGTCGTGGAGGAGAATTAGACCTTTTATGTTAACTAATGCTGGGTGTTGTTGTCGAAGTTTCTGACACATTTCATCTATTTATTTACAGTACTCCTCCGCCGTAATTATTTCGCCTGCATCCAAAAGACTCAAATGGATGAGACCAGTCGCAGTCCACTAAACAGTCAGCATAACCTTCTATTGTGCAACTCTGGCTTCGGGAAATGTCGTGGAGCTTCGTCGGCGTTTAACCACTGAGCTGAGTCTCACCGATTGTTGTAAAGAACCCACTTTTCATCAAAAGCCACAACCCGGTCGAGGAACATATCGACTTGTTGCGTAAAAGAATAGAAGATGACACTTCATAACGGCGTTCTTTTATTTGTCATTTAATTCGCGAGGCACTCATTTATCAAGTTCTTTTCTTTCCGACCTCTCTCAAGTGATTAGAATTCGTCACATACGTTACGTCTAATTCAGAAACAAGTTCTCGAACTGTTGTGCGTGGATTGGCTTCGAATAAGGCTTTTAATTTATCGTTGTTAATATATGATGGTCGACCACTACGCTCACCATCTTCAAAACTTTCGTCGCCGTCACGAAATTTCTTAAACCACCACTGTGATGTGCGTTAAGTAGTGGTTCCTAGTCCAAACGCTTCGTTTATATCGCAAGCTGTTTCAGCAGCTTTTCGACCTAGCTTTAATTGAAATAAGAAAATTGTGCGAATTTGCTTTTTTACCTCTTGTATTCAACGTTCTGAAATAAAGAAGATTGTTATAAAACGATTGTAATTTTAATGATTAGTTAGTGCGAAAAACGCTCTTTAAATAATATATAAAGTAAAGTTATTATGACGAAAACTTATTTGAAAATACATTATTTGGAATCAAGATTCAAATTTCCGCAAGAACTTTCGCATCAACCTTATATATATATATATATATATATATATATATATATATATATATATATATATATATATATATATATATATATATATATATCGCCTTTTCCCTTCATATATGTTACCTAAAACATTTCTTTATTCACTTTCACCAAGTCACAATTTTTACACTATTTTTTATATATACACATACTGCGTTTACCTTTTCATTCCTTGTTCAGTTTTTTGTTGTTTTGGACTAGCTTATATTCATAAAGTCTTGTGTATAATATCTGCCAGCATTGTTTAAAGTTATTTTGACATGCGTTTAGAACGGGTTTCTTATTTAGTTAAATTAGTGTGTTAACACTGGTTAGTGCTATTCTGTTTCAGTATTAATTCAACTTATGATTTAAACTGCATTGGCAGAACACTGTTTCATTCTCAATCTCCCCTTTTTTAAAAGTAAATATCGGGAATATGGAGAAAAAAAAAGAAAGAGGAATTTCGTTTTTGTTAAAGGGTTCTATTTGGTTTTCATATTTTATTTAATGCATGTCCTTTCAGGTGTTTACAACTTATTACTGATTCTAGTTTAATATTTAATAGCTTTTCACGATCTTTTAATCTAATTATCTCGAGTTTTTCAGTCAGACACAAAAACATAGTGACTTCAATAAACATAGTGAGGTTTAGCTCGTATTAGTATTTTTCATTCAACTTTAAGAGTTTTATTTTCATTAGTTAATTTCCAGAAATGCAGCAGTAGTGGAGTGTCTTTTTCGTATCGTTCGCTATTCATTGAAAGTGTATGTCGGTAGAATATATTTTTAAATACCGTTGAGGTAGATACTCCTTATGCAGAATTTATCTATTCTTGGTTTTTTCTCAGTGCATACTGTAGCTTGCTATACCACCGAAGACGTAAGTCATTCATTTCTAACCGGGAAGTTTGCCGGTCTTTGGGAAGTACAGTTATTGTTATTACTATAACATTAGCTACTTTTATTTTCTCTACCGCTCTCCCTCTACCAATGACTGCACCATAATAATCAAAGTCTCTGACAGCATAGACACAGCACTCTCCCTCGACACTAGCGCACACGTACATGTATTTGGTGACTTTAATGTTCACCACAAAAACTGGCTTGGATTCTCTACTCACACAGATGCAGCGGGCAGCACAACACATAGTTTCGCTATATCTCACTCCCTATCACAAATGGTTACGTTTCCAATCCGTTTCCCTTACCAGCAAGAACAACACGCATCACTTCTAGATCTGTTTCTGACTACAGTTCCCGAGGATTGTATAACAAATGCTGACAGCCCACTCGGGAACGCTGACCATGCAGTGATAATGGTAGAAATAACCCTAAATTCTAGACCCAAAACTGAAGAGCCAGTGCTCAAAACAACGAGATATTATAAAAAGGCTGACTGGGAAGCCATCAGAGATCTTATCAGAGATGCCCTATGGGGAAATATTTTTCTCTTCCTGCTGAACAGTGCGCAAATGAGAACACTGAATGGTTCGAAACAGCAATTGAAGCACATATTCCCATGCGGAAATTTTATAGCAATCCCCACTCTCCCCAATGGTTTACTTTGACTTGCACAACTGCCATTGCTCAAAGGCAGCATGCATACCGCAGATTTAACCGACATAAGTCCAGTTCAAACAAACAGAAGTATATAGAAGCTAGAAGTAATGTTAAGAAAGAAATAGCGACAGCTAAGAGAGAATTTACTAAACCACTAAAAAACGCATCGAAGCACAAAAATTAGGAAATCGTGACGTCTGGAAAATCTACAACAGTGTAGTAAATAATGAGCAATCAACAATTCCCCCACTAACCAACAATCACGAGGTTGTTTGCTCAGCAACCGACAAGGCTAATATGCTTGCCAGCCGGTTTGCCTCGAAATCCACACTGGATCCTTCCAACCACCCCCTGCCTGACTTTCCTTTGCGGACAGACGCCACGCTAGACGATCTAAAAATCACCCCTGCTCAGGTACACGCAATCATAAAAAACCTTTACACTTCAAAAGCATGTGGATCCGATCTCATCCCAGTTGTACTATTAAAAAAGTGCTCAGCCGAAGTAGCTCCAGTTCTCTCCAAACTCTACAACATATGCCTTAATGAATCTTGCTTTCCGAGCTGTTGGAAAACTGCTACTGTGGTACCAGTATTCAAGAATTCTGGCAAAAGAACTGACCCATCAAATTATCACCTCCTCCCACTTTTCGCCAAAATATTTGAGACCATAATTAACCATGCTCTAGTCCGGCACCTTACAGATGCTAAACTTCTGACTGACAAACAATATGGATTTAGACAAGCCCGTTCCACAGCAGACATCCTCACTGTAATCTCTAAACGTATATACCATTCACTGGACAAAGCGGGGGAGGGCAGAGCGGTAGCTCTAGATATATCTAAGGCTTTTGACAGGGTATGGCATGAGGGGCTCCTCAGGAAAATTAAACCATACGATATCACAGGTAGAATACTTAACATAATTAAATCCTTCTTAGATAAGAGAAAAATCCAGGTTGTCCTCGACGGTCGTACATCTAAACAGTGTGATATAAATGCGGGAGTGCCTCAGGGGTCTATCCTTGGACGTCTATTGTTCCTAATATTTATTAATGACATCCCCGACAAAACTGCCTCTGAGATGGGTATATATGCTGATGACACCACACTCTATAACAGGCATGACAGGAAAACAAATGAACACATAACTAACGAAATGGTAAAAACACAAGAGGATGACCTCCAATCTGTAGTGGAATGGGGACATAAATGGATGGTCACATTCAATGCTGCCAAGACTAAACTGGTTTCCTTCAATAATTACAAGAAACCTTCTCTGTCACCAATAGCAATGGCCAACGACTCCCTGTCTGAGAGTACATCTTTCAAACTGCTTGGCCTAACGTTCACAGGAAACATGAGTTGGAACAATTATATTGAAATCATTGCTAGGGCCGCTGCGAAAAAGGTGGGCTCTCTCTACCGTGCTAGAAAACTACTGACACCTGAAAGTATCCTGTACCTCTATAAGGCCACCATTCGCCCATGTATGGAGTATTGTTGTCACATTTGGGCTGGTGCATCTGCTGCTAGTCTCTCGCTCCTAGACAAGGTTCAAAAGAGAGTCGCAAATCTGATAGGTCCTGAACTGGCATCTAAGCTTCAGCCTGTGTCCCATCGACGAAACGTTGCATCCCTCTGCATGTTCTACAAGTATTTTAATGGTGAATGTTCTGACGAACTGCAGACACTTGTGCCCCCTCGACGTAGACACCCTCGACGAACCCAACAGGAAGTTAAATCCCACCCCCACACAGTAGAGATCCCTAGATGCAAAAGATCTTTCTACTCCAGTAGTTTCTTCCCCAGAACCGCTAGACTCTGGAATTCTATTCCAGGTCCCTGCTTCCCTAACTGTATTCACTTGCAGAAGTTCAAGTGTAACGTGAACCGACGTCTTGCTGCCTTAATCCCAACATAGTGCCCCAGTAGTTTCTGCCCCTTATAGTAGCCCCCTAGACCAAAGTGACAATGTGACTTGTTTGGGGTGAAAATGTAATAAAAAAAATTACTATTATCATTTGTATCACTAGTTGTATTGTATTTCTTCAATATTTTTCTTTGATCGGTACAGATCTTGATTTCAAAGTATTCCTGTTAAGTATCCTATGTAGTAAATTAGCTGGTTGGATGTGTTTATTCATGATGTGTAGAAATTTATTCCCTAGTTTTGTTTTAGCATTTGTT
The DNA here is from genome assembly GCF_053919585.1 of Euprymna scolopes. Classification (NCBI taxonomy): domain Eukaryota; kingdom Metazoa; phylum Mollusca; class Cephalopoda; order Sepiida; family Sepiolidae; genus Euprymna; species Euprymna scolopes. The sequence continues at coordinate 86,063,198 of NC_136483.1, forward strand.
TGAAGGAGGAGTAAACCAGATTATGTTCCGACTTCGATTTCTAGATATATTTAAATTTATATGTTTATATTTTATATCAGCGTTTTTGTATCGACTTTTCCTGCGTTATTATAGATGTTCTTGTATTGAATATCAGAGAAGTTACTTATTCTACTTTCAATTGATTTAGGTATATGCTTAATAATAGAAGATGAATGGTTTGACTGTGAATGGACATAAGTGGGGTTAGCATTTTCTTTCACGTAAGGTTTATTAATCGCTGTAAAATATTCTGCAGTCTCCCAACAATTTATATCGACTATTTTTTTTACTCAAATTCTCAGTATCAAAATTCTATACACAGCTGATTTTTCTCTTTCTCACAATTCTCACGTCTGATAAAACTCTGTTCTGCAAAAAGGAATGTCCTTCTTTGATCAATAGACGTAACATTGAACTCATCCCATAAAGTGTCGTTCCCTCACAAGATCGCCAGTGAACACAGTGACCATATTTTCTTTATTTTTCTTGCTTGACACGAACACTGCATACTGTGCAAAAACTCAGATTTGTACTAATTTTTAATTACCGAAATTCCCTTTCTAAAATAAAAGGGATGTCTAGGAAGTTAACATATTTTAAATCACTACATATCTAGGCTTTTGGGCTTATATTTTTAATGTCATCATATTTCTCACGTCTGATTATTATTATTATTATTATTATTATTATTATTATTATTATTATTATTCTAATTGTATCACATCATCGTTGCATCTCTAATAATCATTGGACCGTCATCTCTGTACAAACTTATATCTATTCGATTTTGCACTGTAATATTATGTAATGTATACAATCTAACTAGGACATGGATATATCAAAGAAGCCATCTTGTCTATTTTTTGTCTATTGTTCACCATTGCTGAAAAGTACCGTTTTTATGATTATATCGATTTTGCTTTCTGAGATGTTCGTAGAATGTTTGGCAAATTTGATTACCTTTTGAAAGGTAATACTCCATAATGTCGAATTTCACAAAACCACATATACGTAATATCAATGAACCATAGTGTCCATCGTGTTTATTCATTGATTTAGACCATATCTTTCTTTAATTTTCAAATTGACTTTTTAAAAATATTTTTTATTTATTCATCTGATCTCTGGTATGGTGGTGTTCATTAATCTAGTCGTCGGTTTTATATAGAGAGGTTAGATTTGTGGTCTTTGAGTAGAATATATGCTTCATTCTCCTTAAGTTTATCGACTCTCTTACTTAGTTGTAGTTCCTCCATGACTTCGTTACTTTTTTTCCTAATAATTTCAATTAAGTTAATATTGTTTGCCATTTAGCTACTTTTCGTTAAGTTTTTGTTCAGTAGGTCTCCATATTGTTGTTTATTGTAATTGTAGAAATTCCTTGTTTTATCCACTTAAACTAGAAGGTCGTAATATTTCTGTTATTTACAATACTATCAAGTTTTCTCTGGAACAGGTTTTTGTTTTTGTGAAATTTAATATTTCTTGTTAGGTCGCAGAGATTCTTCTCAAAGAGTGTGAATTGAGGAAACACTGACGGAGGTTTCAAACTTTTGAATCCATATATTTAATTTGGGTCATTATCTTCCTTGTTTTATAGAAAGGAAGAAGACTTCCGTTTCATTTGCGTTAAAAGATCGTCTATTTTCATTATTAGTTTCAGAAGGTAATCAATAGTATTAGGTATAGAAATGTTCTTTATATATATATATATATATATATATATATATATATATATATATATAAATAAATAAAGGTAAATGAACATACACATATATGTATAGATATACATAGGTGTATGTGTGTGTTTATTTGAGGATATCAAATACCTTTGTGTCGTAAAAAGCAAAACATTATTACTAATTATTTTTGAAACGGGTTGGTATGAATTTTATAGAAAGAGATTTAATTTCACATAGAAATGTGTACGCGAGTTTCGGACGCGGGTAAATCGAAAGTGAGTGCAGTAGAGGTCAAAGGAGTATCGTCTGTCGAGTA
>NC_136483.1:86067716-86085216 GCF_053919585.1 Euprymna scolopes
CAATTTTGGGTCTAAACACTCGAACTTTTAAATGTAAGTTACTTGGACATGGGCCCAAATTTTTAATTTGATTCGAGCTTCCTCCTCCTAAAATGTTAAGGAGTCCAAATTGGAGTCAAAGTTAAAACAATTTAACATCTGCGGTCTCTATCAAATTACTAAGCCAATTTCTGGGCTAAACATTTGAAATTTTACATAAAAGGTATTCAAAGGACAAGCTTTTTAATCGGTTTGGTTCGAAAATTTGAGCTGTCAAAGGGTCAAAGTTCAAAAGATTTGACCTTTGCGGTGTCTAGCAAACTATTCAGCCAATTTGGAGTCTAAACACTTAAAATTTATACATAACAGTTATTCAGACATGCAGCAAGCATTTTCCTCAGATTTGGGGTGAAAATTTGGCTGCCAAAAGGTCAAAGTTGAAAGAGTTGACCTTTGTAGATTCTACCAAAATCCTCCACCAATTTGGGTCTAAAGACTTGAAATTTTAGATGTAGGTAACTTGGATATTGGTAAAACTTTTTTATTTTGATTTGAGACCCAAATAATAAATGTTAAGTGGTCAAAATTGGGTTCCAAGTTATAAAAAATTTTACCTCTGCGGTCTCTACGAAAATAAGTATGTTTTAACTTAAATAGGGATGGTATAATAAAATTGTGGGATCTGCGTTCGCGCCTGACCTCCATAGAATGGAAATAGGTACACACGTTTATAAAGACTTTTAATATCTATCTGCGTAAGTATAATTTGATAATTATGTTTCAGTTTGAAGAAATATGGTATAATAAAATTATGGGGTGTTCGTTCGCGCATGACATCCATAGAATGGAAATATGTCACAAAGTTTAACAGGGCTTTTTAATATAGATCAACAGAATATTGTGATAAGTGTTTCAGTGTGAACAGGTATGGTATAATAAATTATGGGGTTTATCTATTTTATTTTTACTTACATCATATTTTGCTTTGGTTTTGATACCCCCAAATTCGAAGCTATCTCTTTACAACCCTTCCTTTTCATAACCTATCATACTTTCATAAATCAGAGTCCATTTTCTGTAGGCTGTTTTTGAACCCAGTCAACGACGGATACTTTTGCTAGTATATATATATATATATATATATATATATATATATATATATATATATATATATATATATATATATATAGAATGTCAAGCAATCAAACTTAAATATAGAGCTCAATGGTACTAATATATAATTCCAGGACAATTATTATGTGATATATTTTTTCGGAAAAGGAAACCCATAAAAACATAAAATCTCATAAAAAGCAATTAGATTCTAGCATTTTCCTAAAACCTAAGATATCAATGAAATCTCAATCTAATTATATATATATATATATATATATATATATGTGTGTGTGTGTGTGTGTGTGTGTGTGTGTGTATAAGTGGTCACCACTTATCAAGGCTCAAAGGATACTCGAGGATATGGGTTAATGTGTGTCCGTTAGTCATTGGGACAATAGTGTAGTAATCGTTAGTAATGGAAATTTTGTATAATTGTATAATTAAATAATTTAAGAGAACGGTTATACAAGAACTTGTTTACGTGGGACTTGAAAAGGAAAATATTGTAGTCAGCTGAAAAGCAAACCAACAGAACAGAGTTCCCCATGCGGGCAGTTCTAAGAAAAAAGCTTTCTTCATGAAATCCGCGTTTACCTTTGAGCAGCAATAGTGAGGCAATTATTTTGATAGTGATTCGGGATAAACGAGTGTATTTTGTAAAAGATTGGCAAGGGAGATCATAGATTGGAGTTCAGTCGAGCACTTGTCATAAAAATAACGATAGAGCAGAGACAACCTCTTAACGTCTTCTTCTGTGGGAAAAAGGTTACAGAGAAAAGAAATGTTTGGGCGTACTTAGGCCTTATAGAGGCAAAGGATCTCACCCGCAGTGAGATATCTACTGGTGCAATCATTTTTCCAACGACCTTGAGAACTGATTTGATGTATGTGCTCCATTTCAGATCAGGAGTGAAGGTCAGACCAAAAAGTTCGCCGAAACATGGAGTGTTCTCAAGATGAGAGCCGTACATTTCAATTGATGCCAGCGTTTCTGAAAGAAAGAAAGAAGCTTGGTTTTAGATGCATAAAAATGAACCAGCCATCTTTTTTCCATTGCACTACATGCTCAAGATCAGAGGAAAGAGAATTAGAGAGATCTTGCCTTTCAAGCGTTGCCATAGATGGTAGTGTCGTCTGCATAAATATCTCCGAATTATCTAAGCATGTGATTTAGGAGATCGGTGATGAAGATCAGAAAAAGTGTTGGGCCTAGGATAGTACCCTGAGGGACACCAGTGAGACACCTGTTAGCTTCTGATGTCTTCCCATCAATCACTACTTTTATAAATCTACCAGAAATGAATAATTTAATAATCGAGAAGACATTTCCGGCTATACGGTAACTTATCTTGTGCAGTAGAGCTTTATGTTACACCCTATCAAAATCCTTTGATATGTCAAGAGCAATTGCCCTACAAACGAACCACGCATTGAGATTCGCTAATCCTGTGAGATATTATTGTTAGTACATCAGCTGTAGATCTAGCAGAACGGAAAACATATTGCATGTCACTGAGTAGACTAATTTTGCTGAGGTGGTTGACCACTCCACTGTTTAACACGGATTCCAGCAACTTACTCATGACGCAAATGAGACTGATTAGTCTGTACTGAGAGGGAGATGACCGATCACTTCAATTTTTAAATATGGGGCAGACTGATGAGGGTTTCCATAGTGTTGATAAGCATTTCTCTTTAAGGCAACGTTTATACGTTTATAGTGCTACTTCTGGTTGAAGCTTTTTGATCATTATGGAATGGCATAGGGTCCAGTTGCTTTTCTAGAACTGAGATTTTTCAGAAGCTTGGCAACATCACGCACAGTTATGTTTATGTTGCATAGTGTGTTTTTGAGGCACAGGAGAAAATACAAGATGCGGGGAGGGAGGTAGACAGCCCTGATCGTATACGATATAATTTGTTGCAAAGTTCTTGACAAAGACATTGGCTTTGTAAAATAATGATTTATAATATGTTTTGTTCATGAGACAAGGAATACAAGATAAATTGAATTATTTCTTTATTCCGCGGAGTTTAAAAAATTGTTATTTTTCTTCTAAGGAGAACAGTCAACGGAATTTTTTGTAGAGTTTCTATAATAGTGAAAAAAGTAAAACATTTAGAGTTCAAAAGATAGTAAGGTATAAAAAGTACAGATGCAAACACAAAAAAACAAAAAAAAGGGAAAATTCAAATTGATGTCCAAGTATGAAGATGAAGTCAGACAATAACAATATCTCTCAAATGGAACATTCGAATAATGGAACATTCGAATATCTATGTATTTCATATAAAGTTCGTTAGCCCCAGGTAGTGAACCCCTTGGTTTCTGAGAATTTCGACTGAAGTAAAATAAAACAAAAAAGTGAACACTCACTTCAAAGTCCACCATCTCTCAACAATTTATAATATCAGCTATATTCCTCCTCTATCACTGTAGTCCTATTTACCTTCACAAACAGTTTCAATGTATTACTCTCTTCCATTCACGCTCAAATATTTTGCTTCTAGTGTTGCTATCGCTAGATGTTGCATGCCTAATACGTAACCTTGCATCTTCTTTCTTTTTCTGGTGAGAAGCATAAGGTTTCGAAATATCATGGTATAAAGAGTTTTCCTTATCCTACACAATTAATGCAACATCCACATTGAATAAACGAATAAATCTACATCTGTATGTGCATTAGCATGTATTTTTATATTGCCGTTTTTTATTCCTTCATAAACTCTCTCTCTCTCTCTCTCTCTCTCTCTCTCTCTATATATATATATATATATATATATATATATATATATATTATTATTATTATTATTATTATTATTATTATTATTATTATTAGCGTTTTTGATCTGCTCAGTTGCATAAGTTTCCACTACTGGAGCGAATAAACGATCCAATAATTTCGTCCAACCTTACAGATTTAAAGGTCATTGCATATATATATAAACAATTCCTTTATTTTGGAAGGATATATATATATATATATATATATATATATATATATATATATATATATATATATATATATATATATGTAATATACTGAGTTCGTGTAATTTAGTAAATTTTCATATACCAATAGGTTTTAAACCAAAAAAGGTTGACTTAAGGATTAAGCTAAAAAAATATCACATTTCATAATTGAGCAACTAATATAATGTTTGTGCATAATCAAGACTTCAAGACAAGATGTTGATGGCAACAAAAAGTGTATTTCATTTTACGTTATAATTGTTTCAATGTCCAGTTCGACAATTTCAAGCATTATATCGTTTGAAAATTTTCAAAAACCAGCATTTCTTCAGACTTTATGAATAAACACACTTTAGGCAATGTAATGTAGCAAAGAAAAAAAGGCGGGGGGGGGGAATCCCTAAAGGGAAAAGCATGCGAGAAACATTTACCTTGGTTGCGGTTACGGAAAAGCCCATTTAAAAATACATATATATATATATATATATATATATATATATATATATATATATATATATTGTGTACAGAAAGTTGTTAGTTGAGACAGGTCATTGGTACCGTCGGTTTCAAGCCCGATAATAAGGCCCGTTTAAGGTATCCTTATCGAGCTCTCTTCAGCCGACGAATATTGGCTGAAGAGAGCTCGATAAGGATACCTTAAACGGGCCTTATTATCGGGCTTGAAACCGACGGTACCAATGACCTGTCTCAACTAACAACTTTCTGTACACAAAATAAAAATATAAGTACGCTCTTAAAATTTGGATTTTCCTTTTAATTGAGCACTCTGCTGGAATTCTTTTTCCAAAAAAACTAATCATATATATATATATATATATATATATATATATATATATATATATATATATATATATATATATATATATATATACTTAGGTGTGAAGCAAATATCTGATTTAAAAAAGCATAAAGCTGGAGACCAGTACCCGCATTAAGCTGGTCTGCAGTTTAATTTGTTGCTGGCTATCTTGCTCTCGCTTGTTGCTGGATCTCAACACTTTGAACCGAGAGAGAGACTTAGCTGTCGTACAAAGCTAAGACTCTGTAACATCATCTTTGTATAGATACTCCCTCAGGCATTTGGGCTCATGGATTTTAAATGTCTGAGGAAGTGGCACTCGTCTGACAAGACGTTGCAATCATCATATATACTTACAATTCAGCCGGCCTTGCTCAGGCCCTATGTACTGTTCATAACTTTATGTATATATATATATATATATATATATATATATATATATATATATATATATATATATATATATATATATATATATATATATATAAATGTTTGACTCACGTCCAGTTAACTTAGATCTAAAATTTCAAGTGTTTAGACCTAAAATTGGCGTAGGAGTTTGGTAGAGTCTTTAAAAGTAAAACTTTTAACTTTGACCCCTGACAGCCAAATTATCGCCCAAAAACTGATTAAAAAGCTTGTTGCATGTCTGAATACCCTTTATGTAAAATTATCAATGTTTAGACGCAAAATTGACTGAATAGTTTGCTAGAGACCACAAAGGTAAAATCTTTTGGATTTTGACCCCTTGGTAGCCAAATTATCGGCCAAAAAACGATTAAAGCTTACCCTATGTCTGAATTCACTTTATGTAAAATCTCGAATGTTTAGATAAAAAATTGGGTAAGTAATTTGGTAGAGACCGAAATTTTGATCCCCTAACATTTATTTGGGCTCAAATCAAATTGAAAAGTTTTATCCATATCCAATAAACCCACATTTAAAATTTAAAGTGTTTAGACTAAACATTAGCGGAGGAGTTTGGTAGAGTTGTCAAAGGTCAAATCGTTGAACTCTGACCCCTTGACAGCATAATTTCTGACCGAAAACTGATTAAAAAGATTTTTCCAAATCTTAATACTTCTTATGTCAAATTTCGAGTCTGTAAACTGAAAATTAACAGAGTAGTTTGGTAGGGGAATGCACTCACACAGACACACAGACAGCAGACAATTTCACTTATATATATATATATATATATATATATATATATATATATATATATATATATATATATATATATATATACTAGCATTTCAGCCCGGTGTTACCCAAGTGTTTGGAGGGGTATGCTGAGCAAAAAACAAAAAAAGAAAAAAAAGAAAAAAAAGGGCAATTTTTAAAAAATTGACCCCTTAAAATTTATTGTTTTCGGTTCAAATTAAGTTATTAAGTAAGATCCATGTCCAAGAAACCTATATCTAAAATTTACAGTGTGTAGACCCCAAATTGTGGGAGGAGTTTGGTAGAGTTCTCAAAGGTCAAATCGTTGAATTTTGAGCCCTTAACAGCTGAATTTATGACCGAAAACCGATCACATAGATTTTCCCAAATCTCAGGACGCCGTATATCAAATTTCGAGTATGTAGACTGAAAATTGACAAAGTTATTGCGTAGGGAAATGTACACACACAGACAGATACACAGACATACAGACACGTTTTTTTTTTTTAGATATACTAGCATTTCAGGCCGGCGTTGCACGGGGGTTTAGAGGTGTATGTTAAGCAAAAAAACAAAAAAGAAAAAAAAGTGGTCAATTTTTTTAAAATTTGACCCCTATTTTTACCCCTAAAAATTTATTGTTTTGGGCCCACTCCAAGTTATTATGTTAGATCTGTGTCCAAGGAACCTATATCTAAAATTTCAAGTGGTTAGGCTCAAAATTGGCGAAAATGGATCACATAGATTTTCCCAAATCTCAGTACACTGTATATGAAATTTCGAGTCTGTAGACTGAAATTTGACAGAGATATTGCGACGGAAAAAGTACACAGACACAGATAAACAGACACGCAGACACACAGACACACAGACACGTCAACTTTTATAGATATACTAACATTTAGGCCCGGCGTTGCCCGGGTGTTTGGAGATTTATGCTGAGCAAAAAAAAAAAAAAAAAGGTCATTTTTTTAAAATTTGACCCCTATTATGACCCCTTAAAATTTATTGTTTTTGGGCTCAAATATATTTATTAAGTTAGATCCATGTCCAAGGAACCTATATCTAAAATTTCAAGTGTTTAGACCCCAAATTGTGGGAGGAGTTTGGTAGAGTTCTGATAGGTAAAATCGTTGAATTTTGACCCCTTAACAGTCGAATTTCTGACCGAAAATCGATCACATAGATTTTCACAAATCTCAGTACCCTGTATATCAAATTTCGAGTCTGTAGACTGAAAATTGACAGAGTTATTGCGGAGGAAAATGTACACAGAAACACAGCAGACAGACAGACAGACAGACAGACAGACACGTTCACTTTTATAGATATACTAGCATGGGTGCTCGGCGTTGCCCGGGTATTTGGAGATGTATGTTGGGGGGGGGGGAAAGAAAGTGGTCAATTTTTTAAAATTTGACCCCTATTATGTCCCCTTAAAATTTATTGTTTTGGGCTGAAATCAAGTTATTAAGTTAGATCCATGTCCAAGGAACCTATATATAAAATTTCAAGTGTTTAGACCGAAAATTGTCGGAGGAGTTTGGTAGAGTTCTCAAAGGTTAAATCATTAATTTTTGACCCCTTAACAGCTGAATTTCTGGCCGAAAACCGATCACATCGATTTTTCCAAATCTCCGTACTCTGTATATCAAATTTCGAGTCTGTAGACTGAAAATTGACAAGGTTATTGCGTAGGGAAATGTACACAGACAGACAGACAGACAGACAGACACGTTCACTTTTATAGATATACTAGCATTTCAGCCCGGAGTTGCCCGGGTGTGTATGTTGAGCAAAAAATAAAAGGTGGTAGTAGGAAGGCAGGCTCGAACCCTTATCGCGAAAGAGGAAAAGAACGGAAAAAAAAGCTTACGTCTTTGCAGTTACGGCCACCGCCAAACCTGTTATTGCGTAGGGAAATGTACACACACAAACACACAGATACACAGATACACACACAGACAGACGCTTTCACTTTTACAGATATACTAGCATGGGTGCCCGGCGTTTCCGGGGTATTTGGAAGTGTATGTTGAGCAAAAAAAAAAAAAAAAAGTAATAATAAAATAAAAAAAGCGATCAATTTTTTAAATTTTTTTACCCCTATTATGACCCCTGAAAGTTTATTGTTTTTGGCTCAAATTCAGTTATTACGTTAGATCCATGTCAAAGGAACCTATATCTAAAATTTCAAGTGTGTAGACCCAAAATTGTCGGAGGAGTTTGGTATAGATCTCAAAGGTCAAATCGTTGGACTTTGACCCCTTAATCGCCAAATTTCTGGCCAAAAACCGATCACCTAGATTTTCCCAAATCTCAGTACCCTATATATCAAATTTCGAGTCTGTAGACTAAACATTACCAGAGTTATTGCGTAGGGAAATGTACACCCACAGACACACAGACACACAGACAGACAGGCACTTTCACTTTTACATATATACACACACACACACACACACACACACACACACACACACACACACACACACACACATATATATATATATATATATATATATATATATATATATATAAACATATACATATATATTGTTTCTAGACTGAGTATTTTAATTTTTAATTTTGGTTCTAATTCAAGCTGCCGCTTCATGAAAGAAGCTAGATTTGTTTTTCCAACTTTAAAAAGCGACCTTATATCTGACTTTGGTCTCTTGGGGGAAAAATTATATAAGGACACAAAGTGAATAAATATAGATGAGGCTCCTAACCTCTCCTTCTCCCCACCTCCCGTCGATTTGAATAAGAGCACAACGAGTTGTAACAATCACGAATATGGTAACTGGGTTAAGTGCATGTGCTTGAGTGGGCGTGTGGGAAATGTTGTGAAGCTGTCTGAATCTTTATGAATGTAACAAGTTGGTGTTGTTGTATTCTTCCATTGCCTCACTGTACGTGGGCAGGCACGTGTTCTAATGGGCCAGCCGATTGACAGCCAGTATGACATGCACGTACAACAAAATATAAGCAGAGAGAGAGAGAGAGAGAGAGAGAGAGAGAGAGAGAAAGAGAGAGAGAGAGGGGGGTCCTACTCGTATCTTATTCTTCTCTTTGTGGATGTTCTATACTACAACATCTGTAGTTAATTATAAAACCGTATGGTATTTAATCTACCTTCTGTCGTACCAAAGTCAACGGAGTCCAGGCCATTCTTAAAACCGACTTTTCCTTTGTTGGCTGTGGTGTATTGATGGTCCTGTGCAGTTCTAGGAGGCCATTCTCCCAGACTTTGCTTTCTTTCTTTGAGAAAGGGATTACTTCATCGTTAGCCGTTTGAGGCGCCAGTAACGGGAAATGTCGACGGGGCAGTTCAGGCATATTTGCAGGTCAAAGTCTTCCTCCTCTAGGGTGCTGGCACTTTAAGCCCACTTTCCAACCCTTGTGCCACATCTTTCCGTCGTGATAAGGAGGTAAATAATCTCCAGGAGATTAGAGTGAGTCAGAGGAGGTTTGAAAACAAGCGCATTGTAAAAAGGATGCCTGGTCAGCCAGTTCGGCATTTCCTGATAGGAGCGCCTCCGACTACAGTTCAAGTTTATAAAGATGGAGGTTATATTTTTAACGGATTTCGTTTCATCGTTTCACGTCTGGGATGTAACTTGCTATGACTTATTTTTTTATTTTTTTATTTCAGTATTTATAATGAGGAAGTACTATGCTGAAATGATAACATTATTATTCAGAAACCTATCCTTAACATAGGGAGGGGAGGATGTTTTGTAACTATTCTGTACTTTCACCTAACAATTTAATAAATAAAAGATGGCGAGAATTTAAATTTAACTAAAAAAAAGTATCATAAAAATCTCTGCATGGGTATCATTATTTCTTTTAAAAACATCGTCTTGGTAAATACTAATTTTAGCAACAATGTCAAAACCCATTTCCTAAATAATTTACGAGACTAAAGTAAGAATTTCATTTATGTCTTTAGTGTAAAAAAAAGCTTTATTGAAAAGAAAACGGAGCTTATATTTCGGTTTTTCAATTTTGCTTAAGATCTCATTCCACGTTTGAAACCACCTCATATATATACATATATATATATATATATATATATATATATATATATATATATATATATATATATAATTATTTTTTTACTATAATAATTAAATACCTACAGACACTAGTGTTTCATCCTTTCAGAAATTTTCAGTGCAGGGTGTCACGATTAACACCAGTCCAACGATTCGAACCCGGCAACACGAGACATCTCTGGCTCGATTCGAAAACACCGTATCCATTCGGCTACCATTAACCACGTGAAATAACGTTGAATTTAAACATTTTAATTTTAAATGTTCTTTACGTCAGTCAGACAGTGATTTAATCGTTATACGATGATCTATGCATAAGAGCTAAATTGACCGACTTAATTCAACTGAAATTACTCAACGATAGGAAACGAATTTCTTAAGGGGGCTGTCATAATTATTTTTTTACTATAATAATTAAATACCTACAGACATTAGTGTTTCATCCTTTCGGGAATCTTCAGTTCAGTGTGTCACGATTAACACCAGTCGAACGATTCGAACTCGGCAACACGAGACATCTCTGGCTCGATTAACAAACATCGTATCTATTCGGCTACCATTAACCGCGTGAAATAACGTTAAATTTAAACATTTTAATTTCAAACGTTGTTTACGTCAGTCAGACAGTGATCTAATCGTTATACGATGATCTATGCATATATATATATATATATATATATATATATATATATATATATATATATATATATATGATCTAAATGCTTATGAAACAATTGTGACGGATAAAAACAACATACTATGATGTTCTCATTTTGTATTTTTTTGTCTTGATTTTTGCGAATATATATATATATATATATATATATAATTAAGTAGAAATTATGTATATGTAATATTTTCGCAAAGATCAAGACAACGTAATACAAAATGGGGATATCTTATTGTGTTTTTTTTATCCGTCACAATTGTTTCATAAGCATTTGGACCATTTTAAGTATTATACCATTTAAAAATATTCCAAATTAACTACTCTTCAGACGGCAAAATAGTTATACATATATGAATACACCCATAATCTCTATTTTAAGAAATTAAACAGCTGGACTTACCTCTCCACCACTTTTATTTTTACTTTATATATTTTTGTTTTGTCGGTAGCCTTCGAATTTAGTAATCACCCCATTTTCATATTTGTACTTTTTAAATGATATTGAACTAATTGAACTTTTTAAATGATATTGAACTAATTACCTGTTTTAATAGGAATTTAATCCTTCATAATTTTGATTTTAATAGTTGTTTTTCTTCCTCAATTTATTTATTTAATTGATTTATTTTTCAAATACTAATCTACACCTTCAAATTCTAGTTTAAATTTAGATGTTCCATTATTTCTTCCCCAATCTGCCATAGTTTCATATAAACTTTGTTTACATGTTACGATCTACTAATTAATTTTGCTCAACGTGGTTAATTTCATTAGAAGGAACTGTAATCAAATGGTTAATTTAAATAGTATTTATTAAAATTTATCTTCATCACATAATGGTTATGTCAATAATTTAAATTTTAAATTTATCTTTTCGATTCTTATCATTATCTAAGTATTTTATCTTAATTTCTTTTCTTCCTCTCGATTTTCATTCCTAATATCTTTATATATTCCAGGTGGAAGGTATTCAAGAGTAAGAACTAATGAATCTGACGAGACTATTAAGAGTACTCGGTAAAAGAAGAGCAAGATATAATTTTATGAATATAAACAAATTTAAATGGTCGAAACACTGGACATGCTAATGCTTCGGAGAAATGGTCTGTTAAAATTAGAAGTCCTCGTCAGGGGACTTCATAAATGGTTGCTTTCTACAGAAGAAACCAGTCCTAAAAAAATCTATTATTTTGTTGTTGTTGTTTTTTTTTTTTTGGAGGGATTCCAGTAATATGTTATTTTGAATATATAGCCAGGGTTTTCTTGTAGGAGTGAAGTATACTTGTGAAAATTCGTCCTGATAAACACCTTTTCGATTTTAGACACCCAAGGATAGTGTCTAGTCGGTATTGCGTAGTTGTGTTTGTGTTTAATGTAGTGAGGAACATTCATTTTCTTCACTTCATTAATTGACCAGATAACCATGTTATAGTGTATCTTTTTTTTACATAGGCACCACCACTTATCAAGGCCAAGAGGGCATTCGAGGATAAGGGTTAAAGAGTGTACAGTAGAAATTGAACATATAGTAATCGTTAGTAATGGAAATTCGGTAAATTTATTAACAAGTGGGGCGGCTCATCAAGAACTTGTTTACGTTAGACTTGAAGACAACCATATTGTAGTCAGCTGGAAAGCAAAAAAACGGAAGACAATTCCATAGGCGTGCACTTCTAAGAAAGAAGCTTTGCTCATGGAATCTACGTTTAGGTTTAGGCACAGATAACGAGTGAGGGGAATTATTGATAGTGTTTTCAACTAGACGAGTGCTTCTTGTTTCTTTTTGTTTGTTTGTTGTTTTTGTGGTTTCTTGGTTTTGCCGGATTCCAGGACAAGAATTCATCTCAGCTGGCGGAGTTCTCGACTTCGTGCTGTTATCATACGTAATATCATTTGGAGAAGGTGCAGCTTTCCTCTTATAAGTCAGTGAAGTTAGGCATCTCGAGTGCATCTAATTTGGGCTTGGAAAATTCTGCTATTTTGAATAATTAGTCAGGATTTACTTTTATCCTCATTTAAGATTATCCTGACAAGTCTCAGTACAGGGAAATCTTAGACAATGTGTATGTATGCGTTTGTGTTGTGCAGTTTAAGCTAACAAACACTAGGGGGAAAAAATCAAATATACAATAAATAAATGTTACCATAACATAGTGTGATTATAATATTTCACATTATAACTATGTCATAAATTGCGTAATCCACTGAATTATAGTGTGCGTGTGTGTGTGTGTGTGTGTGTGTGTGTGTGTGTGTGTGTGTGTTTCATTTTACTCCAATAAAAGATCTCAAAAAATCAAGAAGTCCTTTCTTAGGGCTAATACCTAGTTTCTTTATAAGATGCATAGATATTTGAGTGCCGCTTTCAATTCTTCTTTTACCTCTCAAATGTCGAGTTATTAATTAATCAGATACCCATGTCATAGTCCATCTTTTTGTGGTTTCTTGGTGTTGCCTGATTCTAATTTGGGCTTCGAAAACTATTATTTTGAATATTTAGTCCGGATTTACTTGTATCCTTATGGCAGATTGTCCTGACAAATCTCTGTACAGAGAGATCTTAAACATTGTGTATGTTTGTGCGCGCACGTGTGTGTATGCGCGCGTGCGCCTATGTAATAAGGGGAAATATCGAGGATTGTGCAGTTAAGCCAACAAACTGCTAAGGGGAAAAATCAAATATGCAATAAATAAATGTACCCATAACCAATAAAACTACTTTTTTTTCTACTTACCTGATTAAATATATTTTTGTGTGTTTTGAAGTAGTTTTAAATGCTCTTTATTTCATCGCAAATATTCACTTTTTACGAGCTGGTAGCCAACAAGATGGCCGCCGGCATTCTCCTTCATTATTTCCCCATGTCGGAGGCATTTTGTTGGCTACCAGCACCTTAAAGGGTGATATGTGCGATGAAATTAAGTGCAATTAAAACTACTTAAAAAAACCCCCAAAAACAAAGCAAACAAAAACAAAAACAAAACAAATAAAAAAAATGAGCCAGGTAGGTAGAAAGTAACTTTTATTTTTTGTATATTGGATTTTTTAAAAGCTTTTTTTTTTTTCGCTTGTTGACTTCATTGCACAATTCTCGAAATATCTTATGCAAATAATGACTAGGCAGTTTTCTTATGTAAAAAGAAAAAAATGCTTTAAGTTAATAACTTTTGCATATAGCTTACACCTACGCTATGAACGTAAAATCCTCAGAGAAAATGTTCACACACACACACACACACACACACACACACACACACACACACACACACACACACACACACACACACACACGCACGCACACACGCACACACGCACGCACAAGGTGGAACGATAAAATTGTCGGCCTAGAAAAGCCGATATGATTCTATTTCCGTTTGATGAAAACCGGTTTTCATTTTTCTAGTTATGTACGAATCCCAAGAGCGATAGAAGCTTTCTATCATGTCTGAAAGTGACACAATGTTCAACGAGGGAGATTGGAGATGCGCTGTTGTACAACCCGTGAGCTCTACCGATCGAAGTTATGACAACAAGACGATTGTCAGCATCCTCAAAATGCAAATCCGGACGTTTCAATTCTTGAGGGCACCGATCAACGAACTTTCCGGCCACGGTTATGATCTTTGGCGTGGTTTCCAAATGAGGGCCACATCATGCCACCTCACATCTTCGGAATCGACTTGAAAGTCAGCACCAAAGTGTACCCGGATGTGCTGAAGAGTGTGGTGATCTCTTGGTGCAATCAGGTGGCCGCTGGCAGACCCAGGGTGTGACAGTTGAACTCGGCGCCGGCCCACAAGTCCAAAGAAACCCAAGCTTAGCTTCAGGAGTACTACGACCATTCTCTTGGTTCCCCTCCTCCCCCGACCGGAACACGCCGAACTACTTCGTTTGGTCATATTTCCAGAACATTACCAGCATGACCTCCCACAACACCAAATCGCAACAACCTAATCGCCAGTGCTTGTGGAAAAGGTAGCCAACAAGATGGCCGCAGTTCTGGACCCGTATCGAGGTGATTATTGAGGCTGAAGTACGTTACATTGAATAGGTGTCAGCTCTACTAAAGTTACCTGAATAGATATTTTCAATAAAAGTTTTAAAATAAACCTGTAGCGTTTATTGTTGGGCGACAAATTTATTATTCCACCCTTTAAATATATTATTTTATTTTACTATCGAGATCATGGAAATTCCACAGCGGTATCTTTCATATGTAATATGTTGCTGCTGGGCATCCTATGTACGTCCAGCGGGAATGCAGAATCCGCGATATTATTGTGGCCCTTTCGGTAAAACTGTAATAGTACTTATCTAAGTAATCTGGTTAATGTAGTGTCGAAATATATCTGTTTATTACGGTTTATTTTCATTGTATGGACGCCCGGCGCGAGCGTAAACCCTGCGATATCATAATATCATCTTTAGACAGAGCAGATTCTAGCCAGAAAACCAAGAAGGTTTATTTTAGTTTTACGTACGGCCCAAAAGCGACATCATTTTTTTTTTTTTTAATTTTTTCTTTACATTACGTTTTCGTTGATCGGGAGATCCTATTTGTTAAAAGGGAGACTATAAAGGGATAACATACTACGAGCATTCAATTAGCGTAGCTATATACTTTATAGAAGATATTTAATGTTCGTAGTATGTTATCACCTTCTATCCTACTATTTAATTAATAGGGTCTCCCGATCGAATGATTTATAATCTGGAAACTGTGACACATATACGCACATTAAAGGTAATACGGTATTAATATACAGATTTTATTTTTGAACTTATTTTGAATAATTTTTTAACATTTTCTACTCCCAATTTTCTACACTTTCAGTTCGTTTTATTTTTACCTGTTTATATATGTACTTCCATATTCCTTCTTTAGTGTTTCTGTCTCATCTCCTTCTTTATCCACTTTCTCTTATATCTTGCCTATTTTCCCCCTTTCTTCTTTTACTATTGATTCTTCTTTAATGATGCCCGATTATTTCATGGTGGCCATATTTAAATAACTTTTTTTACTATTAACTACACATATGTACTACACTTCTGATGGACCCTTATATGTTTTACCTATTTTAATTATATCATATTATCACATTCCTTCGTTTTCATTTTCTAAATGTCATTAAGGCAGCCTTTTTTTTCTACATTTGCTTTTTGTATAATTTTGGTCCTTCTACTATTCTGATGAGAAGCATTTAACTTCCACATGCAATGGTCTAAAGAGTTTTTTCATGAATTTCCCTTAAATTTTCCTTATTGTTCTAATGATATAATAGAGTTATATACTACTTTTATTCCTCATATTTTATTTAATACACCCCATATATATATATATATATATATATATATATATATATATATATTGTATATTATATTATACTAGTCAGTTAATCAGTTAATTGCAGAGTAAACCCAGGAAAGTAGAAAAAAGTATAAATGCACAAGGTGTAGAATGGTCTGATGAGAAACATTTAGCTTCAAAATGCCATGGCCTAAAGATTTTTTCTTACTTTTCGCCTTAACTTTTCCTTATTGTTCTGATTATATATAATATATATATATATATATATATATATATATATATATATATATATATATATATATATATATATATATATATGTATGTATATATATACATTTAATTTTTTTTATTACCGTTTTTATCTGTTTAGTTACACATTGTTTCGGTTGTAAAACTGGGGAGAAAAGTTGGAAAACTGGGAAGAAAAAAAAGAGAAAGAAAGGAAAGAGACGGGGGGGGGGTTGTAGATCGACAATATTTAAGTTTTGGGGTTTCGCTAATACGATCCGGCAACCGAAACAATGTATAACTAAACAGATAAAAACGATAATAAAAAAAATAAAAGGCATATTTGCTCTACAATAGTATTGAGCACTTTCTTCGGGTTTTTATTAATTATCATTTTTTATATACATACTCACACACACACACACACACACACACACACACACACATATATATATATATATATATATATATATATATATATATATATATATATATAGACTCCTATTCGTTTTTCCGGTTTTCTTATGGGATGATCATCTTTAGCCGCCAGCATTGCCCAATCGTAAAATACGCTTAAATATAGTATTTTGATTAACGCAGATTTCGTATTTAGTACTATATTATATTGGACCCAAAGACAGTAATGATTTTAAAAGTTATAGTTTAAAAAATTACTCGTGCGCCACCACCGAGAATCGAAACCAAAACGTTTAACTTACGATTTTTTCCTTTGACGTGAATACCTGAGCTACGAAGACATGTTTGTTTCAAAGCAAAAAAATTAAAGCATGAACCAATAACTATTACGTTACGCATGCATATTTGTAATGCTGACGTTCGACCTTCGCCTGGCAAATTCAATTTTTTAAAATTTCACATTACTGCATCGATTTTCCCCGGATAAAATCTAAATATAAAGTAAGGTATTGGTTCGATTACCCGATATATTAAGTTTCATGTCTGCAGAGAAAAAAAAAACTGAGAGAGGAGTTTGGTATGCAAAATGTTTTAAACAAATATATATACATATACATGTTGCGTTTATCATAACCTTTTTACGCAAATATTACGAAAATATAAATCATGTACAATATCTGCATGAATATAATTGCACGTAGTAGTTAACTAAAGAAAAAAAAGTAGGGAATTAATTAAAATGAATGTTCGAAAGAATAT
>NC_136483.1:86087716-86125216 GCF_053919585.1 Euprymna scolopes
CTTGCTGTGATAAGAAGCGAGTTAATAACCTCAATCCTTTTCGGGTTATTTAACGCCGAAACACAATACCTGTTGTAAGCGATTCGCTAATTGGTTGACGAGCAAGCATCCCTGAATCAATTGAATGTCTTACCTGGTCGTGCCTTCTTGTGTCTGTGTGTGCGCGCGATGCACGTTAGAGAGCCTCCGTTTCTTGCGCACACGCGTGTGTGAGTGCTTTGCTTTGCTCGTGAGCGCACGCACGTGTATCTGGCGTGGCTTTGCTGTATCTGGCGTGGCTTTTCTGTTTTACGGCACATCAATCCTTTTTGACTTATCTACACAGCAAGGTTTTGGTTCCTGTTCAGAACTCTCTCTATATTAAAAATAAATAAAATAAAATAGTAATCTGTATGATGTGCGTACCCGTGAAGAAACGAAAATATCATACTCCAAAAATCACGCAAATGGATGAGATAGTTTTATTTTTTTTTATAAAGAAAGTAATTTTTAAGCGATTAATAGAAATTCGTAGACATTATAGTATAAATCTAATATTTATGAATTATTGTTGAGTTATCTCTCTTTGCTTATTGACATTTTTTCAAAATGACGGGCGAGACAGTCACTTTTTGTATACTCATAAAATTTGATTTTCTCATATGAAAAATAACTACTTGATCAATTTACGTGATTTTTAGAATATGATCGTTTCGTCACGAGTACATACATCATACAGATTTTTCTTTACTTCAATTAAAAAAAAAGTTTTTTTTAATATAGGGAGAATTCTGGACAAAACCCTGAATTTGTGGAATGCCAAAAAGATGTACAAATTGTGTAATCGAAAGTGCTCGTCCCTGTGAGTAATGTTTGTTCTTTCGTTAATAAACATTAATTCAAATGGTAATAATGGTTTAAGGTTGAGTTTATGAATACACGAATAGTGCTTATCCACTCCCGGGTAACGTCGGAAATGACAAACATGATGTGTTTACTCTCTAAATAATCATTTTCACTTCATTCTATAAAAGACCTCATTCAAGCTCGAAAGAGCAAATAACTACCCCCCCCCACACACACACACACTTGTGAGATCGCGTGCTCCGGGAATTTGTACTGAAGCAAAGATTGCATCTTTCCTAAACTGGCACTGCGTCTAGTGGCAAGAATGAAATAAAGGACGACTGTAAGCAATGCCGGAATAAACAGTGAAA
Organism: Euprymna scolopes; assembly: GCF_053919585.1. Taxonomy (NCBI): domain Eukaryota; kingdom Metazoa; phylum Mollusca; class Cephalopoda; order Sepiida; family Sepiolidae; genus Euprymna; species Euprymna scolopes. Next base: position 86,088,913 of record NC_136483.1, read on the forward strand.
GACTCGTGTTTTACCTTGTAGAGTTCGTTGGTCCCCCGAAAAAGGAGGGTGGACCTGTAAATTCACCCGTGTCTGTTCGTCCGTTCGTCTATCCGCACTTTTCTCAATAACTACGCCTGGGAATTTTTTGAAGTTTTGCACAAACATTAAACATGATATGAGTAAAAAAGTAACAGAACAGATTTTCCGGGAAAACTCCGGTTGCCCCGCTAAGGATGTCTTTCGTGTTAAAAGGGCTAAAATTGACACTTTTGTGTTTATTAAACAAAATTGATGCCTTGGATTTTTAGAAAACTTTCTGAAAAGTTGTAACTAACTGATTTATATATAATTTTGTTTGTCTATACTTTGCGATAACTCTTGGGTGTGCTCCAGGGGCTCTTTTAGGGCTAAAAAACACTCCATTTTTTGGAACTATTTTACAATATTTGTCCAAAATTTTCTGTGTGTGTCTATTTAGCAGTTTTGCATGGTGTTGAACCCAAATTTAAATATGTTGAGGCCTTGGTGACTTTTGAGGCCAAATGGGGAGGGAGGACAAATGATGGAATTTCTTTTTTTGCATGGTGCAGAACTCAAATTTACATATGTTAAGGCCTAAAACGGCACAATTTGTTCATTTTCACCAGGATTTGACGTCCCCTGGGGACTTTTGGGGCTAAATTGGGGGGGGGGTCAATTGCTGAACTTAGTCATTTTTTATGCATCGTTCACTGTGCACTCACGGGGAAACTATGCATGTTTCATTTGTTTTAGTGGAAATCGCTCCAGACAAGGCGTGAAGTCACTTGCTAACAAGAACGAAAGATGATTATCGCAGACGGGAGATGCCTATTGTTCTTAGCCTTCAAAAGACAAAAGAGGAAAACAGTCATCAGGAAGTGAATTCCACAATCTTACGGGTCTTGGAAAAAAGCTACTGGAAGAGGAAGCTGCATTACAATAAAGTATCAAAACAGCGGAACTAATGAAGACCAGTAAACTCACGAGTCAAACGAGTTGGAACAAAAGAAGCAGTGAATAGATCAGACAATTCTGAAGAACACGTGCCATAATAGTATTCAAGGAAAAGACTGAGACTAGCAACATCACGTCCGTTAGGAAGAGGAGCTGTAATGAAGAAGAATGATTCAGTAGCCGCAACAAAACTCAAATCCGACACCCGGAACCCACAATCCTTAACTATAATCATTGCACCAGACCCTTTATGTTATTTACCTCCTTTCCATGGTTGAAAGATGTGATACAAAGGTTGGAAAGTAGGATTGAAGAGCCAATGCCACTGACAAGAAGCACACTGGCCTGCTAAGAGTGTCTGGGCAATCCCGTCGGCATTCCACGGTAGGAACGCCTCAGGCGATTAGTAATAAACTAACACAATCTCAAAGAGAGAAAGCAAAGCCTAGGAATGTGCACCTCTTAGAACTAAACAAGAGCAACAACATAGCGTAGTCAACATGGAAATGACTGTTTCACAAATGGTTTAGAATATGTTCTCTTTAATATTTGCAAATATCATAAGGGTTTTAGCGAACATATCGTTTTGCGGGTTAATTGCACTTAATTCATAGCGATACACCTTCAATGAATGCGAGCTGGAAGAAAAAAATGCGCAAATCATATATCGGAAATAGAAAAAAAGAAAAAAGAAAAGAAAAACCCACACACATTTCATAACTGCTTAAAATAGATGAATAAGTACTGAAAAGAAAAAAAAAAGCGTCATGTGTACACAATATATATATATATATATATATATATATATATATATATATATATATATATATATATATATATATAGTATTACTGCATCACTTGGCTTCTTACATAGATGTATAGATGTTTCATTGCATAACTTTGTGATAACAAATTGTTTATTGTTACTTTAAATACGAGTGTGTCCATGTACATGAGAGAGAGAGAGAGAGAGAGAGAGAGAGAGAGAGAGAGACAGACAGAGACAGAGACAGAGAGAGAGACAGACAGAGGGGGGGGAGGTGTGGACAGGCTTCTTTTTCACGTGATTCCAGGGAACTCTCTTACTGCTCTTCATGATTCCTGAGTTCTTTAATTCACTTAATTCAATAAATGTTCCGGTGATTAACGCTTTCTGTTGTCTTATTGTATTACTGTATTGATATACTGGTGGACCTTGCCTGGTCGTAAAACGCTCTTAAATACATTTTAATTCATGAAATTTCATATTTATTATTATAGGGCCAATTCTCTATTGAATGTTATATTATACCTAATACATACTAGTGACAAAAGTTATAAAAATAACTTGAGTGCCTTCATCTGGAATCGAAACCGAAACATTTAGCGATTAAGCCGCGTCTCCTAGCATTCGAAAGATAGGTAATAAAGAGTTAAAGATGTGAATTAAATTTGGGCTTGCGCAGAAAGAAGTAAATATATTTCAGCAAGTTGAAAACAGTTTGGATTTCAGCTTGCCGATATATGTCTGTACGCGTCATTTATCCATCTAAATAAGATGTTATTCTTTATAAATCATCCTTGGTGTATGATTACTATTTCGTGTTAATTTCAGTGTTATGTGATCATTAGTTTAAGCGTTTATCGGTTAAATATTTTTACACAGAGAGAGAGAGAGAGAGAGAGAGAGAGAGAGAGAGAGAGAGGCACACACACATAAATCAACTGTTTTGTTTATATATAGATTTGTTTTGATTTTCTGGAAATTTTGCGATTGACTCCACTGGTTTCATATTGAACTCTTTAAAAATTGAAAAACCAAAGAAAGAAAAACTGCAGAAATGCAACCATGTCGCAGTATAATTGATCCGTTGGTTTATGCCAAAAACAAAGTGAATAAATAAATAAATAAATAAAAAAAGAACTAAAATTTTTGTTTTTATGTGACTGGCAATCCTCGCGCTTATTTAAGAATCACAAAAGGATTGCTCCACTGTGGAGAGGATTATAACAGCTGTCCATGATCAACGCTTTTAAAAAAGATGAGTGGTCTCAGCAATAACAACAAGTGCGGGTTCTTTCACACAGAAGTAAAGAGTGTCAGTCATCTGACATATCGTTGCAAAGTTCTGTTAAGGGAATGCTACTATATATAGCAATACAATGCATTGTGTACATATCCCCACTGGACCCTCTGTAAAATGCTGAATATCGAATGTAGCATTAATTCCTGGGAACATATACCAAAAGGAACAGTGGGAAAAAAGTTATACAGCATCCACTATGACTGTGCAATTCATACAGTTTCGTGCCTAGAAAACGAAGCTATTAAACCTGACATCGTGATATGTGGCAAAAAGGAGAAAGAAGTAACCCCAGTAGAAGTCAATGTTACAATGTTGCTGGGTTCAAAAGAGCTGAGAGTGAAAAGATAACGAAAAAAAATATTACCAACATTTTATGTACGATACGAAAAGAAACTGGAATCTTAGGAAGATCTTCACCATTCCAGTAATTATAGGAGCAACCAGACGCGTGAGAAAACTATATAATATACCCGGTGAACAGAGTGCAAGACAGATACAAACAATTACACCTGGAAGGACGGTTAGAATCTTTAAAGGATATCTGGATTGGAATGCATGAAATAGAGAATGAATATGTAGCATCCAGTGGGATACCCCATCCCCAGCGAGAATAAAGGAATGAGAAAATTAAAAAAATAAAATGCGGAAATCGTTTTATATTATAAGTAGTTCATTCAATGTAGAAAACTATTGTATAAAAAAACAAAAAAACAAAAACAAAAAAAAACAACAACAACAAAAAAACAAAGCGTTTGACTTTTTTTTTTTTTTATTTAACTTCAGTAAGTTTTAAGATATCAAGGGGCTCCCTCCTGGAGCTAACACTTAATTTTGTTATGATTTAAATTTATATCCGAGAGCTCTTTTAAGAATAGATGCTGTTCCCTTTATGGCTGCTATTTGTATTTCGGTATAGCTTGGATTTTCAGGGATTGCTGAAGATTCTTTTTTTTTATTAAGCCAGTTGCTCCTATCACATCCGGTATAATGTTTATTTCTTTCAGCGACCATGTCGTTTTTAGATCATTTTTTAGGTCCTGATATTTTGTTATCTTTTCCCGTTCAGCTCTATTAAGGCCAAAATCATTTGGGACTCTGACATCGATAATGAGCGCAGTTCTTTCAGGCTTGTTCCATATAACAATATCTGGTTTGATGGCCTTGTCTTTATGTATCTGCCTGCCCGTATGTCTTTGTCATAGAACACGGTCACTTTTCCGTTTGCCTGTGTATATATCAACGTATGACAGTTCAACACACTCACCACATACGCTGAAAGTTTTCGTCTATACAAACGTGCACATTCCGATCCTGGCCACCAGGTACTCCATATCCACGCCTGATTTTTTTCAAGACCTGGAAACTCCAGTGGACATTCCCCCCCCCCACGTTTCACAAACAAAACAAAAACAAAACAAAACAAAACAAACAAAATAGAAAGAAAACGGGAAATGTCCGAAGCAATTCGGAACGTCTTGGTCAGCTTAAATTAAACTTATTTCGTAAAGTTTGAATAATAATAATAATAAAAAAAAAAAAACAAACAAAAAAAAAAAAAAAAAAAAAAAACACCGGCGTGATAAGAAATGGGTCCATACAATTACCCCCCTAAGCCGTGTTTAAGTTTTTGTCAAGGTTTATCGATTCACGTTAATTAAGACAGTGAGAGATGTATTATTATCCCTCTCATTGTCTTCCTTTTTCTTTTCTTTTTTTAGCTCTTATAAAAAAAGGAAGGAAATCAGCTCTCCAAATTCCGTGGCTTAACGACGCCCATAAAGTGTAGATTTAGCACACACACACACACACACACACACACACACACACACACACACACACACACACACACACACACACGCGCGCGCGCGTGTGTGTGTGTGTGTGTGTGTGTGTGTGTGTGTGTGTGTGTGTGTGTGTGTGTGTGATTGTACCTATAATCAAAATAGATTATTAAGATGTTTATTCCAGTAATGTAATTTTCTAATATATAAATTACTAGCGGGGCACCCGGCGTTGCCCGATCGTAATATATGCTTTGATATGATATCTAATTTATACAGATTTCGTATTTATTAATGTAAAGTTAATTCTCTATTGATTATTATATTGTACTCAATATATAGTAGTAATTTCAAAAGTAAAATAAATAAAACAATATATGACTTTACTTAAGTGCCATCAGCTAGAATCGAAATCAAAACATTTGGCGCTCTAGCTTTAATGGTGCTTGCATTAATAATGCTTGCGCTATCATCAGACGGATAAGAAATAGTTAAAAACGAACTGACTTTAAGGTATAATCGTTGCACATGCGTACAAAATCACGTCAAGATGAATTACACGTGTAAAGTTGCATTCCTTTTTCAATTTAGACACCTTGTGACCTTAGCTGCTATTTTTACTGGTTAAAATCCCGAACGGTCCACAAAAAATGCAATCATTTGACCTGCCTCGCATCGCTTTGCGACCTTGTGTATCGGAGAAATGCACTTTGAAAAAAAAATGGACACACACACACACACACACACACACACACACACACACGCGCGCAATGAGTTTTATAAATTAGATTATTATCATTTCTGGTAACTTAAAGAAAAAAAAAGAAGCAACCACTGTCGAGTTTTATCATAAAGTGAAGGATTTACTTCAAACGGACTAAGTTTCAGTTGCTTTGCTGACTTACTATTTGCTTTCTCCCTTCCTCTCATCACTTGAAATCACTTCATACGAGGGCTAGACAAAAGCACGTGTTTAGTTGCTAACTTTTTCGTGATAGGATGGAGTTATACACATACACGCGCCCGTTCACACGCGCGCACACACAGACACAGACACAAACACTGGCACACGGACACTGACACACAGACACACATATATACTCTTATTAAATCATAGAGCGGAGTATATATATATATATATATATATATATATATATATATATATATATATGTATGTGTGTGTGTGTGTGTGTGTGTGTGTGTGCGTGTGTGAAGTCAATACATAAGTTTTTGCGGGTTCGTAGAAATATCATTTAAAACTATTATCATGTATTTGATGCCTATTTGCATAAAAATATTACCATGATTAATTTATAACTTTTTTTTCAGATTATTAAAGCATCATTCATATTTTTCTGCAATATTCTCACTCATGTTGACTCAAAAACGATCTTCTTTAGTCACCAGAAAAGGGAGTCATCTTCCATCATGATAATGCCCGTCCTCACACAGCACTAGCACTACTGATCAAAGATCTCCTGTGAGATTTTGGTTGGGAAATCTTGTCTCATCCTGCATATTCTCCTGACCTAGCTCCCTCGGATAATCAGATTTCGAGGATTACGAAACCATTTAGATAGCCTTGGGGTTAACATCACGAGGGGAGATTGAACATGAATTAGATTCATATTTCACGTCAAGGCATTTATAAGCTCGTTGGAAGATGGGATCCAATTAGAGAGAGTAAATGACTTTTTTGTTATGAAAAAGCGCTTTCAAAAGATAGTTTTTCATTTCTAAGATGGAATTTTCAATCGACATAACATTTGCACTAACTTATATCTATATATCTATATATATTTGCACTAACTTATATATATATATATATATATATATATATATATATATATATATATATATATATATATATATATATATATATATATACGCTTATTAATCCAAAACAATGCATATTGCCAATTGGACGTAAAAGGCTACTGTTTGGGATTATATTTACAGCAACACTATGTAAGAAGTTGAGCGGCTAGATGCTTGTTTACATTACATTCAAACTTCTGCATATCAGCACAGTCGGGGAAACAGGAAACCGGGGGAGGGGGGATTCCCAAGTCTATTAGTTCGAGGGAATCATCATCGTATCGTATAAATGTACGAAAAGTTTACCAACATTCTAAATGAAAAATAATGCCTATGGAACAAACTGGATTCGAAGTTGGAACACCCAGGTTGTCAGTCCGTGTTGTTGACCACTGGGTGGCGCCTCACGGTTCGAGGGAGGAAACTATAAGCGTAGAAGGCTTCCCGGCATTTAGGGATCTCTACAGTGTAAGGATGGGATTTTGCTGCTTACTGAGTTAGTCTAGAGTATTTACGTCAAGGGGGCACAAGTGCTAAGAGTTCGTCAGAGCATATCCTATTAAAATACTTGCACAATAGTCACAGGGCTCAACATTGCATACATACATACATACATACATACATACATACATACATACATACATACATACATACGTATAATTTCTTACGTGAATTGTAAGTAAATAAACATTTGTTTGTATATGTTTGTACGTGTCTTTGTGTATACTAGTAAATGTTTAAACTTCTTGTAGTAAATTATCGTAAATATCCATGACGTATACAAGTCACACAGGGAATGACTGAATGTAGTGTGTATAGATGTGCTTTTTTTTTTTTTTTTTTTTTTTTTTTTGAGTAGTAGCGAGAGGGACTGGATGCCCCCTCATAGGCTTGCAAGGCGAGATTGCGAGCCAAACACTATTGTTTCTGTCTAGGAGCGAAAATAGAAAAGATGACAAGAAGAAAGAAGAGAAAAAAAATATGTTGAAAACAAGGAGTGGAGGGAGGAGTGGAGAAGTCAAAATCTGTTTATGCGAAGTCCTTCCTTGCGCGCACCACACTTGTCTGTCTTTCGTGGTGTAGTAGCAGTAGCAGCGGTGCGAGTACAGCCACTGTATATCGGGGCGGGCGTATGCGTTGGGGTAGAGGGATGAAGAGTGAACGAAAAAATCACCGCAAATTTGGACGAACACACAAAGTGCGCGGAAAAGAGACGACGAAGGTAACAATAAGAATAGAAGGCTAAGAAGAAGAAGTTGAAAGAAAGAAAGAAAGAAAGAAAAGAATAAAGGAGAAACTAAGAAAGAAAAAAAATGAAAGAAACAAGGAAAAAAAAAGAGGGCGGAAAAAGAAAGACAGAAAGGCGGAAAGTTGTTTGCAAAGGAAGAAAGACGGTAAAAAACGAGGGAAATAAGGAAAGAAAGTAAAAATTATGGAAGGTTAATAAAGAGGGGTTAAAAGAAAGAAAGAAAGAAAAAAGAAAAAAAAGAAAGAATACAGGAAGATAGGAAAAAAGAAGAAAAAAAAACAGAAAGTTTTTTTTGGAAAGGAAGAAACATAAAATGGAAATAATAAACGGCTAAGAGGGCGGAATTAGGAGAATAAACGAAGAAATGAAGAAAGGACGAAAGAAGTTCAGGAATAACAAAGAAAGAAAAAAGTTAACTGGAAAGAAAGAACGGAAAAAAGAAAAAAACAAGAAAACAAAAACGAGTAAGAGAAAAACAAAAATAAGATAGATAGAATTAAAAAAAAAACAACAGAAAAAGTTTAAAAAGTAAGGAAGAGGAATAGTTGATTAGAAATAAATCTAGAAGGAAAGGAAAAAGACGGGTGAGATTTGTTTTAAAAATAGACAAAGAAAATGGCAAAACAGTTGCTTAAAGTATAAAGAAAGAAAGGTTGATAAAAAAGAGGATCGATTTAAAATAAAACAGGAAGAAAACGAGAAAAGACAAAAGAATGGACAATGGAAAAAAAAAAAGAAAAGTTGAAAAAGAGAAACAAAGAAGAAATAAAAAAAAAATGAATGAATGAAGAAAACGAGGAGTGCGATATGAATGGGAAATAAACAAGGAAGAAGGAGATGTCGGAAAAAATAAAAGTTTAAGGAAAAAATGGATGGATAGAAGAGAAAATGAAATTGGGGAAGAACAGAGATTGAAAGACGAAAGAACACATCGAAATGGACGAGAAAGAAGGGAAATGCAGAGAAAGAAAGAGAAAATAGTGAATGATTTTGAAGAAGGACAGGACATGTATATAAGAAACTTTAAAAACGTTATTGAGAATGAAAAAAAGTGGAAGGAAAGAGAGAATAAAAAAATGAATGAAAAAGGAAAGGAAGTATTAAATAGAGACATATGAAAAATGATAGAGAAAAATAAGGAAAGAAGTAGAAAGATAAGGCGAAGAAAGAGGAAGAGGGGGAGAGGGAATAGAAAAATATGTTGTTAGAAAGAAGAAAATAAAGAGAGAAAGAAAGATAGGAAGAAAAAAATAGCGTTGGCGAAGTGAAAATGGAGTCAGAAAAAAAAGAAGAAATAAATGAAAAATACAAAAAGAAAAGGAGATAGATATAAAAATAAAGAAGAAAAAAGAATATGAAGGACGCAGATAAAGGAAAGAGAAAGAGAGAGAGAGAGAGAGAGAGAGAGAGGGGAAAGGATAGAGAAATAAAAAGAAGGAGAAAATAGAAGAAGAAGAAAAAGGAATTAAGATAGAAAAAGAATAAGAAAAAAAGAATTAAAGAAAGTAAGTAAGAAAGTATACAAGTAAGTGAGAAAGAAAGAAAAGAAAGAAAAACAAGAAGAACAAATAAAAAAGGAAAAGAAGTTCAAATTAAAACAAATAATAAATAAGGAAGTAAAAAGAAGACGAAAAAGAAAGAAAAGTGTAGGAAGTAAAAAATAAAGAAAAGTAAAGAAATAGGAAAGAAAGAAAATGAAGAAGAAGAAAAAAAACTAAAGGAGAAGAAAAAGAAAAAGAAGAAAATCTGCATCTCTCTCTCTCTTTCTCTCTCTCTCTCTTTCTCCCTCCTTCTCTTTCTCTTCTCTTCTGTTCTCTTTACTAACTGAGTCTGTGACGACTCCTATATTTGGCGGAGTCTATTAATAGAACTGGGAAAACTAAAACGAAATCTTTCAAAGCCCGCTCAGAGAGGGCCAACGCGATTGGCCGCTCGTCAGTGACGTTTGACATACCATAAAGTCGTTTCCGCCGTTTGATTGGCTGCCTTGTGTGGTGTTGACGTCATCTACTCGAAAACACACAGAATCATATCATCAGACGACAAGTCCGAAAACCGTTCAGTAGAAACCGAGTAAGCAAATAGGAAGCACACGGTGCGCGTTTTTTAAAAGCCTATTGCGTTGAGAGGAGTTTTTTTTTCAACTCTCTTCCTCTCTTCTCTCTCTCACTCAAGCTTACTCCTATCTACGCGTAACACGCTATCACCCTGAAACTATACGCACATAAAAACAACAGTTAGGTATATATATATACATATATATTTGCATCTCTAAATATATATTTATATATATATATATACTTAACTTTCTTTAACGGACTTTGTACATAAAAAAACGGATACAGAAATCAACAAACATTTATTTGGTTCATTTTACTATACAAACACACATACAAACAATTAACTGTTTATATATAAGTATATATTATTACACTGTTTTTAGTTGATAATATACTTTGAATAATTTTGATTCGGTTGTAGGTATTTTTTTACCTATCGGAAAAAAAATCAGGACGTGTTTTCTTGAAACAAAACAAAAACGACAAAAGCAACGGAAATATTTTTTTTTTTAATGTTTGCGTTTAACACTGTTTGAACAATCATTTCATTATGATGGCTACAGAGGCTCAAAAACTGATTGCCCTTTCCCTGGGGAAGATCGCCAACTCCAGGAACCAAAGGGGCGGTATTAATCTGCACAGAAATCTGCTCGTCGCGAGCGTGTTGCAAAAAGCACGAAGTGTATACATGATGGAGAGCTATCAGTGTTTTATCTCAACCAAGAACCGACAGGTTGATATGCAGTCTCATATTTACAACAACGCATACAACAACCACGGCGTCATGAACAACAATAACAACAACACCAACAAAGACCAGTTCCAACACTCAAACATAACATGCGCATCATCACCCACAACCACGAATCAAGAAATGTCGCCGGCCACACCAGGACCCATTTCAACATGCGCCATGGAAACTACCCTGTCGTCGGCGCCGTCGTCATGTCAAGTCAGAACAAGCAACACACTCGACAACAACATGGGCATCGCAATGGAAACAACCCCGAACGAGAACCGTATCAATTCTTGTCACATCCCTGTTGACCCGCTATCGTGTTTACCGCGTATCTCCCCGGTTACCTCGACGACGTCAACCACCTCGGAAATACCCGAACACGAGGTGCCGGCGATCGCGTACACAAACAGACCTTGTCAGTCGACGACACCTTCACCCATGGGTACCCTCACGCCCAGTACCCTGAACAGCTGTCAACACGGTAATAGCAGTAATAACATCGGCAGCAGCATGGTCGAGGTACCCATTCGTCCTAAGCCGGTGGAGATGGTCAGCGTGCCGCCTGTTGTATCTGAATACGTTGTCGTGGATAACTCGTGCGCGGGTGACGACAAAGAAAACACACCGCCCTCGCAAGTGCTAATGGAATGCGACCTAGAGAGCCTGTGCGGAAATCACGGATTAAACGGAGACGGTAGTGCCAATAATAGCAGTAATACCAGTCTGTACAATGGTATGGGGTTACATCACCCCCACCAAATTCACTACCAACAACAACAGACGTTGTTACATCATCAGCAGATGCACGTGTCCGCAACAAGCGGTTGTTATACGTACAATAACCGGGCGGAACATGCGTCTTCAAATCCCACATATTCAGAGATTAATAATCGGATTAACACATGTACAAATACATCAACCGGTAGCAGCCAAGATCTTCACAACCAGCAACAGTCCTCGTGCATCTACGATCGGGCCGGAACCATGGGCCCCCAACCGCCCTTCCTCATTAGCAGTGGCAAAACCATGAAACGAAAGCGACCCGCGTTCGATTCTACAGTGGACTATTGTGAGAACACTAACACTTCTGGACAAATGCTAAACGGTTCAAACCCGAGCAGTTGCAACGGGGGTGGCGCTATCAACACGAGCCACATTGAGGGCTCTGCCTCTCCGTCGCTGACCAACAGCTGCTCGTCGCCGATCTTTTCAATGTATTCGTCCGCGTTCGGTCCTGCCAGCCCCAAGAGGAGCCGGCTCAGCGACTGTATTGTCCTCATGGACCATAACAACAAATACGACCCGACTACTTCACCCTCGTGTGCTATGGGCTCTGCCTCTTCACCCTCGTCTTCTGTGTCGAACACTTCGTCGTCCTCGTCATTGTCGTCGTCACCGTCCTCATCAACTTCGTCCTTTTCTTCCTGTTCGCTGATGTCGTCACCATCCTCTCCGTCTATGGCCCTTTGTGCAAATCCGATTTCGACATCTTCGGTTGAACATACCCCACATATACTGCAACAGCAGATCCATAATATTTCTCATGACTCCTCAGTCCGACATCATCATCAGCATCATCATTCGCACCATCAGCCACACCATCAACAGCAACAACACTTATTTCAAGTACCACATCAGCAACAACAACTTAATCACCATCAACAACAACAGACAACATCTAACACGGATTGCCCGAGCCAGATAAATAACCTTGTGTCCATTTTTCACACGGGTTTCTCGGGTCTCTGTGCTGGAGGGCCCAACAATGGCCCTTATAGACAAGAACAACAGCAGCAACAACAACCGATGACGTCAGAACATCCACAACAAAATAAACACGGATCCATGCATTGTAAATCGCAACAACAACACGAAGGACACCACCACCAACAGCAGCAACAACATTCATACCCACCCAATGGCTATCACCATGCTCCGGAACAACACCACCCGCGCCAACTTCAACTCCAACATCAAACAAAAGAAGGTGACGACGGTGGCGGTGGCGACAAAGGCGGAGGAGGAAGGGTTGGCGATGGTCACCTTTGTGCCGATGTTGTCGGCGCCAACCTTGAGAACAACTACGTCAACCCTTCCTCGATAACAGCGACCAACTTGGTCAACACAGATGCCTCAACGACGACGACAACCACCACCACGACCACCACCTCATCGTCGACGTTTACACCGTCGTCAGACATTTACCCCCACGCCCAACAGCAATTAGGAGAGTACCCGATCCTGTGCTCGAGGGCTACGACGACAACAACAACAGCAGCAGCATCGCCGGCCCCGAGCTGGCATAACAGCAGTAGTGATAACGACCAACGTCTCAACGACAATAGTTGTGATAGTATTAACAAGACAGACTGTAAAAAAAGGGACGAACTAGAAACCCCGGAGGACATGGATACAAGTAGCGGTTGTTGTCGCAGTGATAACAGTGTATCGTCGCCGTCCAGTGCCAGCATTACAACAACAACGACGACAACAACGACGACAACGACCACGACGACGTTGTCGACACACACAAAACTTTCTTCTTCTTTAACAAATAACTCGAACGATACTTCTTCCTCCTCCACCGAGGCTCCAACGGAAAGTCACAATAAGAACAGACAAAATAATAATAATAATAATAATAATAATAATAATAATAATAATAATAATAATACAAATATTAACAACAGTAATACTATTAACAATAATAATAATAACAATAGTTCCAAATCAATAGCATACACAAACTCTCCACGAGTGGTCACAGAAAATCTAACAACAAACTCTCCTCTCTGTAGCGTTCAAATGAAAGACAATAGATTTGAAAACAGTTTACGGACAGTGATAGTCTTAACGGTATAAATAATTATAATAATAACAATAATAACATATAACAATATATATCACATTATATATATATATATATATATATATATATATATATATATATATATATATATATATATATTAAATGTATTGCTGACAATATATTATGAATCACACTGGTAGTACCCTTCAATAAACAGTTTATTTAGTTCATGTGGCTGGATATAAACATATAAAATCACAAAGTCTCTTTTTTTTTCCTTGTGACATTTTTTTGTTTATTCTCAGCCCCGGAGGCTATATTAACTGTTTATTTAAAGTAAGAAAAAAAAAAAAAAAAAAAAAGCAGCGTGATGTATAATATATTATATATATATATATATATATATATATATATATATATATATATATATATATATATATATATATATATATATATAATGTTGATCTTTTTATTATGACAAACAAACTTTGATTTTAAAAAAAGTGCACAAAAGAATTTAAAAAAATTTAAGACAGTAAAAAAGATTGAAATGAAAGTGAAAAAAAAACTATTGTTTGAATGAATATATGAATGACAGACATTGTAAAAAGAAAAGACCAAATTCTATTCATCAATATAAATATATATATTATATATTAAAAAATGACGAAAAATTGTGAATATTTAAAGGAATTTACAACAAAAAAAAAAAACAAAAAATATAACAACAGAATTAAAAAAATATTGGAAAAAAGATAAGTCGTTTTTTTATCATTTCATCAATATGTTTTGTTTGTTTTGTTATTATTTGTTGTTAATACGTATTTTGTTCTCTTTTTTCTGTGCGTGTTGTGTGTGTGTGTGTGTGTGTTGTGATTAACTGGTACTTACGCAGCAATCGCAGCATAGCCGTGCTGTCTGTTCTTTAGATAAGATTTTCGAAATTAAATTCATTTTTTACGGTGTCTTTTGTTGATTAAATTGTTAAGTGAAAGTACAGACTAGTTACAAAACGCCTTCCCCTCCCATGTTAAGAATGGTGTTCTAAATAATGAACATATTAGGATTTGTTTTGCTATACACATAGATTCGAAAAAGTTGTCAAAAATAGTAAAACAAACCCACATATTATTTCTGCACGGTTCGTATTCTGCATAAGTGCCGGGTAGTGTTCAAATTTCCGGACACAACTCTTCCTCAGCATGAATTGTTCGGATTGTTTATACGATGTACACCTGTATATAATTTTAAATGTATTTTGTGACCTTTGACCAATGTTACCTCCGACCTTCGTCAGATGAATCTTTTACAATTTAGGAACTTCCTTGTCGAAATAAACTTTTTTTTGTTAATATTGTTTTTGTGTTCTGCAGTCCTGAACGTGCTGCCTCAAAAATGTGGGAATGAATATATATCACTGTAATAATTTTTGGGATCTGTATTATCTAACTATCGTGATGTTCTTCAATTTTATGCATCCCCTAACTAGGTAACCTCTGTCTATTGTTAACAGTCTTCATGACCATGGCGTAATAAAAGAAAGAAAAAAAAGAAAAGAAAAGAAAAGAAAGAAAAGATTCAGTTTCGAAATATCATAGAGACCCCAAAGTTGGACGAAAAGATTTCCGAGTTTAATATAATAATTCGCGAGTTTGACACAGATTACCGTGTTCGAAAGATGCACCTAAAGAAGGCCGGTGATTACATTGGTCGAAACGTTGTGAATATAACACACCTTGCCCCCCCCCCCATTCCAATGTTTCTCCCCCACATTAAAAACTGATCTATTTTTCTAACTCTGAACTCGTGGGGAGGCAATTGTATAGGATTAATTGGAACGAACATATCCAATCAATGTGCGTAACTGATTATTATTATTTTTTTTTGTCTTCCTTTTTTTCTGAATCTACAATATCCGTTACCAACATATTTGCAAATTAATTGTCTCACGTCACGGAATGTTTGCGAACTACTATTTTCCTCTGTTTCGACCGATGTTATCTCCGACTTTCTTCAGGTGCACCTTTTCGAAATCAGGAATTTTTTTTTTTTTAATTCAAATTGCGTAGCCTTTATTATCTTCAATGAATTCTGTTTGAAATGCCTTAAGTTCCCCTGTTTGGCATAAACATCCCCGAGTGCGATTAGAAAATTACCGAGTTTGTAATGATGCATCTGAAGAAGGTTGGAGGTTAAATCGGCCGAAACATTGTGAATGTAACAACGAGGGTAAGATTAGCAGCATGAATAATCCGAATAATCTTAGCGTATTCGTATGACTTACTAATAATTAGAAGTAAATTTCGTAGAAATTCCATCCCTCTTCTTTAAACGCCTTGTATCATGTTTTTGTAAACAATGGTTTTATTAATGTGATTCCATCCAAAACTCACCATTTTTTATTTTTTTAAATTTGCGAGCCATTTTAGACCCATTATTATCATCGGCTAAGATCTAAGTGCAACATCTGTTCGGTCTTAGCAGACTATTCTCCTGGGGATTACCTCTTTCTTGAGAGGAGCAGCAAAGTTTTTATTGTCTTTTGGAAAAGAACGGAAGGGTTACAGCTCGTCGCCCTCGTCCCTAAGAGAATGTTGATGAGACTGACTACGCTATTTTTTCAGCTGAGAATCACCCCTCCCCTTTTAGAACTATTCCAATTATAAACTGACCCTGTTTCTAACCCTGCTGCTGTGAGAAGCAGGTGAAATTTGTTACGTGAAATATGCATTTCATCATCCTAAAATCGGCATTGCTTATTTGTTTATATCAAGGATCGTGCTTAAATCTCGTCACCTTTTTTGCGGCTAATTCGAAAGAAAACGTTATTTTAACTCTATTTTAAAGGACCTTTAAATACAGTAATAGATAAATGCAGGGAGAACGGATTGCGTGCCAACGGAACAAACAAGAAATTGCCCTCTTTTCAATATAATCCATATTTACTTGCCTCCCCGCAAGGTTGGTTTTTAATGTGATGCAAAACAAACTCCTCCCCCACCCCAAAAAGGGCATTCCGGACCGAGAAACAAAACAAAAACAAAAACATAGAACTTGTCTCAGTTTAGAAGGATTTTTCTTCACTGATTGAGAACAGCAAAGCTGAAGTGTTGAATCAGACCAGATACTACACGTTGTGCCTTTCTAACGGAGTCGCTAAAATAAAATCGAACCGTAAACAAGATTATGTTTCATATTTTTATAACGAGAACATAAGTAACGATATATATATATATATATATATATATATATATATATATATATATATATATATATATATATATATATATATATATTAGCATGCTATGTTAACGCTATTATTTTGCCATTTGAATTGTACCCGCCAATCTAAAAATGGCCCCGATTTTTTTTTCAATTTCTATTTTTGATTTTGATGTTTAAATCAGCCTCGTTGTTTTTATTGGTGTTATTTATTTATCCCATTATTGATGATCTCGTTGCGCCTTAAGTCTATCTATCCCCTTTATTCTCTCTCTTTCTCTCTCTCTCTCTCTCTCTTTATATATATATATATATATATATATATATATATATATATATATATATATATATATATAGAGAGAGAGAGAGAGAGAGAGAGACAGATAGAATAAGGGGGATAGATAGACTGAAGGGTTCTATTGTCTCTTGATCCTTTTCAGGCACTACCCTTTCCCCGCTTTTCAGCTCCGCATACGCGCACGGACGCACTTCGCTTCGACAATACGGCAAGGTGCGCTCACTACCGCGTGTTCGGCGTTTGTGACCGTGTGTCCGCGCCAATAACAAAACAAGCACCCACTCTCTAGAAGAGATGAAAACTGTAAATCATCTCGTCGCGTTGTTTTAACCGTTTCTCTTTTTTTTGTTGTTTCCTATAATTTTTTAACACAAAAACAACCCTATATTATTATTATTATTATTATTATTATTATTATTATTATTATTATGTTTGACCTACCAAATATTTATCACTTCTTCAGTTTTATTTGCCAGAGCAAATTTAGAAAGCCATTCTTAACATTAGGCGGGGGTATTTTGTTAGTTGTTACTTTGCGCAGACGGAAGCCTCCTAAAATGACAACAGTTAATTTTCTTGCGGATGGTAAACTGCAACAGTGCCAAATGTTTTATGATCCTTATTAACTAACCCTAACCCTAACCCCAACGTCGAACATTCGGTAGATAAAAAAATAGAACATCAATATTATAATAATAATACCCTGAATTAATTAGGCAAAATGAATTAAATACTTCAAATCTAATTACATTTTTCTCATATGGGAGTTTTCTTAGCTGTTCACTATTTGTTTCAGTTATTTAAAAGTAACTGTTGCACTGGCCTGCTTCCCGCTTGAATACAACATATAGCCTTCAAATCCAATGTAAACAAGTTCTTGTTAAGCCACCTCCATATATAATCAATTTCTACCAAATTTACAACGTTAGTGATCACTACACGGCCATCTTACATTCATTAATGTTTATCCTCGAGTGGCCTTCGAGTCTTGATATTTATTATATTATTTCTTTACTAGTTTGCGTCTGATGTTGGAATTCATTTCAACGATCTCTTTTAGGATTCACAGGCGGGACCACCTGAAGGTTACCAACAACATATAAGCGAAAATATTTCTTTGTTCTTGTTTTTTTTTTGTTGTTTTTTTCTGGCTGATGTTATATAATAATAAAAAAAAATACAAATTTGTTTTTAAGTAGACACGCACACTTGTGCATAAATTCACTCACGCTAACGATTAAGGTTCTGTTAAGTAGATTTAACTCCACTGTATGAATGCGGTATTTTGGTGAAAGGGGCTGGCTAAGAGTCATCTCAAAGACAGCCCCTCGCCGCCCTCCCCCAAGTTAATAGGGATTCATTCCTAAGTTTAATTGAAATTATATTGATTTTTATTATTTTAATGCACTCATTACTGTAATATTGTATTAATATGATGCCCAATAAGCTAAATATATAAGAGCAAAGGGTAGTATCTGTTATGATGATACTATACTTCAATCTTTTTTTGTTCCTGCTCAATGAAGGAGAAATCATTTTGGACTGAGCTAATTTTTAATTGCTGGGGAGCTGGATTTTCTCCCACATTTAAAAACCGACCATTCGTCTAACTCTTCCCGCGTGTGGGGAGGCAAGTAAATAGGATCAACATAAAGGTGTCCCAATATGAAACATCGATTTTGAAATATGAATTAGTATAAAAATGGATGCTTCATTTTGGGACACCCTGTACAAGTAAAAATCGTGCCAACTGGATTCGAACTTGGCACACACAGATCTTTAGCTTATGTCCGTGTCAACTTGACCAGCGTCGTCAAACCCCATAATCCAATAAAAGTAATGCTAAGTATGCTGAAAAAGACTGTGTTTAGCTTGCATACAAAATAACACATCAAATCGTAGGCAGCGCCTCTAATAAAACCACACGCAGACTTCGTTTTTGTTTGAAAGATTCTCGTTTATCGAAACCAAAGAAAGCAAAGGGTTAATATTTTTTGGTACTTCTACACTATTGGAACAAGATTCTGTCGTCGATAAATGGAGTTTTCAGATTAAAAAAAAAAAAAAAAAAACAATAGCTTCAACTGTTTCTTTTTTGTCAATTCTAATAAGTTACACTGGTAGCTTCCAAATTATGCAGTCGAAATTACCTGAACATTACTGAATTATATATATATAAAAAAACAACTTTAATCGTGTTAGCAGGTGAAAAATTGCCGCCATCTTTGTTTAATTCGAACTTACCTCCCTGTTGAACTTTCCTGTGTTTACGATCGTTTCCAGCAAATTCTATTTTTTATTTTCTTTAATAAAAAATTTTATACCTCTTTCGTAATTTTGGGATATAATCGTCTTGAAAATATCAGGAATACGTAGATACCATTGTTTTTATGTGTAATCCAGTTTTTCGATTTTCGAAAATCTCGTTTCAATTCTGTAGACGTGCCAGATTTTGTTTATTTATTTGTACTCTTTTTCGCGCCTAACAAAACGTATTGCCACTTGGGACATAAGTGGCAATCGTGTCTAACAGGTGACTGTGAATTGAACAGCGAAATGTCTGTTCACATTACATTTAAATTTTTACAGGTTAGTACAGACAGGGAAGTAGGAAACAGGGAGGGGATTCCAAAGTCTAGCAGTCCGAGCGGAGTAGAAGGCTTTTCACATCTAGGACCCTCCTCCATTGTGAAGGGTGGAATTTTACTGCTTGTCGAGTTAGTAGGGAGTATGTACGTACGTCGAAGATGAATATTGAGAATTTGTATTAAAGATGCACCTGAAGAAGGTCACAGGTTACATCGGATGTTACATCGGCTAAAACGCTGTGAAAATAACAAACTAGTTGAGAATTATTCAAGCGTATTTAAAAAACGTGCGTGTGTGTGTTTTATGTCTTGTTAGCAGTAAATTTGTCTTCTACGAAGATTTTCTTTTATTTATTAAAGGAGTATCAACAGAAGTTAAAAATCTCTGTATTAATAAAACTATTAGACAAGATCTCATATAATATGCTCTGATGAACTCGTTGCACTTGTGCCTCCTCGACGCACAAATCCCCGACAAACCCGCTTCGCTTAGCAGCAAAATAACATCCCCTCCCTCACTGTTGGTGGGATCCCTAAATGCCAGAAAAATTTCTACTATAATAGTTTCTTCCCTCGAACAGCTAGATTTTGGAATTCCCTTCCTGCCACCTGCTTCCCTGGCTGTATTGATATGCAGAAGATTAAATGTAACGTAAATTAACCTCTTGTTAAACTTCCCTAGGAATGGTGTGGTTGTTTCTCGTCAATACGTACGTTAATAAACACGCATTTACAACATTTTCAAAACATATTACAAACACAAAAATATCATAGTTGCTTACAGCTGTTTCAAAACAATGTTTATTTTAACTCGTACAATGAAACAAAAGTTTTCAAACACTAGATCATCATCAGAACCGAATTTTCTTAGGCACGCGTACGCAGTAAAAAAACAAAAAAAAACAAACAAAAAACAAAAATCAAATCAGCAACAGTATCCCAAAAGTTCAATTCCCATAAAAAAAAAAAAAAAAAAAACAGAAGCAAAAAAAAAAAAAAGTTACAACAATAGATTCAGTGTCAAATATTGGGATTAATATTCTGTTTAATCAAAAACACGAAATTTCATATTATAAAAATAAACTAAGGAAGGTCATTTTAACTAAACCCCCTTTTAAAAATTAAACAATTATTTTTTTCACGTACTGTAACGCTATAGCAAACACGTAACATAATGGATTATTTTGGCCTATTTTTGTCGAGGGTTAAATCGTGGAGCTTCCAAATCACAGTGCACGTTTGAGATCTCTTTGCAATTATCGACAAAAAAAAAAAATAATTTCTGGATTGAATTACGATAAAGTTTGAAGACCAAAAATCAAGAATTTGTGCTCCTAAGAAAAAAGGGGTATACTGATGATGTTCACCCTCTCTTTGTTTATAGGGAAGAGGGATTACTTTTTACTTGCGAAAATATAAGGTTCACCTTTTGTTGTTTGTTGGGACTAATCCAGGTATTGGTTATGAATAGGAGAAGGAAATTATCGGAAACATCCGCCGACGTTTCCGAGTTTTGCCGAACGTCTCCGATGTTTTGATGAAAATAGAAATAAATAAATAAAACCAATAAACAAATAAAAACAAACAAAACAATGAAAATACTACATCAAATCACTTATTTTATTTAACAATTGGTTGTCCTTAAATGACGTTGAAAATACTACATCAAATCACTTATTTTATTTAACAATTGGTTGTCCTTAAATGACGTTGCTTTTTGCTTTCGTTATGTTTTTGTAACAAGTTTTTTTGTTTTTTTGTTTTTTTAATTTTATTTATTTATTATTTCTTTACTAAATCAATATTACTTTTAATAGGATTTTAAAAGTTAAACTTTATTACGATATTGCACGATGAATATAAATGTTTCTAAGTGAATATTTTAATCTTTCTAAATTACTTGATGAACGTAACTCTGGTTTCTCTTTATTTTTTCTGTCCGTTAGTCCTCACATTCCATGAGCGATGTTTCTGACAGAAGGGGAAGAATTGCTGTTTTCGTGATGAAATTATTAATATTTTTAAGTAGAATTAAAAAAAAAAGTTGTGTTTGTATTATTATACACATAGATTCGAAAAAGTTGTCAACAAACAAATATATAACAAATAAATGTTATCAAAGGCAAGATAAGTTACTTTTCTACCTAACTGGATATTTTTTTTTAGTGTTTTTATTTGATGTAATATGTTTATTCAGTTTATGTTTTTTTAACATAAGTGTTTGCTGATGTATTGGAAAATTTAAAATGGCACCGGTTTCTTTGCTGAACACGGTAAGCTTGAGAAAATGAATTAAAAATAAAAAACTATAAAAAACTATACAAAATGCTATTAGAAACTCGTTCAATATATGTTACTGTGACATAGGCTGACATATATTCGGTGGGGTTTTAACAATATTTTGTATAGTATTTTTTATTTTTAACTCATTTCCCCAAACTTATCGTGTTCAACGTCATTTTAAATTTTCCAATATATCGGTAAACACTGTATGTTTTTCTAGCTGAATAAACATGTTACATTAAATAAAAACACTAAAAAATTATCCAGTTAGGTAAAAAAGTAACTTATCTTGCCATTGATTACATTTATTTGCTATATATATATATATATATATATATATATATATATATATTTTGGTAACTTTTTCGAATCTATGTGTATAATAATACAAACCCGAAAAGTTATTTTTGATACTTTATATTATTGCATTTTTTTTTATTTCGACAAATAAGGGAATAATAGTCACTAATAAAAAGGAATATCAATAATGTGTAGGTCACGTAGAGGCGAGAAACGTATATACACAATCAGTGGTAATATAATTTTGGGTGCATGCAGGCTTACAAGATCCTCAGTTTAAGGTTGATGACCGGTGTCTTCCGTAAATATGTTCCACAGTGTGTAGCTACGTATTGCTGATGTCTCTCGCCTTCCCCTCTCTCTTAATCTCCCATTCTTTCTCCCTCCCCTCCTCCCTCCTCCCCTCTCTCTCTCTCCCATCTCCTTCTCCTTGTCTCTCTCTATTTATCTCTCATTCTTACCGTCTTTCTCTTTGTCTCAACTTTTATTTAAAATAAAAGGTGCTTATCTAGAATTATAAGTATTAAAAAATAAATAAACTGCAGAAAAATATTCATGATGTATGTACCCATCACAGAACGAAGATGTCATATTCCAAAAATCACGTAAAAAGATCAAGTAGCTATATATATATATATATATATATATATACTAGCAGAAGTACCCGTCGTTGACTGGGTTCAAAAACAGCCTACAGAAAATGGACTGTGATTGATGAAAGTATGATAGGTTATGAAACGGAGGGGGTCGTAAAGAGATAGGTTTTGATACTCAAAAATTTTACCCTAAGCAAAATATGATGAACGTAAAGATAATTTTTGCGAAAGTATATTTTTTTATATGAACTTTGTTTCCATTCGTAGCTAAGAGTGACCAACAAAATGATGTTTCCTTACAAAGAGAAATGTTATATATATATAATAATATAAATATACAAGAAATAAATGTTACTTTTATGGTAGGAAACTTCACATCTATATCAAAAACCCTTGTAAACGTTTTTTTTTTTTAATTTTTTTATTTCCATACTTTGGGGACCAGGCGCGAATGCAGACCCCATAATGTTTATGAACCACCGTTTTGCCAGATCAAACATACCTATTCCTGATCCTCGATACACCTATCATTATAATTAATCAGTTTTTTTTAAATAGTCAACCATATAGGAGCCTATTCCTGACCACACACACACACAGACACACACGCACACACACACACACACAGACGTTCAGCTTTATATTATAGATATATAATCATTTTTCATGACTTTTAGCGATTTTAATTGAAACCATTATAAGTCTGATTTTGATTACGATAGTTCGAATTCAGTTGTCTCTCCTAAAACATGGCGGATCAAAACATGACGTATTTCTTCCTCGTAAGATTTGATTTTCTTAGGTAAAAAAAAAAAATGCTTGATCAATTTACGTGATTTTTAAAACATGACATCTTTGCTCCGTGACAGGTATCATAAAGTTTTTAGAAATTTTTATTGTGCTATTTAAAAAAAAAGGGGGTTTGATTCTAACTAAGCACCAAATAAAGTTTAATTTTCAGTCACTGTCATTTTACTTACTAATGGAGCTCTCTAGCTTTTAAAAATGAAGCGACAATGGCAATGAGAAAGACACCGAACCCTTTTTTCTTTTTGTTAAATAACTTCTATTTTGTTATCGATGTTTCCAATTCACTTCCTATTGCTCCATCTCCTTGCTAACAATGTTTTGTTTTTCTGAATAATAAACTTATAAAAAGCCCTTCTTAACATGGGGAGAGGCTGATTTTTTCTTTTACCTATTTTATACTTTCATCTAATATTTTAATAAAGAAACCATATTATAAAAATCAAATAAAAAAATAGCAACCGGAAGTGAAGTGGAAATCGTCATCGTAACGAAAACCTGTTTTACGTAAAAAGACGGCGATCATTGTTATTATTTGCACACTCTCTTTTCCTTTTTCTTTTTTTTTTGCGTGAAAAAGATTACAAACTGAAAAAAATATAGACTTTTTCCTAACAAAAAAAAAAAAAAAAAAAAAAAAAACGGGAGACAGCTAAACCGAATTAAGGTAAAAATAAAAAAATAAAACACACACAATGAATTTGTAAAATACGAAATAATACGTTAGAGAGAGAGAGAACGAGATAGAGAAAGAGAGAACTCTATAGAGAGAGATGTGGGAAGATAGTGTGTATAATTATATAAACATTATTGGCTACACATATGCATACATGTTTCTGAGTGCTGCAGTGTTGCACTGCTTCATCGTAAAAGATCCGGTCTGCAGCGGAAACATGTATGCATATATGTAGCTTATAACGTTTCTCTGAATAAATATACATGCTATAATTATGCTCTGCTTGTCATTGAGCACTTTTTGATGAACACCAGCGTTTCAGCGCATTTATGTCTAAAACCTTCAGCACTCGGGACAAGATCAAAATGTAGTATCTGTTCTTCAGATGCTGCCCTTCTATTTCTTGTTCTCTTTCGGTGGAGGAGAAATCCTTCACGACTGAGGCAATTTTTATTTTTGTACCTTTTCTCCACGTTAAAAAACAACCCTGGTGTCTAACTCTGTCCCGTGGGGAGGCATAATAAATAGGTACAATAATTTATATATATATATATATATATATATATATATATATATATATATATATATATATATATAATACTGATTGATATGATAATTAAGAGATTGATTTTGCACTACGAAACACGAAGCAGATACTGTCAAGAATTGTCAACTGAATTAAAAGAATAAATTATAAGATTATAAGATGGACACCATCATGAATTTTGGAATATAGTTTTTTTGTCATTTATTCACTATATTGCTCTGTAATTACATTGGACTTCTTAAATAAGGATTGGTATATATTATAAGAAAAATATTTCCGCGTGATATCATATAAATTTGATGTATCTGCATTAAATGTTATAAGGAAGCGTAATATTTTATCCATAAATTTTCAGTATTTACTTCAATAGTGCTCAACTCGTGAGAAGAGGTAGAAAGTTATGAAAGTTATTAATTAAGCAATGCAAACTTTTTCACGTTTCAATCCCTAGCCTAACAATTCCCTGAAATGCGGAAGATTATGTGTAGCTTAATTACCATACATTTTCATAACTTATATATATATATATATATATATATATATATATATATATGTGTGTGTGTGTGTGTGTGTGTGTGTGTGTGTGTGTGTGTGTTATTTATTTTTATGGTTTCCTGAAGTGTGGCAATTAAAAAATGTGTGTGTGTGTGTGTGTGTGTGTATGTGTGTATTAGCAGGAAGTCCGACGTTTCCCTGGATTCCTACCACACTTGTATTGTCATCGAAATTTGGTGAAATTGCTCTTCTTTTCAATCAGATTATTAATTGCCTGCTTTAGTCGAGGACTAACTGTAGTACACTGAGAGGGAACTTTGCATGCTTTCCCATAGTGACTTAGTCGATGATACATTGTAGTCTACATTGCACTGTAGTGAACCTCTTGTTTATTTTGTTTTTATAAAATCATTGTTATACAATGGCTTGAATTAAAGTTTAAAATACAAAATAGTTTGATTGTGCTGGAAGCATTATTATTCAGTTTGGACGCGCCCCTGTCTAATCAAAGAACACAATGTTTATTTTATACGCCAGGCCTTTTTGCCTGTGCGATGATAAAATTTCTAAAATGCACTTGTGATGTGAGGCTTTATAAGCGCTTTAACGTTTGTCACAATTGCATTTTCCTTTTTTAATTGGATTTTTCGATTATCGATTATCGATTTTCGTTAGCATTCCGATACTAAACCTGTCTAAGAACAACCCAGACACATAAAATATATATATGTAAAATTTTATAAAAATTGGCCCAACCGTTTCAGAGTCCATAGGGAACTCTCTCTCACACACCCGGACAAATATCTATCTATATCTATATCTATCTATATCTATATCTATATCTATATCTATATCTATATCTCTCTCTCTCTCTCTCTCTCTCTCTCTCTCTCTATATATATATATATATATATATATATATATATATATATATATATATATATATATAATTGAATCATTTCTTATCAAAGCAAAAGGTTACTAGAGGATGCAGGTTTACATGATTTTCAATTAGATGACAAACACTGTCATGAGAGGCTTGAACGAACGTGTTTTCAAACAATGCCGATCAACAGTAAACGCGGTCAATTTATTCAACGAGTTTTCAACATTTCCAATCTGTTTCAAGAGACGACCCTCTCAAACATCACCTTCTCTCGCAAGAAGGTTTTGTTTTTTTTTTGTATTAATCTCAAAGTGCCTTCATTTGCGATGGATTGCCGACGTGACTATACAGGTTATTTATGTACCCAGTACAGAGTGCTCCTTTTGAAGGAGCTGAATTATCCACTTTTGTGTCGTCATGGGGGAGGAAAATAAATAAATCCACTCCTACGGAATTTACGCGAAGGTAGACATTTGGTAGATTAATTCAAATGCATAATCGGCCAACTGTTATTGCTCTGTAATTTTGTAATAGACGTCTCCTTATCAATCACTAGTTCCTGTCCCCATACTAAAAAAAAAAACCCCTTATTTCCAGTCGGGTTATTTTTTTAGAATAATGCTCCTTCAAAAAATACTGTATATCATTGTTGTACGACCACATTTGAACCATACAATGCCCGACTTTGGTATATAAACCCTAATTCTAATGAAAACTACATTCAGATTGACAGCTTAAAGACTTCAAAATTGCTAGTCTCAGTCTTTTAAAAATAAATACTATTATTACATGTGTTCTTTCAGAATTGTCTTATCTACTCCCCTCCCCTGTTTTCTTTGTTCCAGCTCGTTTGACTCGTTGGTCTAGTGGTCTCCGTCAATTCGCTGTACCGATATCGCATTGTAATACAGCTTCTTATTCCAGTAGCATTTTTTCCTAGAACAGTAAGCTTGTGGAATTCTCTTCCTGCTCACGATTTTCCTCCCACCTACATCCCTGGTCTTTTCAAGACAAAGGTCAATAGGCATCTTCTGTCTTTGCGATAATCATCATTTTTTTTCTTGTTAGTTTCTGATATCAGATGGCTTCATGCCTTGTCTGGAGCTATTTCCATAAAAAAATATATATCCAAATTCATCACGACCACGGTAAACATTGTTATCGGTCATATTTGTTGTTATTATATCTTTATATAAAAATCAATGCCTGTGTGTGTGTTTGTGTATTTGTGTGTATGTTTTTGTATTTCCTATGGAAAAAAAGTTTGATAATCTACATAAAATCTAAAAGTCTGTTCTTATGTAAAATTGACAGGGAAAGACAATGGAAGTTCCCCAGATGTTCTCATATAAGGAGTGGAGGCTAGAGAACATAACCCCCTTAAAACTTCAAAAGTATACTATTTTCTATAAAATTTAAAACATCTTTATAAAATTTAAAACTTCAAATATATCCTATTTGATGAAATTTATATTAAATGTATAAAATTTCCGAGGAAGACAATGGAAGTGGTCCCGAATTTCTACATTACCTTCTATGTTCTGAATGTTTAGGTGTCCCTGTCTCTAAGTTTTCTATAAGACCAGAATCTTTTTCCAATTTCAAGTATTTCCGATTTCAATGACATTTAAATCCTATATATAAAGGACCAATTCAGAGAGTTTTTCCATCATTT
This sequence comes from Euprymna scolopes, assembly GCF_053919585.1. Classification (NCBI taxonomy): domain Eukaryota; kingdom Metazoa; phylum Mollusca; class Cephalopoda; order Sepiida; family Sepiolidae; genus Euprymna; species Euprymna scolopes. Next base: position 86,116,765 of record NC_136483.1, read on the forward strand.
CAGCTTCTTCCGACTATATCAGGAGGCAAAACAGGATGAGGCGTGGGGGGGGGGGTAGTAAAAAAAACGGGGAAAAATGTTGTTACGAGTAAAGTTATTTTCCTAGAATTTTCCGTATGTAGAACACAATACAACATGGCTGCTCCCCAGCTGACTATAACATGGTCGTTTTCAAATCTAATGTAAATAAGTCATTGTTAAGCAGTCCTCTTAAATAATCAAGCCCTATCTAAGTTTCATCATTAATAATTATCACGATGTTGTCTTACAGTCTACCCAACGCTGATTAACCCTTATCCTAGAGTGGTCCTTGGGCATTAATTTGTGATGACCCTCTAGTAGAAAAAACATCCAATAAACAAAAAAACAAAAAACAAAAAAACAAACAAAAAACAAATAAACAAAAAAAAAAACAAGTACATAGTAGTGACTTGCATTAAATCCCGAGCAACGTCGGGGTTTCCTGCCAGTTGTTTGTAAAGTAATAGCGGTGCCCGGTGCCGTTTATTTGGAGTGGATATCAAATCATTTTTGCCTCTGATTAAAGTTAAGGGAAAAAAGTCACGTATTATGATTAATATGTGCTTCAAAACCATAGATAAGCGGTATTCATCGTGGGAGTTACTATTCTAGAAAGCAAACCGCATTAGTTACTAACCCTAACCCCATAACACCAACAAAGGTAACACATACAGCTTCATGTAACCCCTAAAAGAAACTAATCCCAAACCCTTTTCTCAGTAAGCAATACCCGCTTCTCCTCCCCAAATATTTGCAGCTGGATTGATACTTCCTCACCCCTTACGATAAAAATGTTTTGAAAAAGAAAAAAAGAAATACACATTTATCAAACAATATTAGACGATAATTCCCTGCTCTTATTCCTAGGGAGTGCCGCGGCATCAACCCAAATCCTTGGTCTTTTGGCTTGAATCAAAGTCGAGTATCTGTTCTGATGCCCCACTTCATGTTTTCTTGGCTGAGGCAATTTTTTTAATTATCTTTTTTCCAGCCCAGAGTGCTCATTTTAGGAGAGCTGGATCCCCCACAGACACTCGTTAAAAACCGACCTTATGTCTTATTCTACTCCTTAAGAGTAGCTAAATATAGTCCTGATAAACCGAGACGATTTATATTTTGGACTCAATCCAGAGAGATATTTCTTGTGGGAGTTGGATATACCCCACATTAAAACCCGACCATGTCTAATTCTGGACTCGTGTAGAGGCACGTAAATAAGGGTTCAATTAATGTACAATACATACATATGTACAGCGTGAACCCCCCCCCCAAAAAAAAACAAAAGCTAAATGGAGGCCATCTAGAACATATGCTGTAGAACGGAGAAAAAAAGGCCAAAGACCCTTGTGTTTTGATGTGATATTTTGAATATGATAAACTAGTTATGACCAAAGTTTCATTTCATTCGGAAGAAAACACTAAGAAATGGGGGCCTAATGATAGTTGGGACCCGTTTTTTTGGGTCACCCTATATATATATATATATATATATATATATATATATATATATATATATATATTCAGTATTTACTTCCACAGTGCTTAGTATGTGAGTAGAGCTATGTAGCCTGACGATTCCCAACGAGTATAAAATGCGGATGCCCCTGTGTAGCTTAAGTGCCATAATATATTTTCATAACTTATATGTGTGTGTGTGTATTTGTGTGTGTATACATATATATATGTATGTATGTATATATATATATGTATATATATATATGTATGTATATATATATATATATATATATATATATATATATATATATATATATATATATATATATATATATGTATGTAGTACTGGGTTACATGGTCGGGTCACCGGCGACTAAACTGGTTCCCCCACCAGACTTGTTTGGTGAGGAGGGCGGCTAGTCTCCCTGAAGGATTAAAAACAAAACCTTCCAAAGGGCGAATGAACTCTTTTTCTGGGTCAACGGCCAACTAGCACCGTGTATATTTGTGTGTGTATACGTGTATTGGGGTGGAGAGGGCTCCCGTAACCCGTGGTGAAGGCAACCTTTCTAGGAGAAGCAAATCTCTAATTTAAAAAACCATAAAGCGTGAAACCAGTACCTGCATTAAGCTGGTCTGCAGTTTAATTTGTTACTGACTATTTTGCTCTTGCTTGTTGCTGGATCTCAACATTCTGAACCGAGAGAGAGACTTAGCTGTCGTACAAAGCTAAGACTCTGTAACATCATCTTTGTATAGATACTCCCTCAGGCATTTGGGCTCATGGATTTTAAATGTCTGAGGGAGTGGCACTCGTCTGACAAGACGTTGCAATCATCATATATGTATGTATGTATATATATGTATATATAATGGTTGTAATGTTTTTCTTTCCTGGATGCAAATTTACTGAAACTTTTGTAGTTATTAAAGAGTGCTCGATAAATGAACGTGTTTATAATATGTTGATTTATGCGAATATTATTTGCTACATATGTGCACACATGTTTCCGCTGATAACTCTAGTGGTAGATCCAGTATCGTCAACAGAGCAGTAGTACTCTCAGCGGAAACATGTATGCACATATGTAGCCAATAATGCCTGCGTAAATAAACATTATATATGTATGTATATATATTTATATATATATATATATATATATATATATATATATACATACATATATATACATTGTTTTTATCATACATACATATATATATATATATTTTTATCATACATACATATATATATATTTTATCATACATAAACACACACACACACACACACACACACACACACATATATATTATATTTTATATTTTATAAAGCTCCCCTCTTTGGTAGAGCACTCTCGAAAATTATCTTACTCGCTACTTAATTTAGCTGAAATAATGCGAAGCTCGCGATTTGTTTACAAACAAACGTTTGAGCCCTCTACGAGTAGCGGACCGATGTTTATTTAAATAATCGTTCGGACAGGTTAATTTCGGCCACCGATTCCGTAGTCAAGGGGTAGGACTGCCGACTGTCATCACGACGGTTCTAGGTTCGATCCTCGGCTTGGGAGAGGTGTTAGTCTAGCGGCACTGATGAGTTGTGAAACAACGAAACAGGTCTGTATGTCGATGACTAAAATATATTTTATATATATATATATATACATTGTTTTTATCTGGTATACTTTCGTGAAAATGTTGTCATCCCTTCACATACAACATCTGATATTCGCAAAGGTTTACCCCAATCGATAGTGTCGATGATAATTCAAGTAGCAACAGCATTTATTACAAAAAGCTTAATACGAGTTAACCAAGAATGGATATTTTCAGAGCACGTCAATTCAATCTGCATGTCTTAATGTGATTTAAGCGTTACAGACTGACGGAAAAGCTTTTTTTTTAATTTTTTTTTTTTTAGATGGATAGACCAGCAGAAACGATTGTCTAAACTCAAGCCTAAGAGAACGATATAAATGCTATTTCAAGCAAGCATGACAAATTGAGGAAAATGCTATTTTTAACTTAAGCATGGCAGACCAATGAAAATGTTATTTCAAATCTAAGCATGACAAATGCTCTTCCAAACCTAAGCATACGGGACAAATCAGTATATTGTTTGAAACTTAAACATGACAAGCTGATAATAGTTATATTTCACCGTTAAGAGTAACTGACATATGATGATATTATTTTAAACTTAAGAGTGACAAACCGATGAAAATGTTATTTCAAACTAAAATGTGACAAATTGATGAAGACGTTATTCGAAACTTAAACGTGAATAACCAATGAAAATGTTATTTAAAACTAAAGCGCGATAAGCCGATGAAAATGTTATTTGAAACTTAAGTTTGACAAACCAATGAAAATGTTATTTGAAACTTAAGTTTGACAAACCAATAAAAGGGTTATTTGAAACTTAAGTGAGATGAGACAATGAAACTGATATTTGAAACTTACACGTGACAAACCAATGACAATATTATTTGAAACTTAAACGTGACAAGCCAATGAAAATGTTATTTGAAACTAAAGCGTGACTAACCAATATAAATGATATTTGAAATAAAAGCGTGACAAACCAATGAGAATATGTCTTTTAAACTTAAGCGTGACAAACCTATGATAATTTTATTTGAAACTAAAGCATGACACACCAAAGAAAATGTTATTTGAAACTTAAGCGTGATAAACCAATGAAAATGTTATTTGAAGCATAAGGGTGACAAACCACTGAAAATGTCATTTGAAACTTAAGGAAGACAAGCCAATGAAAATTTTATTTGAAACTTCAGTGAGACAAAGCAATGAAAATGTCATTTGAAACTTAAGGAAGACAAGCCAATGAAAATTTTATTTGAAACTTCAGTGAGACAAAGCAATGAAAATGTCATTTGAAACTTAAGGAAGACAAGCCAATGAAAATTTTATTTGAAACTTCAGTGAGACAAACCAATGAAAATGTTATTTGAAACTTAAGGAAGACAAGCCAATGAAAATTTTATTTGAAACTAAATCGTGACACACGAAAGAAAATGTCATTTGAAACTTAAGGAAGACAAGCCAATGAAAATTTTATTTGAAACTTCAGTGAGACAAACCAATGAAAATGTTATTTGAAACTTAAGGAAGACAAGCCAATGAAAATGTTATTTGAAACTAAATCGTGACACACGAAAGAAAATGTCATTTGAAACTTAAGGAAGACAAGCCAATGAAAATTTTATTTGAAACTTCAGTGAGACAAACCAATGAAAATGTCATTTGAAATAAAAGCGTGATAAACAAAGGAAAATGTTAATTGACACTAAAGTGTGACAAACCAATGAAAATGTTTGAAACTTAAACGTGACAAACTAATGAAAATTTTATTTGAAACTTAAGTGTGACAAGCTGATGAAAATGTGATTTAAAACTTAAATGTGGCAAACCAATGAAAATGTTATTTGAAACTCAAGCGTGGGAAGCCGATGGAAATGTTATAATGTAAAAAATGAAAACTGCTGAAAATGCTATTGAAAATGTTGTTTCATATGTGACAAACTAGAATACTGATGGACAAAGTATTTTATAGATATGCTTGGTCGCATCTTTGATTATACACCCTTAATATTTTGCATCGAAATAACGTCTTATTCATTCTTTTTGTGTGTCGCTCGTTTGATAGTTTTTCTTCTTTCTTTAATTCTGCCGTGAATGAATGCTATCACGATTCAACAAATTAATTAAAACTTTTTGAAAATGAATCCATAACAACCGCAGAGATCGCATTCTCAACCGGATTACGTAACCAGACCGGGCGCGTTCGTTAATGAACAATAATGATTGACTGTTACTTTTTATTTAAACACGGGAAATACATTTCCTTGATATTAGGTTAGTGCAAAAATAATGTCGTTTTTACGTTCAACTATATAGATAAAAACGACATTATTTTTGCATCAACCTAATACACCAGAGGCTCGCACCTGATAAATATATCCGGTGAACAAAGTGCAAGAGAGATTTAAAGAACTGCACTTATAATATTTAAAAGATCTCTCGGTTGGAATGTATGAGATAGTGGTGGACTGGTGGACTGCTCCATCCCCAGCTTGAATAAAGTCATAAGAAAAAGGAAAAAAATGTTTTCTTTGCGTTTGGGAGCACACATGGACCGTAAACGCTTGTTTTATTTCCTTTAAACTTTAATTCAAGCATTAGTTCTAATCGGCAGTTTAAAGACTTCAAAAATCCCTTTTCGAATTTTGCATTGTCACAAAGTAAAGAAACTAACCATTCTTCTGTGTGTCATCAACGGATTAAAATTTCTAACTTGTCTAAATGCCGACCGGTTAAAAAATAAAAAAGAAGGTAATTCAACGTCGTTTAAAAATATCGATTTACAAAGTAATTTCTGGCTTTAATTGGAGTTTAGACACAAACAAAAGTCGCACATCATAGTTTACTAATAAAGAGTACATAGCTATTTGAAGGCGCCCCGGCTGCACAAAAGAATAATTGACTGCGTGTACGACGACTTAACTAAGCAAGGGTCACATGACCCTAGAAACTAATGTTTTATGATAATATTTTTATTAGCAGTTATTTATGTTAAGTAGTTGCTTGGATTTCTCGGGTGTCGTCATTTTCGGAGACGGTATTTAGAAAAACAAATACACACACACACACACACACACACACACACATATATGTATATCTAATATAATTATCCACTGACACGTGTTTCGTCGTCTACGACTCGTCACACACACACACACACACACACACACACACACACACACACACACATATAAACTATGACGAAACTATCCTTTATTTAAAGATCAAAAGTTGCGTCAAGATTATTTTTGTCTCTCTTCATCAGTTCTTTTATATAACAGTTGCATGTTCTGAAGATTCATGATCTCTATTGGTTTAAGAGTAGAACGATGGGAACGTAATACTTTATTTATGTTTAAATTTTAATTCGAGCCAGAAATTACTTACTAGGCGTCAGTTTTAAAGAGTTCTAAATCATTTCCGAATATCGAGATAAACAACCATGCCGGACATTTAAATCCATTACGCAAGTGACCGGCGCAGTGTTTACTTTGTGTCTGTTCAAAATTCGACAGCTGTCAATGATATAGCAATTTTTGGCTTCAATTAAAGTTGAAAAAAAATGTGTCAAGTATGGTTTGTGTTCATTAAGCTTAAGGAAAACATTTATGCTTTAACGCGTTACTGTTTTATTGAAGCTCTAGCTCTTATTTTTACAAAACGCGCAAAAAGGTAGTTTTTGCAAGCCTTTTGGTGCATTCGTGATAACTTTTTTGATTTCAATTTTTGAAAATAACTTTTGTTTTAGACAACAATAACAAAAAATAAACCAATGAGCAATAGAAAGACAAGTTGCGTATGTGCACGCGTGCGTGTGTGTGTGTGTGTGCGAGAGAGAGAGAGAGAGTGTGTGTGTGTGTGTGAGAGAGAGAGAAATAAAGAGAGAGAAAGAGAGAGACAGAGAGAGGGAGAGAGAGAGAGAGCTTGGTAGTTATAGTAGTATAGGCGGGGCCGAATAGAACGGAAGAGATAGATAGAGAGAGAGAGAGAGAGAGAGAGAGAGAGAGAGAGAGAGAGAGAGAGAAAGAGAAAGAGAGAGACAGAGAGAGAGAGAGAAAGAGAGAGAGAGAGAGAGAGAGAGAGAGAGAGAGAGAGAGAGAGAGAGAGAGAGAGAGAGGAATAAGATTCGTAGTTTTTCAATACAATAGATCATCGCTTTTGAAAAGCGACGCTTTTCTACTGTCTGTCTTTCTGTCCGTGTGTTTGTCTCTCATATGCAGTGATGATGCACACACACACACACACACACACACACACACACACACACACACACACACACACACACACACACACACACACAAGCACAACACACACACACACACACTTTTTTTTCTTTTCTCTTCCTCCCTCTTCCTTTCTCACACACATTATATATTTATGTTATTGAATAATACATTTTGTGTAAATATACTTTGCAGTATTTACATCAGCAGTACTCAATACACGAGTAGAACTTAGTAGTTGCATGAAAATATACGTATTGCAAGCTAATACGGAAATGTTTGCGCTACGTTTATAAGTGCTCGCCGGCAACCCGAAGAGCTCATATTGGGCGAAACACAAGGATTTAGGTGTTGCTCTGTTGCTTGTCATATGCGTAAGGTTATTATTACAATTACTGTTTCCACTTAATTTCCAGTCCTCCCCCCAATGTTATGAATGTATTTTTTAATAATAATAATAATAATAATAACAACAACAACAACAACAACAACAACAACAACAACAACTAGCAGAACCCGTGGAAATTCCACGGTAGTTGAAAATATTTAAAACGCGTTATAAAAAAAATGAATAAAAAAATAAAACAAATAACGACGAATTTAAAACATCTTTTAACAAATTCTTTTTTGCCCTTTTAAAACTAAAAATAATTGATTTAATGTAGAATTTTTTCAATGAAAATTTAACGCGCAACACATTGTTTTTCTTTTTTTTTCTTTTATAATCTTTTATATGAATTATAAAGGACAAATGTCAATTCACTTGCACATTTTTATTTTTAATTTAAAAAAGAAAATATCATAAAAAAACTTACAGTCTCGTTTCAACAGGACTTATTTATAAATAACAAAATAAGTGACAATTTGAAACCGTAAACAGACAGCCATTTTTTTATATTCGTTGAAAATTTTTGGAGAGGAAATGGTTTTAATGATTTTTAACTGATAAAGAGCGTCTATAAAGGGAGGGAATTTGTTTCTCATGAATTAATGTGTGCGATGATGATGTTTTTTTTTGTTTTGTTTTTTTTTTGACACCGGACGTACAGACGAGTAAAATAATAATAATAATAATAATAATAATAATAATAATAATAATAATAATAATAATAATAATAATAATGTTGTTAGTTACAAAAGCCAATCTTAAC
>NC_136483.1:86127716-86135216 GCF_053919585.1 Euprymna scolopes
CACACACACACACGCACACACACACACACACACACACACACACACACACACACACACACGTGCACGCACACACACTCACACACATGTATATGTATTTAGCCGTTTTTAGTTGACACGCACACACACATATAGAGAATTTGAATGCCTACAGGAGAGAATTTGAATGCCTACTAGACACTATCCTCGAGTGTCTAAGGTCTCTCTGTACAGGGATTTGTCAGAACAATCTGGCATGAGGATACTTTTTCCATAGAAGTAAACCCTGACCAAATATTCAAAATCACATAGTATTTGCTGCACAAATAAAATCTCCTCACGATGGGTAACCTACATTAGCTTTTCCGAGGAATGGTGCACCTTCTCCAAGTGATGTTACCTCAAGTTATAGCACGAAGCTGGATACTCCACCAGACTAGATAAGTTCTTGTCCTGGAATCCAGTAAGACCAAGAGACCAAAATGAAAGATATAGTACAATGTATAAAAATGGTTAATTGGGGAGAGGAAAATTATGTTCTCAACTTCTTTAGTAACTCAGTTTTTGAGGCATAAAGAACTTAAATGGAACATTCGAATATCTATATATCTCATATAGAGTTCAAGTGTTAGCCCCAGGTTGTGGGGCCCTTGATTTCTGAGAACTTCGAGTGAAGTAAAATAAAACAAAACAAAACAAAACAAAAAAAATAGATATACATATGTAATACTAGTTCATTCAAAATACATTTGTATGTGAAAAGTTACGAAATGGGCAGAAATTATTGTTTGTAAATAAAATGTTTAAGGAGCTAGGAATTCATCAGACACTCCGTTCCTTCCAAAATTCTACATGCATTTAAACTGCATCAGAAGAATTGATTTTGTGGGCATCGTTGATTTGTATCCAGTGTTGCATAATATAACATGGAGTTGATTAAAAGCTTTAATTGTAATATACTATTGAGCTATTATAGAAACTTTTTGTACTAATTTAGACATATATATATATATATATATATATATATATATATATATATATATATATATATTCCCATGCTCCGTTCAGTACTTGAAAGACAAAGGATACCCCTTAGGGAAAGTAGCGGGTGTAATTGTGAGGCAAGGGTTGCGCAATACCAAACCACACCTCTCCTGAATCGGCATTATTTGAGCCCAGTGGCAAGGAGAAGACCAGAACGACTGGAAACAATGCCGAGATAAGCGGAGAGCACATTAAGCACCTGAAAGTACCAAATGGTCACCCATTAAGTACTGACCAGATTCAACGTTGCTTAACGTCGGTGATCCAGAGGGAACCGGTTTGTCAACGTGATAATGCCATAAACACACACACACACACACACACACACACACACACACACACACACACACACACACACACACACAGACATACACACACACATATATAGACACATTTATATATATATATATATATATATATATATATATATATATATATATATATATATGTATATATATATATATAATGCAAGATTGTATACAGTACTGCTTAATATAACGTAGAGTTGATTATATTGCTGTAAAAATAAACAGGTCTGCTTCCTACACCACCTGAAATATATGGAACAATAAAAAACTGAGAGGAAAAACAAAATAGGGCACTTTATTATATATATATATATATATATATATATATATATATATATATATATATATATATATATATATATAGTGAATAAATGACAAAAACCTATATTCCAAAATTCATGATTTTGACCATCTTATAATTTTATAATTCAATTGACATTTACAATTTCTTGACAGTATCTGTTTTGTAGCGCAAAATCAAACAATTATTATATCAATCAGTAAATCTATTATGATCTTAACTCACCAGAACAAATAGCAACAATCAATCCGTCAAATGAGTTAAGGGCATGATAGATTCACTGATTCATAGAATAATTAAGTGATTGATTTTGCGCTAAGAAACATACTTTCAAGAATTGTAAATGTCAACTGAATTAAAGGAATAAATTATATGATTGTCAACATCATGAATTTTGGAATTTAGTTGTCGTTATTTATTCTCTATACTGCTCTGTAATTACATTGAGCTTCTTAAATAAGGATTGGTATATATTATAAGAATATATTTCTACAGAAATATATATATATATATATATATATATATATATATATATATATATATATATACTAGCAGGGAGATCTGGTGTTTACTGGAATTGAGTGAAGATCAACAACTTTCCACCCTTCCATACTTTTACTGTTATCGAAATCGGTGAATTCGCCGATTTTTTAATCAAATCAATTGATTGCCGGCACTAGTTAGGAACTTCCACCCTCCGCATTGCAAGCAAGCTTCAAATGCATTTCCGCAGTTACTTAGTCCACAATACAGTAGAATTAATGATTGATTTTATAAAATTATTTGTAAATTTTGGCCTTACTTAAAGTTTAAAAATGCAAAACTCAAGTACCACGGTTCAAGTGTGCTCTAAACAGATACATTATTGACGAACGTGCGCCTGTTTTATAAAAGAATCTACAGTTGCTATCATAGTTAGTCCTTTCTGCTTATGTGGTGATAAAACGTCTCAAATGCACCTGTGATGTTAGTTTAAAAAAAAGTGTTAATCGAACTTTCTTTTTTAATCGAATTTTTTCGATTATCGATTTTCGATATTTATCAGTCGCATTCCGATACAAAACCTACGTAAGAACATCCCTAGACACTGCTTTTCTGAGAAATTTCAAAACAACTGATCCAGCATTTTCCGAGCCCATAGGGAATGAGCTGCCACATACAGAAAACAGTTTCAAAATTCCTTATATATATATATATATATATATATATATATATATATATATATATGTGTCAGCCCCTTTAAGAAACTAGTTTCTTACCGTTGAGCACTTTCAGTTTAAATAAAAAGTCAGTCAATTTAGCTCTTATAAGCAGATCATCATATAATGATAAGATCACTCTGACAGACGTTTAAAAATCTTTTATAAAAATATATGTATAAATTTCAACAGTATTTCTCGCGGTTAACGGTAGCCGAATGGATTGGGTCCTTGCTAATGAAGCCAGGGATGGCTTTTGTTGCCGAGTTCGAATCTATCGGCAGGTGTTAATCGTGACACACTGCACTGCTGATTCCCGAAATGATGAAACACTAGTGTCTGTAGGTATTTAATAATTATTATAGTATATATATATATATATATATATATATATATATATATATATATATAATCAAGAAGTAAAAATTAAGTTTACAAGTCAAAAGCTTCTGCAAACTGAAAGTGAATATAAATATTAATATTTATATAGTAATCCTAATAAAATTAAAAAACTCAATACAACGAGGACAGGAAATAGAGATTGTCATATTTTTATTGCATTTTCACCACAAACAAGGCACAGTGCCACTTTGATGTAGGGGCTACTTTCTGGGATATAATTTGTAGGGGTACCATGTGTGGAACTGAGCAGCAAGATGCCTGTTTACACTACACTTAAAATTCTCCATGTCAGTACAGTCGAGGAAACAGGAACCCGGGAGGGAATTCCAAAGTCTAGCAGTACTAGGGTAGAAACTATTGGAGACAAAGACATCCTTACATCTAGGGATTTCTACTGTGTTGGGGTGGGGGTTTTTCTGCTTCTCGGGTTTGTCGGGGGTATTTACGTCGAGGTGGTTCTAGGGCTTGTAGTTCGTCGGGACATCTACTATTAAATTAATGTAAAACAGGCAGAGGGATGCAACATTGCGTCGATGGGACATCGTTTAAAGCCTAGCTGATAGTGCTGGGACCTGTTAGGTTGGCGACTTTCCTTTGAATCCTGTCTAAGAGTGAGAGACTAGTAGCAGATGCACCAGCCCAAATGTAGCAACAATACTCCATACATGGATGAATAGTGGCCTTGTAAAGGCATAGGATACTCTCAGACGTAAGTAACTTTTTAGCACGGTAAAGAGAGCCCAACATTTTTGGAGCAGTCTTGGCAATGCTCTTGGTGTATCCGTTCCAAATCATGTTCCCCGTGAACGGTAAGCCGGGGAATTTGAACGAGTTACTTTGAGATAATGTATCATTACCCATGGCTATTGGTGGTTGAGAAGGTTTCTTGTAATTATTAAAGGAAACGAGCTTAGTCTTGGCAGTATTGAATGTGCCATTCTTTTTTGTCTGCATTCCACCACAGACCGGACGTCTTCCTCTAAGGTTTCTGCCATTGCCTTGGATATGCGTTCATTTGTTTTCCCCCTCGTGTCTGTTATAGAGTGTGGTGTCGTCAGCAAATATACCCATCTCAGAGATTATTTTATCAGGGAGGTCATTTATAAATATCAGGAATAATAAAGGTCCAAGGCTCCACTCCTGTGGAACACCCGCGTTTATATAATATTGTTTTGACGTACGACCATCGAGGACAACTTAGATTTTTTTTCTTACTTTAATTATGTAAAGTATTCGTCCAGTAATACTATAGGATCTGATTTTCATGAGAAGACCATCATGCCATATCCTGTCAAAGGCCTTATTTAGGGCTAATGTTCTAGCTTCACCTGCTTTATACAGTGCATGGTATATACGTTAAGAGATTACAGTTAAAATATCTGCAGTAGAACAGACTTGTCTAAATCCATACTGTTGGTTGGACAGAAGTTTAGCAGCTGTGAGGTGATGGACTAGAGCTTGATTAATTATGGACTCAAATATTTTGGCGAAAAGTAGGAGGAGGCTAATGGGGCGATAATTTAATAGGTCAGTTTTCTCGCCAGAATTCTTGTAAACTGGTACCACAGAAGCGGTTTTCCGGCACTTAGGAAAGCAAGATTCATTAAGGTATTTTATAAAATGTTTTGAGAGAACTGGAGTAACTTCGGCGGAGCATTTTTTTTTTTTTTTGATAGTACAGTGGAGAAAAGGTCAGGTCCACATTCTTTTGAGGTGTCTAGGTTTTTTATGATATGGTTGTCATAGAAGAACATACATTTAAGACTGTAAATTATATTTAGCATGAATTTATTATTCGGCAGAATACTCGAATAAGAATATTAAATTTTCCTTAACCCGCGAAGTTTCAAAGAAATGCGTACTTCTCATCAGAGGAAAAATATTAGTAAATGAATATTAAATAGCTGTTTGATTGTACAAAACTTATAAATTACTTTAAAGAAAATAACCGGAAAACCCCTAGGGCCCCTTTCACCAACAAACTCATTAGGAGTTAATCGTTGGTTATGCAAATCAATAAATAAATATACGACGAGAGACTTGGGGTGTGTGTGTGTAAATTTTGTCGAGGGAGAATAAAAAAAAGACGGGGGCGGGAATACGAATAAAATAAAATATTTATAATTATGTGAAATATATGTACAAGTGGGGATTAGTTTTGTCGGCTATTTTCTTTAAAGCAAATGAATATTATGGCGAAGCTATGAATTTGCCGGTACTGGCATGAATTGAAACAGCATTATACGAAAACTAGTCATAAGTGCAATCATGAAGTTTTTAGAGTCTATGAAATGGAGAAAAGAAATGATAAATCAAAGAATAAATTAAAAATCAAAGATTAAAAAAGCAGATGAAAGGATATGAAGAGGTAAAGTATTTTTCAGACGAAATGATGGCAAGAATACAGTTTGTATAAACCCCGACGAAATATTGAAAATATAAATGGGAACATTTGATAAATTTGCAAAAATTGTCAAAAATTTTCCTCACTATTCATCTGTGCCAAAACCAAAACGTAGATTCCATGAACAAAGCTTCTTTCTTAGAAGTGCACGCTAATGGAACTCTCTTCCATCTACCTGTTTCCCACCTGACTACAACCTGGATGTCTTCAAGTCCAACATAAACAAATTCTTGATGGATCACCCCCTTAAGTAAGACACTTTATCGAATCTCCAATACTATCCAATTACTACGATACTATCCCATTGATTACTGCACACGCAAAACACTTATCCCCGAATGGCTTCCGGGCTTTGATAAGTGGTGACTACCATGTAAAAAAAAAAAAAAAATTAGATAATGGAACCAAACCAACTCACAAGGTAAGATATTAATATTTCGTCTTTGTTTATTTAAAATACTTTTTTCAAAATGATTTTAATTTGTTTCTGAAGTTTTTAGATGAGGATTGGATATTCGTGTTGGATTTTTTAAAAAAACTTTACAATTGCTTTTCTTAGGCGATTTTTTCCTCTTAGTATTTCGACAAAAATCTCCCAGAACCTTGGTTTTCTGTTTCGTTGAAGTCATGTTAAAAGTGGCGCTCTTATTAGGTTTCATTTACTACCTTTTAAAAGTAGGATGAGGATTTATGAATATCAGAAATTTGGGAATGTGTGATTATGGAAGCAATTAAGGCTTTTCATTTTAGCATCTAATATAAATATTAGGTTGTCCCAAAAGTTGCGAAATTTTGAATTTTTATTCAATTCATTTTTTTTTTTGCGCTTATATTGTTATAGTGATCTATATCTTTTTATTCCAGATGGCAATTGACAAAATTGAGCTGCGAGTTCTGATTTGTTACTGCTGGAAGCGAGGTCTTTCAACCAGGAAAGCCGCAGAAGTGATTCGTGCCGCTGACGGGGAAGGATCAATTGTATGCGGCGACTCACTTTACTATAAGCAACTGGAGCAGGTCGATGAAAGGTTGAAGCAAAAGTACCCTGCTCTGATCAACAGAAATTGGCCTTTGGTGCAACAGAACAATGTCAAGTTACATACCGCCAGGAAGATCAAAGACAAGTTTGAAGAGCTGGACGGCGTTGAGGTTCTGCTATATCCAGCCTACAGTCCTGACTGTGCTGCATCAGATTACGGCCTATTCCGCCCAATGCAACACTTTCTGAAGGGGTTTCCGATTCGTTTCGTTTGATGAAGTCGAGGAAGCGTGTCAAGAATTCTTTTCATTCGAAGCTGATGTAATAGTAATTTGACCAGATCCGAAAGCTTGCAGATCAATGCCAGAAAGTCTAGGAAAATGATAGTTTTTATTTTGAAGAATAATTTTTTCTTTATTACTTGAAACGACGAAAGAGACTGCCACAATATGAGATTATATGAATGTATTGCATTTTTAGAACTGCTTTTTTATTGCGTCTCCTACACATAAAACACTTATATGTATGTGTATACTATGAGGATACTTCCAAAAGTAAAGCCTCCTATTTTTTAACTAAAAAAGCTTGAGCTACGAAGACGGGAGTGGTACCATTACAACGAGCGGCGGTTTGTTCTCTAGAATTTATTTTTCTACACAGTCATCACCATTCTCAATGCACTCTTACCAGAAATTCAATGACGCACTTCTGCTTCTGACGCATGTCCATGACAGGGGTTGCTTTCTTCGAGTATCATACTGTGAATATCTACAATAGAGAGATGAAACGTTCGGGTCCTGAATGCACGAGTTCAGTCATTGAAATCTCTTCTGATCAAATAAGGTGGGGAAAAATAGGAGGCATAACTTTTGGAACATACCTTGTAA